>NW_026652288.1:37307070-37322812 GCF_009828535.3 Hylobates moloch | reverse complement strand
TCAAGTATTCTGATGTGCTACCAGAGTTGAGTTCAGAACCACGGATCCACCAAGGAAGAAACTTCCATGGGGGGGGGAAATGACTGTGCCCTCTTTTTTCTGCAGGGAATGACTTTCTGCAGCAGTGTCTGTAGTGATTAATATTAGAATCATATTTTTTTTTTTTTTTTTTTGAGAGGGAGTCTTGCTCTGTTGTCACAGCAACCTCCACCTCTCAAGTTCAAGAGATTTTCCTGCCTCAGCCTCCCGAGTAGTTGGGATTACGGGTGTGCGCCACTATGCCACCTGGCTGATTTTTGTATTTTTTAGTAGAGACAGGGTTTTACCATGTTGGCCAGGCTGGTCTTGAACTCCTGACCTCAGGTGATCTGCCTGCCTTGGCCTCCCAAAGTGCTGGGATTACAGGCATGAGCCACCGCACCCGGCCGAGAATCCTATTTTCTTTTTTTGAGATGGAGTCTAGCTCTGCCGGCTCACTTGAAGTTCCGCCTCCTGGGTTCACGCCATTCTCCTGCCTCAGCCTTCCGTGTAGCTGGGACTACAGGCGCCCGCCACCACGCCCGGCTAATTTTTTTTTTTTGTATTTTTAGTAGAGATGGGGTTTCACGGTGTTAGCCAGGATGGTCTTCATCTCCTGACCTCCTGATCCGCCCGCCTCGGCCTCCCAAAGTGCTGGGATTACTGGCGTGAGCCACCGCGCCCGGCCGAGAATCCTATTTTCAAGAGCTGCTATTTAAAAGAACCAAGTTTAAGGAAGGGGAAACACCTTTCGACAGAGTGCTCAGCCCCTCCCCAATCTATCTTGGACTCAGTTTGGGATTGCTGGATTTGGGAGTGTGTGCTTTTGGGGAGACACACGCACCTTCAGGTATATTCACTGCCTGCTTCCATCATAACTACACCCCATTCCCCAGTAACTAAGTAAGTATATCAAGCTTAGGTAAATTGAATCCAGGTGTGTCATACTTATGTGAGAAATTTTACCAATATGTCCTGAGGCTTCTAATTTTTTTTTTTTTTTTTTGAGACGGAGTCTCCCTCTGTTGCCTAGGCTGGAGTGCAGTGGCGCGGTCTCGGCTCACTGCAACCTCCACCTCCCTGGTTCAAGCAATTCCCCTGCCTCAGCCTCCCGAGTAACTAGAATCACAGGCGCATGCCACCACGCCCGGCTAATTTTTTTGTATTTTTAGTAGAGAGGGTTTTCACCATGTTGGCCAGACTGGTTTCGAACTCCTGACCTCAGGCAATCTGCCCGCCTCAGCCTCCCAATGTGTTGGGATTACAGGCATGAGCCACCGCGCCCGACATAGGCTTCAGATTTTTAAAATGTCCCCTATCAGGTTAATTTTTCTTTTCTTTTCTTTTTTTTTTTTTGAGGCAGAGTCTCGCTGTCGCCCGGGTTGGAGTGCAGTGGCGCAATCTTGGCTCACTGCAGGCTCTGCCCCCTGGGGTTCACGCCATTCTCCTGCCTCAGCCTCCCGCGTAGCTGGGACTACAGGCGTCCGCCACCTCGTCCGGCTAACTTTTTGTATTTTTAGTAGAGACGGGGTTTCACCATGTTAGCCAGGATGGTCTCGATCTCCTGACCTCGTGATCCGCCCGCCTCGGCCTCCCAAAGTGCTGGGATTACAGGCGTGAGCCACTGTGCCCGGCCCAATTTTTCAATTTTTAAAAATTTTTTAATTTTTTTTTTTTTTTTTAGAGACAGGGTCTCTATTACCCAGTCTGGAGTGCAGTGGTGCAATCATAGCTCACTTACGCCTCAACCTGGGTTCAAGTGATCCTCCCACCTTAGCCTTTGGAGTAGCAGGGACCACAGGCACACGCCACCACACCACGTTAAAAAAAAAAAACAAAAATTGGATACATGGGGTCTCAATTTGTTGCCCATGCTGGTCTCAAATTCCTGGCCTCAAGTGATCCTCCCGCTTCAGCCTCCCAAAGCGCTGGGATTACAGGCGAAGGTTCATTTTTCATCTCTCCATTACACCTGTCCACTCTGCCGCCACTCATCAGCCGTCATTACTAATAGATAAATTCGCCTTTAAATGAATTTAGGGAGCCTGGAAAGAAAAATAGGGACTTGGGCCGGCCGCGGCAGTTTATGCCTGTGATCTCAGCACTTTGGCAGGACGAGGCCGGAGGATGGTTTTTGAGTTTGAGTTTGAGGAGTTTGAGACCAGGCCGGGCAACAGCCCGACTCTACAAAAAAAAAAAAAAAAAAGAAAGAAAGAAAAACCAGGGCTTCACGGTCACTCAGACTTGGCGAGGAGGCTTGGGTCTGCCGCTTTCCACTGAGTTTTTCTGAGCTTCAGCGTTCTCTCCAAAATGGGGATACGTATCTCCTTGGGATGCTTTAGAGGGCCTAGGAGATAAAGCCTGGTTTCTTTTATAATTTGCTATTCGCTGATTCGCCACCTCCTCGCGGCTTGGCCTACCGCGCTAGTGTTCTGGACTAACGAGCAAACGGCTCACTAAATTCAAACATGACTTTCAGCCTCGTCGCCGAGCCGGGAGGTAAAAAAAAAAAACCTTTCCCCGCCTGACCCTCTGCAGATGTCCGCCCCGCCCTCTGCCTAGTCCAGCCCTGCCTCTCTCAAGATGGCGACCTGGAAGTGCGTCGCCCGTGCCCGCCCCGGAAATCTCGTGTTAGGCGAGGCCAACGGGTAGGTTCTCGCGAGAGGACCCGTCAGCCCCAGCCAGGCGTCGTGCAAACAGCAGCTGGTACCGAAGGCGGAGGTGGAGTCGGAGAGGTAAGTGCGCGTGCAGAGGTGGCAGTTCCGGGGGCCGCCGGGGGCCGGGGATGTGTAGAGAACAGATTCGGAAACTGGGGAGATCTAGCATGTGGCGTAGGAGGGGGTCCGCACTCCAGTTCGCAATTGCCAAAACGAGCCTGCCGGAAGCGCGCTAAGGGGTTTTCTTCTCCCAGGGAACCAACGGGGAAACTGAGGCTCGGGGTGGAGCGCAGGATTGTGGGACGCGCCAAGGCTGCTGTCTTTCCCAGCAGCAGCGGAAGATGTCGGACAGCGAGGACAGCAACTTTTCCGAGGAAGAGGACAGCGAGCGCAGCAGTGACGGCGAGGAGGCCGAGGTCTGTGGCTGGGGCGCTGGGGGAGACATCGCGTCTGGGGACAGGACTCCGGGCAGAAAGGCCCCTGTGGGAGGCTCGAGGGGTTCACAGCGGGCTGTGGCTTCTGGGAACTCCCAGATTGTCTCAAGAGATAGATAATTAGGCAAGTCGAAGTCAAGCAAAGGGACAGGTTCTGGAGGCCAGAAATGGGTCAGGTCCAGTGAGATAACAGGTGATGTTTTTAAAGTTTACTCTGTGTGCATATAGTATGTACTTAGCATTAGTTTTTTTTTTTTAGTTACATCTAGTCATTCCATAACTATATTTGTAGTGCGTACTATGTACCAGGCGCAATTGTTTGCTCTTAGGGTACACCAGTAAACAAAAAGATTTTAAAAATGTCTGTCGTCGGGAATGTAAATAAATATACCCAAGGAATAAACTGTATAGTAAGCTGGAAGGTACTCTGGAGAAAAGGAGAACAGAAAAGGGGAATGGAGAGTCCTGGTTGCTCTTGAAATAAGGTCATCAGCATGAGTCTGAGGGGTGACATTTGAGCAAAAACTTGTTGGAGGTGAGGGAGTGAGTCGTGGTTATCTGGAAGTGGAGTGTCCCAGTGAGGGGGACCAGCAGGCACAAAGATGGGAGTGTGTCTGCCGTGTTCAAGGATTAACGACAATTTGAGAGGCCAAGCTGGGAGGATCACTTGAGCCCAGAAGTTCAAGGGCAATCTGGGTAACACAACGGGACCCTGACTCTACAAAAATATAAAAAAAATTAGCTGAGGCCGGGCTTGGTGGCTCACATCTGTAATCTCAGCACTTTGGGAGGCCAAGACAGTGGATGACCTGAGGTCAGGAGTTCAAGACCAGCCTGGTCAACATGGTGAAACCCCGTCTCTACTAAAAATACAAAAAAATTAGCTTGGCATGGTGACGCCCACCTGTAATCCCAGCTACTCAGGAGGCTGAAGCTGAGAATCGCTTGAACCAGGGAGGTGGAGATTGTGATGAGCTGAGATCGCGCCACTGCACTGCAGCCTGGGCGACGAGCAAGACTCCGTCTTATAAAAATATTAGCTAAGCGGCCGGGCGCGGTGGCTCACGCTTGTAATCCCAGCACTTTGGGAGGCTGAGGCGGGCGGATCACGAGGTCAGGAGATCGAGACCACGGTGAAACCCCGTCTCTACTAAAAATACAAAAAAAAATTAGCCGGGCGTGGTGGCGGGCGCCTGTAGTCCCAGCTACTCGGAGAGGCTGAGGCAGGAGAATGGCGTGAACCCGGGAGGCGGAGCTTGCAGTGAGCCGAGATCGCGCCACTGCACTCCAGCCTGGGCGACAGTTTTTGAGATGGAGTCTCGCTCTGTTGCCCAGGCTGGAGTGCAGTGGCTCGATGTCTGCTCACTGCAAGCTCCGCCTCCCGGGTTCACGCCATTCTCCTGCCTCAGCCTCTCCGAGTAGCTGGGACTACAGGCGCCCGCCACCACGCCCAGCTAATTTTTTTGTATTTTTACTAGAGACGGGGTTTCACCGTGGTCTCGATCTCCTGACCTCGTGATCCGCCCGCCTCGGCCTCCCAAAGTGCTGGGATTACAAGCGTGAGCCACCGCGCCCAGCCTATTTCTTTTCTTTTATATTACTATTATTTTTTTTTTTTTTTCAGAGACTCTATTGCAGAGACTTTTTTATTTTTCCTTCCAGAATCAACTGTAGCCTATTAAAAAAAATTTTTCTATTTGTAAAGAACTCATCTTACATTGCTTGTAGAAAACCTAACATTCTCTGTGTCAATTTGTTCTTGTACTATTTCACACAATTAAGAATTTGGGCCGGGCATGGCGGCTCACGCTTGTAATCCCAGCACTTTGGGAGGCCGAGGCGGGCGAATCACGAGGTCAGGAGATCGAGACCACGGTGAAACCCCGTCTCTACTAAAAATATAAAAAAATTAGCCGGGCGTGGTGGCGGCGCCTGTAGTCCCAGCTACTCGGAGAGGCTGAGGCAGGAGAATGGCGCGAACCTGGGAGGCGGAGCTTGCAGTGAGCCGAGATTGCGCCACTGCACTCCAGCCTGGGCGACAGAGTGAGACTCCGTCTCAAAAAAAAAAAAAAAAAAAAAAAGAATTTGATGTTTGTTTGTTTGTTCGTTTTTGTAGAGACAAGGCCTCACCATGTTGCCAAGGCTGGTCTCAAACTCTTGAGCTCAAGTGATCTTCTTGCCTTAGCCTCCCAAAGTGCTGGGATAAGTGCTGGGATAACAGGCGTGAGAGGCGTGAGCCACTGCACCTGGCCTGCTTGTTTGTTGAAACTACTTTTTATTTTCTGTGATCTTCTTGGCTTCATGGAATTTTTTTGTAATCACTTGTTTCTGCAAATCTTTGTCAGGTTTCCAAATACATTTTAAATATCATTTATAAGAAATAATTTGTCGCCGGGCGCGGTGGCTCAAGCCTGTAATCCCAGCACTTTGGGAGGCCGAGGCGGGCGGATCACGAGGTCAGGAGATCGAGACCATCCTGGCTAACACGGTGAAACCCCGTCTCTACTAAAAATACAAAAAATTAGCCGGGCGTGTTGGCGGGCGCCTGTAGTCCCAGCTACTCAGGAGGCCGAGGCAGGAGAATGGCGTGAACCCACCGAGTTCCCACTGATCCAGCCTGGGGACAGAGAAACCGTCTCAAAAAAAAAAAATATATATATATATATATATATTATATTTGGGAGGCTGAGGTGGGAAGATCGCTTGAGCCAGAAGGTGAAGGTGCAGTGAGCTGTGATGGTGTCACTGCACTGCAACCTGGGTGACAGAGTGAGACTTTGTCTCCCCACCACCCCCTAAAAAAAGGGGGTCCACTTTGGTTGGATCAGAGTGAGTGCAACAAAGAATTTATGAGAGCCAAGTCATATAGGATCTTGAAGGCTGTGGTAAGGAATTTGGTCTTAACTGAGTAAAGTGAAACCACAAAAAAGTTTGAGCAAGTGGAAGATGTGATCTAATGTTTTGAAAAGATCACCCTAGCTTTGGGTCTGTTGAGTACCTCTGTTCCAGGAACCAAAAAACCAACACTTCCTGGGGCATTTCTGATTTCAAATGTTCTTTTATTTGCCGTAATGCTTTTTTTTTTTTTTTTTTGAGATAGCATCTCTCTAGGTTGCACACAGGCTGGAGTGCAGTGGCATGATCTCAGCCCACTGCAACCTCAGCCTTCCGAGTAGCTGGGATTACAGGCATGCACCACCACATCAGGCTAGTTTTTGTATTTTTAGTAGAGATGGGGTTTTACCATGTTGGCCAAGCTGGTCTTGAACTCCTGACCTCAGGTGATCCACCGTCCTTGACCTCCCAAAGTGCTGGGATTACAGGCATGAGCCACTACACCAAGCCCATTATCCACCTTTTAAACTTATTTTTGTTTTATTCGTTTGTTGAACAAATCAGTGTTTGCATCTACTACTGTGTTCCACTTACTTCTCAGGTGTCTGGTAGGAAATCTTTGCTTTTTTGGAGTTGACATTTAGTAGGTAGCAATCACAAGCCAGTAAACAGATAACATGGTGATTATAGATCCCTTGTTTGATGCACAGAAACTTAAACTGGCTTTTTAAATTAGTTGCCGATGCTTGTGAGGGAGATTTAACATAAAGATTAAGATTTCTTTTTCTGGGAAAATGGAAGGAGCTGGCACCCTGGGACCCAGAGTTGTTCTGCAGAGCAGCCGTTTGCTTGATGAGTGGCTGCCCTACTTACAGCTGGGAATTTTCTCCAGTTCCCAGGATGTTAGTTGCCATTTGTGCTCTTGCTTGCCTTGCGGCAGAGTGAAGAAAAGGAAAAGATTTCACGTGGCTGTGTTCTGGAAAACGTTTGGTAGACGGAGAGTGCTGTGTGTGTTTCGGGTGACTTGTCCCAGTCGCTTATGTTGCCCGCTTATCCTCTGTGGACATTTGATTGCCAGTTTTTGTTGTGACTTTTGGAGAGTGCCTGGTTTCCAGGCTTGCAGTGAAGAGTTGGAGAAATTGGGATGCTGTGGTGGGAGAGCCTTTTCTCTAAGCTGTAGCACTGGGTTCTTGGTCTCTGATTCATGGCTTGGAGACACACTGCTTGGTGGTTAAAGTCTGGTGGAAATGAGACCAAGATCCCCAGTTCCATTTCCTGTCTGGGACATTCTCATTTGCACTGTACTAGTCTCACTTCCCCAACACTACACCATAGTTGACCCCCCCCACCCGCCCCACGCTGGCTCCTCTTCAGTTACCAGGTGAGGCAAGAGGGCACTGTGAGGCCTGTCCCCACTGCCAGGGACAGGACTGGATGGCCTTTTCAGATAGCCAAATGGTGACATGGTCCTTGAAGGACAGGGTTCTGTGGCTAGACAGGTAGGGATGGCAAATAATGAGCTACTTTTGAGGGGGGCTGCTGGTTCACCCATCATGGCTCCAGTAACCTGTTCTTTTTTTTTTTTTTTTTTTTTTGAGACGGAGTCTCGCTCTGTCACCCAGGCTGGAGTGCAGTGGCGCGATCTCGGCTCACTGCAAGCTCCGCCTCCTGGGTTCACGCCATTCTCCTGCCTCAGCCTCTCCGAGTAGCTGGGACTACAGGTGCCCGCCACCACGCCCGGCTAATTTTTCGTATTTTTAGTAGAGACGGGGTTTCACCGTGGTCTCGATCTCCTGACCTCGTGATCCGCCCGCCTCGGCCTCCCAAAGTGCTGGGATTACAAGCGTGAGCCACCGCGCCCGGCTAACCTGTTCGTTTATTCATTCAACAAATGTTCTGGCCGGGCACGGTGGCTCACGCCTGTAATCCCAGCACTTTGGGAGGCTGAGGTGAGTGGATCACGAGGTCAGGAGATTGAGACCATCCTGGCTAACACGGTGAAACCCCGTCTCTACTAAAAATACAAAAAATTAGCCGGGCGTGTGGTGGGCCCCTGTAGTCCCCGCTACTTGGGAGGCTGAGGCAGGAGAATGGCGTGAACGCAGGAGACGGAGCTTGCAGTGAGCGGAGATCGCGCCACTGCACTCCAGCCTGGGAGACAGAGCGAGACTCCATCTCAAAAAAAAACAACAACAAAAAAACAAATGTTCCTTGACTTGTCATGTTGGGGTCACAGTCTCCCTTATGGAGATCTCAGTCTCAGGGTAGAGGTAGTTTAATAGATACACAGTTACTGCAGGGGATGTTGAGGACACCGAGAGCACATCCAAGCCCTGAGGTGATGCAGAGAGTGGTGGGGGCACCCTCCACTGGGAGGGAGGAGCCAGGTTTGGAAAGAGGCTTCTCTGGGACCTGGCAGAGGGAAACTGATGACAAGGTTCCTAGAAATCAGCCTGTGGTCCTGTCATAGTTTTGGTTGTTAAAATGCGCTTCCTTGTGGGCTAGTCGAGATTTGTGTTAAGCAAATATTTCTGAAGTCTTCTGTGCTTGGCCTTGGGCTGGGTGATGTTGGGGGGCCCAGCAGTGCCTGAGATGGACTGGGCCCTACTATTGGGAGGCTCACAGTGGTCAGGGCTGTTATGGAGGGAGCCCAGAGAATTGTGAGCATAGAGGATGTGCCTGACTCTGCCTGGGGGAGAGGGGGTGGGGATGGCTGCCTGGAGGAGGAAGGTTGGTTTGGTTTTTTTTTTGTCTTGGTGTCTTGCTCTGTCACCCAGGCTGGAGTGCACGATCTCGGCTTACTGCAGCCTCCACCTCACGGTCAAGCAATTCTCCTCTCTCAGCTTCCTGAGTAGCTGGGATTACAGGGGTGCGCCACCACACCTGGCTGATTTTTATGTTTTTGGTAGAGATGGGGTTTCACCATGTTGGCCAGGCTGGTCTCGGAAATCCTGACCTCAAGTGATCGCCTGCCTCAGCCTCCCAAAGTGCTGGAATTACAGGCATGAGCCACCACACTCGGCCTTTTTTTTTTTCTTTGAGTCAGGGTCTCACTTTGTCACCCATGCTGGAGTGCAGTGGTGTGATCTCGACTCACTGCAGCCTCAACCTCCTGAGGATCAAGCAGTCCTCCTGCTTCAGCCTGTCAATGAGCTGGGACAACAAGAATTTGCCACCATGCCTGGTTTTGTATTTTTGGTAGAGACAGGGCTTTGTCAGATTGTCCAGGCTGGTGTCGAACTCCTGGGCTCAAGTGATCCTTCTACCTTGGCCTCCCAAAGTGTTGGGATCATAGGTGTGAGCCACCATGCCTAGCTAAGGAGGGAATATTTTAGTTGAAGTGTGAATGGGAGGCACACTTTTTTTTTTTTTTGAGATGAAGTCTCACTCTGTCGCCCAGGCTGGAGTGTAGTGGCGCGATCTCGGCTCACTGCAACCTCTGCCTTCTGGGTTTAAGTGATTCTCCTGCCTGAGCCCCCTGAGTAGCTGGAATTACAGGCGCGTGCCACTGCGCCCAGCCCCAGAGGGGACTTTTTATACAGAGAACCAGCATGGATGATGGCCAGCGCTGAGAGAGTATGGTCCAAGTAGTTGAGTGCAGCTGAGGCCTAGTGTTGGGGAGGCAGTCCTGAATGGTGGGAAATGGGGAGAGGCAGCAGGCAGAGCATGTGCTTCTAGTTCAGGCTGGCTGAAGCTGAACAGGGGACCAAATGGTCAGGTTCATATTTTATTTTATTTTATTTATTTTTTATTTTTTATTTTTTTTTTGAGATGGAGTCTCGCTCTGTCGCCCAGGCTGGAGTGCAGTGGCGCAGTCTCGGCTCACTGCAAGCCCCGCCTCCCGGGTTCACGCCATTCTCCTGCCTCAGCCTCTCCGAGTAGCTGGGACTACAGGCGCCCGCCACCACACCCGGCTAATTTTTTTTTTTGTATTTTTAGTAGAGACGGGGTTTCACCGTGGTCTCGATCTCCTGACCTTGTGATCCGCCCGCCTCGGCCTCCCAAAGTGCTGGGATTACAAGCGTGAGCCACCGCGCCCGGCCTCAGGTTCATATTTTAGATTACAGTTTTCTTTTCTTTTTTTTTTTTTTTTTTTTTTTTTTTTTTTTTTTTTTTTTTTTTTTTTTTTTTTTTTTTTTTTTTTTTTTTTTTTGAGACAGAGTCTCGCTGTTGCCCAGGCTGGAGTGCAGTGGCGTGATCTCGGCTCACTGCAGGCTCCGCCCCCGGGGGTTCACGCCATTCTCCTGCCTCAGCCAACCGAGTAGCTGGGACTACAGGCGCCCACCACCTCGCCCGGCTAATTTTTTGTATTTTTAGTAGAGATGGGGTTTCACTGTGTTAGCCAGGATGGTCTCGATCTCCTGACCTTGTGATCCGCCTGCCTCGGCCTCCCAAAGTGCTGGGATTACAGGTGTGAGCCACCGCGCCCGGCCTAGATTACAGTTTTCTAAGACTGTACCATATATTCTAGGTTGGGGATGGTGAAAGGTGCTTTTAGGTGGAATAAGGACAAGACCTTAAGCTACATTGAATCATTTAGTGAGAATGTTTCCTTTTCAGTTGTGTGTCAAGATTGGGTCATGAGAAAGTTTCATTTTAGTGCTACTGTGTCTCGAATGCCTCTGGGTGGGAGAACAGGCCTTAGGCTTAGAGCCTGCAGCAGGCAGCAGTATCTTGCTGGGTCTTAATAACATTATTTTGCTTTTATCTTTATAGTTACCTTGTGTTTATGACCAACCTTCAAAAAGTTTTAAATTTTGAAACATTGCATAACATAGAAATGTTTTTCTTTAAAGTAAGAAGGTGAGTAGATTTGAAGAAAATACACATTGAATATTATCCAAAATGCTTGAGACAAGAACTGTTTCAGATTTTGGATTTTTTTTTTGATTTTGTAATATTTGCACTGGAGCATTCCCTAATCTGAAAATCCAAAATGCTCCAGTGAACATTTACTTTGAGCATGACCTTTTTTTGTTCTTTTGTTTGTTTGTTTTTTTGAGACAGTGTCTTGCTGTGTCGCCTAGACTGGAGTGCAGTGGTGCGATCTTGGCTCACTGCAACCTGTGCCTCCCAGGTTCAAACAATTCTCCTGCCTCAGCCTCCCAAGTAGTTGGGACTACAGGTGCGCCACCATGCCTGGCTAGGTTTTTTTTTTTTTGTATTTTTAGTAGAGATGGGGTTTCACTATGTTGGCCAGGCTGGTCCTGAACTCCTGACCTCAAGTGATCCGCGCGAGCCACTGCACCCAGCCTGAGCATGACCTTTGAGCATGATGTCAGTGCTGAAAACGTTTCAGATTTTGAAGCCTTTCAGATTTCAGTTTTTTGTTTGTTTTTTTGACAGCGTCTCGGTCCATTGGCCAGGCTGGATTGCAGTGGTACAATCTTGGCTCAGTGCAACCTTCACCTCCCAGTTTCAAGCGATTCTCCTACCTCAGCCTCCTGAGTAGCTGAGAGTACAGGTGCCCACCACCATACTGGGCTAAGCTTTTGTGTTTTTAGTAAAGACGGGGTTTCACCATGTTGGCTAGGCTCGTCTTGTACTCCTGATGTCAGGTGATCCACCCGCTTCGGCCTTCTAAAGTGTTGGGATTACAGGCATGAGCCACTGCGCCTGACCAGATTTCAGATTTTTGGATTAGGGATGTTCAACCTATATTAGGTAAATGGATTATAGTAATGACATGGAAGAAGTCGTGAAGTTAATGAGTTAAAGATTGAAGTTTGGTATGCATCCATTAATGTTGTTTCTGGTATGGAAAGAGGGATTAGAGGCCAGGAGAGTAGGGAGGAGGCTGGGGTAAGGATCCAGGTGTTAGAAGGCAGTGTCCTGGCCTAGGCTCAGATATATGAGGCTGGGGGAAAAGGATGGTTTGGAGAAATGATGTTAACAGGCAGAAAGGATGAGGATTTGGTGCCTGTCGGTAATTGGAGGAGGCCAGCACAGGTCTAGGGGAAGACACTGAGGTCAGTTTGGGACACAGTGAGTATGAAAGGGCTCAGAGGCCATCTGGGGGAGGCATCCAGGATGCTGCTGGTGCATGGAGGTCTTGAGTTCTGGAAAAAAGTGGGACTCTAGAGACAGATGAGGGTGTCATCTCGAGAGACAGGAACTGAAGTCATGGAAAGTAAAATGGACAGGGAGAGAGTGCATGGAGGGAGAACAAAGTGGCCCTGGACTAAGCTGTGGTAATCCATGTCAGATTTGAAGGGGTTAACAGTAAGAGGAGCTTGAAGAGGAGCCAGTGGAGTTTTGAGAAAAACCAGGAGAGCGTGGTACGGCAGAAGCCAAGGGAGGAGCATTTCTCCAGGGAGGGCATGGTTGGGGTGCCAGATGCTGCTGGGATGGTAGAGAATACAGAATGGCCACAGAATTAGCAACAGGGGTGGCCAGTGATCTTGGTGAGCAGTGTGGACTAGAAACAGAGAGGGGAGTCACTGTCACAGAGATGTCCACCACCGCTAAGGGAGAGGACGAGATGGCCTTGGGGAGTTGTAGAATGGGAAGAGATGGGCTGGGTGCTGTGGCTCACACCTGTAATCCCAGCACTTTGGGAGGCAGAGGCGGGTGGATCACCTGAGGTCAGGAGTTCGAGACCAGCCTGGCCAACATGGTGAAGCCCTGTGTCTACTAAAAAAATACAAAAATTAGCCAGGTGTGGTGGCGCACACCTGTAATCTCAGCTACTCAGGAGGCTGAAGCAAGAGAATTGCTTGAACCCAGGAGGTGGAGGTTGCAGTGAGCCGAGATTGTGCCACGGCACTCTAGCCTGGGAGACAGAATGGGACTCCATCTCAAAAAAAAAAAAAAAAGAAAGAAGTGAGGCCCAAGGACCAAGCTTCATCGAGCTATTGTACTTAAAGACCCAGTGGAAAGTGAGCAAGAGGTCTAGTGCAGGGAGAAGCCCGGGTCAACTCCCAGGGTTGCTTGGGTGGCTGGGGAGATCGCAGTGCTGTCGCTGAGATAGGATGGTAACCAGAGAGGCCAGGCTAGAGTGAAAGGGATATATGCAGAGCAAAGTGGGCTATGATTGGCCAGGCCGATCTGAAGTCAGATTTAGGGTGGGGAACTTGGTTTTTGGATTTTTGGGGTAGTAGAATTCTGGTGCTACAACCCTGCCTGACCCCTGTAGGTAGAGGAAGAGCGGCGGAGTGCAGCAGGCAGTGAGAAAGAAGAAGAGCCTGAGGAAGAAGAGGAGGAGGAAGAGGAGGAGGAATATGATGAGGAAGAGGAGGAAGAAGATGATGACCGGCCTCCCAAGAAACCCCGCCATGGAGGCTTCATTCTGGACGAGGCTGGTATGTCATAGTTCTCGGCCAGTGCTGAGCAGAGGCTAAGCTTCCACTTTTAGTTCCATTTCTTTCTTTCTTTTTTTTTTTTTGAGGCGGAGTCTCGCTCTGTCGCCCAGGCTGGAGTGCAGTGGCATGAACTTGAACTTGGCTCACTGCAAGTTCACGCCATTCTCCTGCCTCAGCCTCCCAAGTAGCTGGGACTACAGGCGCCAGCCACCACATCCGGCTAATTTTTTGTATTTTTAGTAGAGACGGGGTTTCACCGTGTTAGCCCGGATGGTCTCCATCTCCTGACCTCGTGATCCACCCGCCTGGGCCTCCCAAAGTGCTGGGATTACAGGCGTGAAGGACCAGAGTTCTTAACTTTTCTTGTGCTACGGCCCCTTGTAGTCTGGTGAAACCCTGTTCCCTTGTCAGAATCATTTTCTGAAATGCATAAAACAAAATATATAGGATTCCAAAGAAAACAATTTATTGAAATACAGTTATCAGAATATTTAAAAAGAACATTTTGGTGCATGTGTTTCTTTGATAACATATTTAGGTAATAAGACTTTGTAGGTAGTCTAAGAATCTAATTTTCGAGTAGCAGTGAGTGTAAATACTGCCTTGAAATACCTACAGCTGTAATGTGCTGTGAAAGAGCCGGTGACACAGCTAACATTGTGTGGTTTGTTGCCATTGTATGTAATTGATGTAAATGCTAAATTTCAATTCCAGATTACTGAAAATAGGAGCTGTAGTTTTTTCATCGAACACAGACCACCCCAGATGAAAAATCTCTGTTCTACGTGTTAAATCCCTATTAGTCAAATTGCTAGGCAAAGGTTGTATATTTTGTTGTTGTTGTTGTTGTTGTTGTTGTTGTTTTGAGACGGAGTCTCGCTCTGTCGCCCAGGCTGGTGTGCAGTGGCGCGATGGCTCACTGCAACCTCTCCCTCCTGGGTTCAACTGATTCTCCTACCTCAGCCTCCTGAGTAGCTGGGACTATGGGCATGTGCCACCATGCCTGGCTAATTTTTTGTATTTTTAGTAGAGACGGGGTTTCACTGTGTTAGTCAGGATGGTCTCGAACTCCTGATCTTGTGATCCACCCGCCTTGGCCTCCCAAAGTACTGAGATTACAGGCATGAGCCACCATGCCCAGCCGCATTTTTTTTAAAAAAAGATTTTTGATATTTATGGCCAAATATCAGTTCCTGAAAAGATAAGACTAGTTCATACTTCCACGATGATAATGAATGTGCTTGTTTTCCCTTACCTATCGGAAGAGGGGTTACTTAGAACACATCCTCCGTCTGTTTTCCTGGGACTGTTTTACCTGAGAAGAAAACTAGTTTATTGTCAAAGGGACAGGAGGTGTTCTGGATATTCTTGGAGAACAAGAGAATGGATGCCATGCTGGGTAAAAGCTGTGGGCTCCCAGGGACACCCATATGTTGGTGGTGGAAGTGTTGGTGGGCACTGCCTGTATGGAAGGCTATGTGGCAGTGCCTGTTAGCATTTAACATGCAGGAACCCTTTGACCCAGCAGTTCCTCTTTAGAATTTACTTTGTGGTTAAACTTGCATGAGTGCATGAAGACATGAGAACAAAGATGCTTGTTGTAGTCCTGTTCGCAGTTGCAAAAGTTTGGTGACCTAAATGTTTATTGATGATTAGGGCCTGGTTAAACAAATTATGGGCCATATAGTATATGAGGCACGTGCTACTGTGGGAGAGCTCTGAGTTAGTAGTAGTTTTGAGAAAAAGGAAGGTACAGGACATTGTGTTAAAAAAAATTAACGTGGGGGCTGGGCGCGGTGGCTCATGCTTGTAATCCCAGCACTTTAGGAGGCTGAGGCGGGTGGATCATCTGAGGTTAGGAGTTCGAGACCAGCCTGGCCAAGATGGTGAAACCCTGTCTCTACTAAAAATACAAAAATTAGCTGGGTGCGGTGGCGGGCGCCTATAATCCCAGTTACTTGGGAGGCTGAGGCAGGAGAATGCTTGAACCCGGGAAGTGGAGGTTGCAGTGAGTCGAGATTGCTGCACTCTAGCCTGGGCGACAGAGCAAGACTCGGTCTAAAAAAAAAATTACATGGGGGGAACATAGTGGTGGCGGAGTGGATTACATGCATTTCTTTTCTTTTTCTTTTTTTTTTGAGGTGGAGTTTCGCTTTTTCACCCAGGCTGGAGTTCAGTGGTGCATTCTCAGCTCACTGCAACCTCCACCTTCTGGTTTCAAACGATTCTCCTGCCTCAGCTTCCCGAGCAGCTGGGATTACAGGTGCCTGCCACTATGCCCAGCTAATTTTTGTATTTTTAGTAGAGACAGAGTTTCACCATGTTGGCCAGGCTGGTCTCGAACTCCTGACCTCATGATCCACCCACCTTGGCCTCCCAAAGTACTGGGATTACAGGCATGAACCACTGCGCCCAGCCTCTTTTTTTTTTTTTAAGACGGAGTTTCGGCCGGGCGCGGTGGCTCACGCTTGTAATCCCAGCACTTTGGGAGGCCGAG
>NW_026652288.1:37284061-37306970 GCF_009828535.3 Hylobates moloch | reverse complement strand
GGTACTGTTCAAGGAAAAGTGTCAGGGCTACTGCTACCCACTGCTCATCACCTAGTGTTTGAGGGCCTGGATGCTGCAAACTTCCACAGTGAGCAGTTCTAAGCAAACCCCAGAGGCCGAGGAAGCTGAGGGGCCAAAGAAAGAGGCTGAAAAATCTAGTTTCTCGGAAACTTTTTTTGTTTGGTTTGGGTTTTTGTTGTTGTTATTTGTTTGAGATAGTCTCACTCTGTCGCCCAGGCTGGAGGGCAGTGGTGCCATCTCGGGTAAGTGATTCTCCTGCTGAATTCAGCCTCTCGAGCTGCTGGGATTATAGGCATGTGCCACCATGCCTGGCTAATTTTTGAATTTTTAGTAGAGATGGGTTTTCACCATGTTGGCCAGGCTGGTCTCCAACTCCTGCTCTCAGGTGATCCGCCCGCCACGGCCACCCAAAGTGCTGGGATGACAGGCGTGAGCCACCACACCCAGCATCTCAGAACCATTTAATAAAGACTAGGAACAGAAGTCATGTCCCATGCAGCTGCAAGATGGTGGATCCCTGCACCATTACCCCAAAGTTCCTGGCTTTATATACCATAGGAATTTGCCTAAGGGCAGGACTATAATAAGTATGGTTCGTGAGCAAACATCAAGGTTGTTTGACCTAAGGGGAAGAATTTAAGGTAAGTACATGAAAGTACATTTAAGGTGTTCCTGGAACTGGGGCTAATCAAGAGTCAACATGGTGGATTAGCATCCAAGATGGAGTTGCTTTTACCCCTGGCGGAGACCCGAGCCTGCCCCTTGAAGCTCCTTCTCCACCGGCAGAAGTCGACTCAAGGAGGTCGTGAGGACAGGACTCCTGGGGGTCCGGCTCTGGGGCGTCCGCAGCCTTCTCTTCCACGGCGCCCTCCTACTCGACTCCCACTATAGCCGCCGCCCTGGCTGCAGCAAGTACACCCCCTCCCCCAACCCGGAGGCCGCCGAGCGCCACCATTGTTTAAAGAAGCCTCTGCCTGACTTCCGGGAGCAGAGCCCTGGCCGGGCAAGCCAATGCGCATGCGCGAGGCGCCAGCTGTTTCCCCGTTCACAATGACCCCCACGGTTGCCTGAGAAACCAGTCCCTGAGGCTTGAGAAAGCAGGAGCCCTCCGCGGCAGTGCGTTGGTGTCGAGGCTCCGAGACTCCCGCCTCACCTCTCCAGGAGGTTGACAGGACGACAAGACGTTCTCCGAATGCCAGGAGTCGCAGAAGGCAGAGCAGGATGAAGAAACCACAGGCGGAGTCTGGGGGAAGCAGCAGGGCATCCCTGCCTCAGGCCTGCCCGGACGGTGTGCGGGTGAGTCTCCCCAAAAGTCGTGCCCCTGTCAACTCGACGACAGGTCTGCCTGTGTGCCCGTAGGCTACTCTGTCACCCGAGGGTCGTTCTCGCGGAGAGCAGAACCCCGCAGCCTCAGGAGTTGCCTGGGGGTGTGTGTTTCTGTGCCACTGCTGTGTGTGTGTGTCTCACTTTCTTCTCTCTGTTTCTCTCTCTCTCTTTCTCTGTGTGTGTGCCCGTGTGAGTGTGTTGTGACGAATGTGCCCTGTGCGCCAAAGGGCAATTTCTCGCATGTTGGCCTGTCTTTGGTGAGCCTCTTTCTGCGTCTCTGCCTGGGTCATGTGGCGCGTTGTCAATCGTTTTCCCGGTGGTTCCACTTTGGGTTTGTGAAGACCTCGGGGACATGAGGAGATGCTTCGGACCCAGAGGAATTGAAATCTCATCCCCAGCCTGAGCGGCAGCTTTTCTAGGATCAAGACCACACCCCAGCCAAGGACAAAAGCATCACAAGAGCTCACTGTCCTGCGGGAGGGGAGCAGACCAACGTCAAAGACGACGGTTGTAAGTCCGCGAGACTCTTCTCTGACAAATGAAGCCACACCACGACACAGGCTTAAAGAAGAAGCCGGAACAGGACATGGCAAGGATCCCTGTCACTGGAACACTGGCCTTTCTGGACAAGTCACCCGTTTGGCACTCCTCCCCGGGTGCCCGTTGCGGTGGCACTGTGCTGGATCCTGCCTGGGCTCTGGCCTCTGCTCTGTCCTCCCTCTTGCTGTGTCTCCCGTTTCTGA
This sequence comes from Hylobates moloch, assembly GCF_009828535.3. Classification (NCBI taxonomy): domain Eukaryota; kingdom Metazoa; phylum Chordata; class Mammalia; order Primates; family Hylobatidae; genus Hylobates; species Hylobates moloch. The sequence goes on along the minus strand of NW_026652288.1, from coordinate 37,304,880 downwards.
GGGGCGTAGATGCTTCTTGGTCTGGCTCAATGTCTTCAACAAAGAACACTTTCCAGTCCATCACGGATAAACTTCAAGGAGATCCATCATGACTGTTTCCCTCTGCAAACCTGTTTCTGGTGGATTGGGCAAGTGTGAAGATCCTGGAGCTCTGGGCATCCATACCTGTCTCAGACAGGGAAGCTTCCTTGGTCTCCATGTTTCACCCGATGGCTGCGTAGTTTCCCTAGAATGAATGGTAGGAGACCGTGGCTGGCCTTGGCTTCTAGGAGAGGCGGTGTCACATTTCCTCTGCACTGCCTGTCTCATTCTTAAGGGACATCTGCTTCCTCTGCTCCTGGGTGGACTGCCTCCCAGAACTGAATCTTTTGGCTGCCACGAATGTCAAGGAGCCAAAGGGACTGGGCTGGGGCTGGGTGCATGGGAGGTTGCGTTAGGGCTACCTGGGCGGTGGAGAGATGGGGGTGGGGTGAACTTTACAGAAACCTCTCGGCTCCTCCAGCAGGCTCCCCAAAATGTGGCTTGGACTCACGCACAGGGCCTCTTCTGGTTCCCAGCTGTGCTTTGCTTTCCTTGTCATTGTTGGGGAGGTAACCTCTGCCCCCCTTCCACCGGGCACTTGCCTGGACACCAGTGTTCGTCTCGCCATCGCCCCATATGGCCTCGGTGACACACACTCACCCCATCTGCTCTGGGGGACGCCAGTGCCACGTCTGGTCACATTGGCTCCACCTCGGACTCGCCCCGTTCCTGTTTGCATGTGTCCTGGAAAGCGGTGGCGGCACGCAGCAGCCCCAGGGCTCTGGCAAGCGGGGCAGGCCACTGCACCTCCCAGGGAGGAGGGAGGCAGAGGGCTCATGTTTCAGTGAATTTTCAGCTGACACCATGCCTTGAGGCCCATGGGATCTTTCTGTGCCCCAGCGAGGCCCTGCTTGCCTCACCAGATGAGGTGAGCCCATCCCTGGTCACCTGGTGGGATCCAAAATCGGATCTGAAGAGGAGTACTGAGACCCCAGCAGGCGCCCTGAACCTCCTCTTCCACTGGTAGAAGTCGGCTCAAGGAGGTCCTGAGGACAGGACTCCTGCGAGCCCGGCCCTAGGACGCCCGCAGCCACCACTCCCTCGCCTCCCCGAACTTGATCCCGGATCCAGCCGCCACCGCGCTGCAGCAGGAGCCCCTACTGCCGCCGCCATTGTTTAAGGGGGCCTCAGCCTGGGTTCCAGGAGCGAAGCGCGAGTCGGCCTAGGCAATGTGCATGCCCGAGGCGCGAGCGGATGATCCCATCGCAGTGATTCCCACAGTTGCCTGAGAAACCAGTCCCTGAGGCTTGGCAAAGCAGGAGCCCTCTGCGGCAGTGCTTGGGTGTCCGGGCTCCGAGACTCCGGCCTGACCTCTCCATGGGGTCGACAGGACCATCTCTGGATGCCAGGAGTCGCGGAAGGCCGACCAGGATGAGGAAACCACAGGCGGAGTCCGGGAGAAGCAGCGCGGCATCCCAGCCTCAAACCTGCCCAGACGGTATTCAAGTGAGTCTCCCCAGAAGTCGTGCCCTCCGTGATCTCGATGACATGTCTGCTTGTGTGCCCGTGGGCTGCTCTCTCACTCGAGAATCGTTCTCTCAAAGAGCAGAACCCCTGCAGCTTCAGGGGTTGCCTGGGGCTGTGTTTCTGTGCCACTTCTCTGTGTCTGTGTGTGTGTGTCTCCCATTCTCTCTTCTCTCTCTGTCACTCTGTTTCTCTCTCTCTCTGTCTGTGTGTGTGCCGGTGTGCGTGTGTGTGTTGAATGAATGTGCCCTGTGCATCAAAAAGCGATTTCTTTCATGTCGGCCTGTCTTTGGTGCGCCTCTTGCTGCGTCTCTGCCTGGGACATATTGCCGGTTGTCAAATGGTTTCGCGGCGGTTCCACTTTGGGTTTCTAAAGGCCTCGACGACGTGAGGAGAGGCGTCGGTCCTGGAGGAACTGAAATCTCATCTCCATCCTGAGCGGCCTCTTTTCTAGGATCCAGACGACCACACTCCAGCCAAGGACAGAAGCCTCACAGGAGCTCACTGTCCTGCAGGAGGGGAGCAGACAAACATCAAAGAAGATAGTTCTATCTCCTCACGGCTCTTCTCTGAAAAATGAAGCCACACCACGACACAATCTTCAAGAAGAAGCTGGGAACGGGACATGGCAAAAACCCCTGGCCTGTCTGGACAAGTCACCCATTTGGCACTCCTCCCCTCAGCCCGTGGCAGTGGCACTGCGCTGTATTCTGCCTGAGCTCTGGCCTCTGCTCTGTCCTCCCTCTTGCTCTGTCTGCCCTGTTTCTGAGGGGCCTAGATGCTTCTTGGTCTGGTTCAATGTCTTCACAAAGATCACTTCCCAGTCCAACAGGGAGAAAGTGGTGATCCGTGTCATGATTGTTTCTCTCTCCAAACCCGTTTCTGGTGGATTGGGCAGGTTTGATGATCCTGGAGCTCTGGGCTTCCATACCTGTCTCAGACAGGGAAGCTCCCTTGGTCTCCACGTTTCATGGGATGGCTGCGTGGTTGGCCTAGAATGAGTGGTAGGCAACCATGGCTGGCCTTGGCTTCTAGGAAAGGCGGTGTCGCATTTCCTCTTCACTTCATGTTTCATTCTTGAGGGACATCCTCTTCTGAGCGCTTGGGCGGACTGCCTCCCAGAACTGAATATTTTGGCTGCCATGAATGTCAGGGAGCCAAAGGGATTGGGCTGGGGCTGGGTGCATGGGAGGTTGTGCCGGGGCTACCTAGGCATTGGAGGGGTGGGGGTGAAGTGAAACTTTGCAGAAACCTCTCAGTTCTTCCAGCAGGCGTAGCAAAATATGGCTTGGATTCACGCACAGGCCCTCTCCTGGTTCCCAGGTGTGCTTTGCTTTTCCTTGACGTTGTTGGGGAGGTCACCTGTGCCCCCCTTCCACCGGGTACATGCCTGGACACCATTGTTCGTCTCGCCATCGCCCCATATGGTCTCGGTGACACACACTCACCCCATCTGCTCTGGGGGGCGCCAGTGCCACGTGTGGTCGCATTGGCTCCACCTCGGAGTCGCCCCTGTTCCTGTTTGCACGTGTACTAGAAAACGGTGTCTTCTTGCAGGAGCTCCAGGACTTTGGAAGCGGAACAGGCCAGTGCTCCTGCCAGGGGCGTGGGAGGCAGAGGGCTCATGTGTCAGTGAATTTTCAGCTGACACCACGCCTTGAGGCTCATGGATCTTTCTGTGCCCCAGCGAGGCCCTGCCCGCCTCACCAGATGAGGTGAGCCCATCCCTGCTTACTTGGTGAGATCCAAAATCGGATCTGAAGAGGAGTCCTGAGACCCTAGCAGGCGCCCCGAAGCTCCTCCTCCACCGGTAGAAGTCGGCTCAAGGAGATCCTGAGGACAGGACTCCTGGGGGTCCAGCCTTGGGGCGCCCACAGCCGCCTCTCTCACGAAGTCCCCTCCTCGACCTTGGATCCAGCTGCCCTCCTGCCGCCGCGCCGCTGCCATTATTTAAAGGGGCCGCAGCCTGACTTCAGGAGCGGAGCGCGAGTCGGCCTAGCCAATGCGCATGCGCGAGCGGATTCTCCCGTCACAGTGATTCCCATCGTTGCCTAAGAAACCAGTCCCTGAGGCTTGGCAAACAGGAGCCCTCCGTTGCAGTGCTTGGGTGTCGGGGTCCTGAGGCTCCGGCCTGACCTCTCCAGGGTGTCAACAGGATGGTCTCCGGATGCCAGGAGTAGTGGAGGTCCAACCAGGATGATGAAGCCACAGGCGGAGTCTGGGGGAAGCAGCTCGACATCCCAGCTTCAGGCCTGCAGGGAAGGCGTTCGAGTGAGTCTCCCAAAAAGTCGTGCCCCCCCTCCCCCGACCTCCAGGACAGGTCTGCCTGTGTGCCTGTGGGTTGCTCTCTCAACCGAGAGTCGTTCTCCTGGAGAGCAAGACCCCGCAGCCTCAGGGGTTGCCTGGGGATGTGTGCTTTGCTGCTGCTGTATGTCTGTGTATGTGTGTCTCTCCCATTCTCTCTTCCATCTCTGTCTCTCTCTCTTTCTGTCTCTTTCTTACTTTCCTTGTCTGTGCGCCCGTTTGCGTGTGTGTGTGTCGGGACGAAAATGTCTTGTGCACCGGAATGCTGTTTCTTTCTTGTAAGCCTGTCTTTGTTGAGCCTCTTTTTGCGTCTTTTCCTGGGTCTTGTGGCCCGTTGTCAGTTTTCCCTGTGGTTCCACTATGCGTTTTGTGAAAGCCTCGGCAATGTGGGGAGCATCGTGGGTCCCGCAGGAGTTGAATTCTCCTCCCCATCCTGATAGGCCTCTTGTCCAAGATCAAGACGACCACACCACACTTAAGCACATTTTTTAAAGGGGTCGCAGCCTGACGTTTAGGATCCGGGCCCATGTAGACCTGGCTAATGCGCCCTACTCGCCTCTCACTGCCTGTCACTTTGTCCACAGCAGCCCCCCGGTCACTATTTTTTAAAGGGGCCACTGACGGGATTACAGGAACCAAGCGCCTCTCGGCCTTGCCAACGTGCATGCTCGTGGCGTGAGCAGGTTCTCACGTCTTAATGACCCACTCCATCGTCTGGGGAGTGGGTCCCTGAGGCTTGCCGATCACAATCACTCCGTGGCAGTACATCCGTGTCAGAGCTTTTGCCTGACCTCTCAACGTGGTCGACATGATTGTCTCCGGATGCCCGGATTTGAGGAGGTTGCCGACCAGGATGAAGAAACCTCATGCGGAGTCACGGAGAAGCAGCGCGGCATCCCAGCTTCAGGGTACGGATGGAATCTCCGGAATCCCATTTGGATCTGATTTTGGATCCCACCCGTTGAGCAGGAATGGGGTTACAATCTGGTGAGGCTGGGAGGGCCTCTCTGGGGCACAGAACGGTCCCACGGGCCTCAAGCCGTGGTGTCAGCTGAAAGTTCATTGACTCATCAGCCCACTGCCTCCCTTCTCCTTGGACAGAGCAATGACCTTCTCTGGTTTCCAAAATCCAGGGGCTCCTGTATTCCAACACTGCTTTCCGGGACCAGTGCCAATAGGGCCAGGGGTGAGTTTGAGGTGGAGCAAATGCGACCACACGTGGCACTGGCGTCCCCTATAAGCAGATGTAGTGAGCGTGTATCTCCAAGGTCGTTTGGGATGATGTGGAGATTGACAGTGATGTCCTGGCATGCGCTCAGGGGGCTGTGGGGACCTTCCGAAGAAAGCCAAGGAGAGGCAAATCACACCTGGGAACCAGGAGAGGGCCTGTGCCGGAGAACAAGCCCATTCAGGGAGGCCTACTGGAGGAGGCGAGAGGTTTCTGCAAAGTACCCTTCACCCCCACCCCTCCATTGAGTAGGTACTTCTCAAGGTATCTTTCCTTCACCCAGCCAAAACGGAAAATCGTTCCTGCCTTTTTAGGACAGCAGTGCTGAGCAGCAGGATTCCCTGAGCTTTGAGACCAGGACAGTGCCCTGGGAGGCCCAGGTCGAAGGGAGGCAGTGAGCTCATGAAACGGGGAATTTTCAGCTGACTCCCTGCCCTGGGGGTCTCAGCTGTTTCTGGGCCCCAGCGACCCCCTTCACACCTCACCAGACTGAATAACCAGCCCCATGGGACCCGATTTCTGCCCATATCTTCCAATCCGGAATCGGAGCAGAAGAGCAGTCCCGAGTGCCCACCTCACGGTCTGAAGCGCCTCCTCCTCCATCGGGATCTGAACACGAAATCGGCTCAAGGAAGTCCTGAGGTCAGGACTCTTAGGGTCCTGCGCTGCTTGTCGCAAACATCCCCCTTCCCCAAGCCGCCGCCGGGTCCATCTCTAGCATTTTCCTGGGGCTGCAGCCTGACAGCCCTGACATTGCAGCGCGCGCGAGCCAACCACGAGAATGCGCATGCACCAAACGCGAGGCACCAGGGCAAGCTCTGAGCCAGGGCTCGCCTCCCAGGGACCACCACCATTGCCTGGGGACGGGTCCTAGAGGCTTGGCATATCAGGAGCCCTCTGTAGCAGTGTGTAGAGTTGGGCTGATGTCTCTCCTCTCTGGGGGATCAACGCGATGATCCCACAATCCTAAGAGACTGGCAGGGCCGAACTAGGCTGAAGAAACGTCAAGCAGGGCCCCAAGAATGCACCACAGGATCCCTAAGGGTCCCTATGATGCATCAGGCCTGCCTAGATGGTTCAGGGGTGAATCTCCTTGAAAGTCGTCCCCCCGGGATTTGGAGGTATGGCCTATGTGCCCGAGGGCTGCTCTCTCCCCGGAGGGGCTTCCTGGCAGTGAGCAGAACCACGTAGCCCCAGGAGCTGCCTGGCTGTGTGTTTCTGTGCGGGTGCTGGATGTCTCTGTGTGTGTTTCTTTCTGTGTGTGTGTGTGTGTGTGGTTTCTTGTGAAACAAATATGACTCGTGCGCTGGAGCGTGGTTTCTCTCAAGTCCACCTACTTTCTGATGCTCCTCACTCTGTGGCTCCGCTTGGGCTGCAGGGCCCCATGTCCTTTGTTTTGCTTGTAGTTCCTGAAGCCTCGGAGAAGTGGGGGGCTGGCTCCAACCCACAGGGGTCCAAATCATCTCCCCACCCCGAGGAGCCACTCTTCTAGAAAGAAGATGAGCACAACACACCCAAGAACAGACGCCTCCCAGGGGCCCATGGTCCTGCAGCACATCCAGGGCTGGACCCTAGCCGTCCTGTCCTCAGGATCCCCTTGAGCCCACTTCAAATTCTGTTGCTGGCAGGGCAGGAGCTTAAGGATGTCAGGTGGGCACTCAATCTTCTTTCAGTTCCATTCCGGGTCAAAAAGAAATGATGTGTGCAGAAATAAGGTGAGACAGGGCTGAGGATACAGTCTGATGAGGTGGGGAGGAGGTCCCACAACTACACCAGCAGGAGAGGTGCAGATAGATGTCAAAGAAGCCGGTTCCAACTCATTCTCCCCTTCCTCTTCACTGCATAACCTGTCCACACCATGGCCCGGTGCTGGTGGAAGAAGACATGAATGTGAGGAGAATATTTGGACTGCAAACTGTGGCCTTTCTGGCCACCTCCCAGGTTGGGCCCTCATTCCCAGAGCCACATGCGAGTGGGATGGATTGATCCTGCCCGGGCTCTGGCCTCTTCTCTGTCCTCCCTCTTTTCCTGCCTTCCGTGTTTCTCATGGGCCTAGGGTTTCCTTGGTCTGGCTCTACATTTTCTACAACAAACGTTTCCCAGTTAGTCGAGGATGACCTTTCTGAAGACCCATGTCTTAAGTGTTTCCTCCTCAACACCCACGTTTCCTAATGACTGGGTAGCTGGGATAATTCTTGAACCGTGGGTGCTCCTAGCTCCCACCAGCAGGGAAACTCTTGATCCTCCTATTCCATCAGATGGCTGCATGACTCCTGTAGGATGAGAGGTAGTCAGCCATGGCTGGCCTTTGCCTTCTAATCTAGGCTGTGTTTCATTTCCTCTGCACATCCTTTCTCATTGTGGAGGGATCTCTCATTTCTCTATTCCTGACTGGAACTTCCTCTCAGCACCGAACCACTGGCTGTTAGGAATTTCACAGAGCAAAAGGGACTGGCAGTTGGCTGGGTGCAGGCCAGGTGGTGGGTAGTGATCCGGTGTGGGGCTTGGGGTGTTTTGTACTTTGCACCTCTTGGCTCCTCTGGCTGGAATCCCTGAACGGGGCTTGGACTCCAGCACAGGCCCCTCCTGTGGTCCCAGTTGTGCTTTGCTTGTCCTTCCCTTTCTTGGGGATCCTCAGTGCCCATTGGGAGCATGCCTGGACATCCTTCTGAGGCTTGGATTCGCCCCAGACGGCCTTTGAGACACACTCTCAACCTTATCTGTCCCCATGGATTGCCAGTTCCAGGTGTGGCCACCTCGGCTCCACTTTCGGCTTGCCTTTGTCCTCGTTCCTGTCACTACTGGACAGCAGTGCTGAGGAGAAGCAGGAGCTTCTGGCAGCCAGACAGGCATGTTTGTTGAGGCACTAGTTTGCATGATGCTACTGGGAGCCCTTGGAGGATGATTTTGGTAGTAGGGTCAAGGCCAAACAGGTTAGTAGCCAAGCTCTATGGGACTTGGGTTGTTTCCAAGTCTGAAGCAAGATGACTGCTGGGTCTATAACCTAGATGTGGGTCACTACTTTCAAAACAACACTCTTAGGTCTTGGGATCCACGAGGGTTTCATAACCTCCTACGTGAATCCCAAGGCTCCCAGAGAGAGACTTTTGCCAATGGATAAGTGCAGAATTCTTACTGTTGTGGGGGGATATGAGCAGGTGACCACATATTTCACCATCTTGCTAACATCATCACCATCTGTTTCCTTTATTGTATAAAAACCAGTAAACCTAAGTGTTTTCCGCAGATCTGTAGCCATTCTAGCAAATGATGCAACTAATGGAGAGGATCATGGGAACTTCTGATTCAGTCATTCAGTAAGACGTACAGGTGACAGCTGGACTTGTGATTGGTGTCTGAAGTGAGAGTAGTCTTGTGGGACTGAGCCCCTGGCCTGTGGGATCTGACCCTAAATCTGATTCATGTCAGAATTGAAGTGCAGGATGCCCAATTGGAGTCCACAAGGAAAAGCCCCACACAAGTAGTATGAGAGGTACTGAGAGTGGTATGAGTATAGAAGGAAAACCTGCTTTTCCAGATACAGTGTCATGCATACAATCCTTTTGTATAACCAGGGTTATACACCACGACCAAGTAGAATTTATTCTTGGAATGAAACAATGGTTAAATATTTGAAATCCTAACAGTGTAATATATCACATTAAGAATGAAGGAAAAACCCCACTTGATTATCTCGATTCACGCAAAAAAGTTTTGACCAATTTCAAAAACCATTCATGATTTTTTAAAAAGTCATGCAACAAATTAGGAATTGAAAGAAACTACCTCAACATAATAAAAGTTTTATGTGAAAAACTCACAGTGGACAGCACACCCGGTGAAAGACTGAGAGCTTTTTCTCCAAGATCAGGAACAAAGGAAGAAGGCCTGCTGTCACCATTTTCATTCAGCAGAGAACTAAAAGTACTAGCCACAGAAATGTGGCAAAAAAACCAACCACCGGCATCCAAATTGAAGGCAATGAAATGAATTTTCTGTGTTTGCAGATGATATGGTCTAATGTGTAAAAAGCCCAAAAGATTCCACAAACAAAAAACAACCAATAAAATGAATTCAGCAGAATGCCAGGATGGTCAACACACAGACAAAAAAAGTTTCACTTCTATACAATTACACTGAAGAACACAAGAAAAGAGAAAACCATGCCATTCACAATAGCATCAAAAAGAATAAACTTCTTCAAAGGTAACCAACAAATTGAAAGACTTGTCCAATGAAAACTACATATCATTCCTGAAAAAAAATTAAAGACATAAACTGAAAGGCATCCCCATGTTCATGGATTGGAAAATTTAATATTGTTAATATGTCAATACTATCTAAAGCCATCTACAGATTTAATGTAATCCTTCTGAAATTCTAATGACATTTTTTGTATAAACAGAAAAATCTATCCTGAAATTCATATGAAACCTCATGGGATTCCAAGTAGGCAAAACAACCCTAAAAACTAGGAATAAAGCTGGAAAAATCACACTTTCTGATTTTGGAACTTACTGCAAAATGAGAGTAATCAAAGAGTCCAATATTAATCAATGCATATATAGCCAGATGCTTATCAACAAGGGTGCCAAGATCAGTCAATGGGGATATGACAGGGCTCTGAACTGTGCTGGGAAAACTGGGTATCTACATAAAAAAGAATAAAGTTGAACTCTTTTTTTTGTTTTTTTGTTGTTGTTGTTGTTTGTTTGTTTTTTGAGACAGAATCTGTGTTGCCCAGGCTAGAGTGCAGTGGCACGATCTTAGCTCACTGCAACTTCTGCCTCCTGGGTTTAAGTAATTCTCTTGCACCAGCCTCCTGAGTAGCTGGGATTACAGGTGTGCGCCACCACGCCCAGTGATTTTTTTTGTATTTTTAGTAGAGGCGGGGTTTCACCATGTTGGCCAGGCTGGTCTCGAACTCCTGGCCTCAAGTGACCCACCCACCTCAGCCTCCCAAAATGGTGGGATTACAGGCACAAGTCACTGTGCCCAGCCAAAGTTGAACTCTTAATGCCATATACAAAATTAACTTAAAATGGATCCATAAACTAATTGTGAGATCAAATGCTTTCACAGCACTGCATTTGGTAATTTTTTTTGGAGGATGCCAAATGTACAGGCATCAAAAGAAAAAACAGACAAGTTGAAATTCATGAAAAGTAAAAAAGAAGTGTGAATCAAAAGACATCAATAGATTTAAAGGGAAACCCACAGAATGAAAGAAAATATTTGCAATCATAAACCTGATAAGGGATTAAGATGCTAAATATATAATCTGTAAAATCCAACATTTAAAAGGGTCCACAAATCTGCCACAGACTTCAGAGACTTCACGTCTCTGAGCTTTAGAGACTTTAGAGACTTCATGTCTCTACTAAAAATACAAAAATTATTTCTCCAAAGACATACAGATGGCCAATAAGCATGTAAAAAGATGCTCACCACACTAATTATTAGGGAAATGCTAATCAAATCTATAAGGAGATACTACTTTACCTCCATTAGAAAGGCTGCCATTAAAAAATAGAAAATAAGAGCTGTTGGTAATGGTATAGAGAAATGGGAACCCTGAGGCACTGTTGCAGGGAAAAACACCCACTGTGAAAAACAGCATGGCAATTCCTTAAAAAATTGAAAATGGAGGCCAGGCATGGTGGCTCAAGCCTCTAATCCCAACACTTCGGGAGGCTGAGATGGGCGGATCACTTGAAGTCAGGAGTTCGAGACCAGCCTGGCCAACATGGTGAAACCCCATCTCTACTGAAAATACAAAAATTAGCCAGGTGTGGTGGCATGTGCCTGTAATCCCAGAGGGCTGAGACAGGAAAATCGCTTGAACCCAGAAGGCAGAGGTTGCAGTGAGCCAAGATTTGACCACTGCACTCCCAACTGGGCGACAGAGAAAGACTCATCTGTCACACACACACACACACACACAAAATTAAAAATAGGATTACCATATGATCCAGCAATTCCACATCTAGGTAGACACTGGGAAACTGAAAGCAGTTTCAAAGAGATATTTGTACACCCATGCAACAGAGCAGGAGCATCGCCATCTTGGACAAACTCTGCCATTTTAAATTCCCCTTGGCTGGGCGCGCTGGCTCACGCCTGTGATCCCAGTACTTTGGGAGGCTGAGGCGGGCGGATCATGAGGTCAGGAGATCGAGACCATCCTGGCTAACACAGTGAAACCCTGTCTCTACTAAAAATACAAAAACAAAATTAGCTGGGCATGGTGGCGGGCACCTGTAGTCCCAGCTACTTGGGAGGCTGAGGCAGGAGAATGGCACAAACTCGGCAGGCGGGGCTTGCAGTGAGCCGAGATCGCGCCACTGCACTCCAACCTGGGCAACAGAGCGAGACTCCATCTCAAAAAAAAAAAACAAATTTCTGTTGATTAAAAACTGCCTACATCCGGCCCAAAAAACACAACCTAATGGCTAATGTCAGCTTGACCATAAATGACAAATGACACTTCTGACCAGAAACATTCCAACCCCAAGATAAAACCCCCTCTGAACAGAAACATTGCGATCCCGCAACAAAACTCTCCTCTACCCAAAAATATTCCGAACCTGCGATAAGCTCTCACTCCCTAAACCCTTAAATATCCTTATTCTGTAAAAGAGAACATGCCTGGCCTAAATCAGCCAGAAGCCCCTCTCAGGTTTATTTTCCCGAATAAACCTGTCTTTGATGGTCAAGCTGCTTTTCGTGTTTGTTTCTTCTTTCTTTAACCCTTACACCGTGTTCATAGCAGCATTATGCACAATAGCTAAAGTAGAGGCACCCCAAGTGTCCCTTAGTCAATAGATACATAAGCAAAATGCGGTAAATACACACAGTGCACATTATTCAGCCTTTAAATAGAAGGAAATTCTGACATATGCTGCAACATGGGTGTTAAGAATATTATACTAAGGAAATAAGCCTGTTATAAAATAAATACTGTATTATTCCACTTATATGAAGTACTTACAACAGTCAAAATTATAGAAACAGATAGTAGAATGGTGGTTGGCAGGGGTTGGGGGAATGGGGAGTCATTGTTTAATGGGTATAGAGTTTCAGTTTTGCAAAATGAAGAGCTCTGGAAATAAATGGTGGTGGTGTTTGCTCAACAATATGAATGTCCTTAATAACTCTGAACAGAAGTGTATGCTTTAAATGGTTATGACACCAAATTTTATGTGTATTTCACAATTTTTAAAAATTAGGAGGAAAATAACCCAGCCAAAATCATGAACAAAAGACATGTAAACCAGGAGTTGAGAAACTCTTTCTGAAAAGGTCAGGAGTGCTTTCCTGTTCCACAGAGTCTCTGTACTGATTATTCAACTCTATTATAATAGGAAGAAACGCAGCCATAGACAAAAACTAGACAATGAGTGTGCCAATCTTGCAATGAAACATTTTTTATTTTTTATGAAACGAAGTTTCACTCTTGTTGCCCAGGCTGGAGTGCAATGGTGCTATCTCTGCTCACCACAACCTCTGCCTCCTGGGCTCAAGTGATTCTTCTGCCTCAGCCTTCCAAATAGCTAGGATTACAGGCATATGCCACCACACCCAGCTAATTTTGTATTTTTAGTAGAGATGGGGTGTCTCCATGTTGGTCAGGCTGGTCTGGAACTCTTGACCTCAGGTAATCCACCTGCCTCAGCATCCCAAAGTGCTTTGATTATAGGCATGAGCCACCACACTGGGCCGAAACATTTAAAAAGTGATGAGTTGCATTTGGTTACTGGTCAGAGTTTCCCAGTCAAATGCATAAGCTGGTTACCACTTTGAAAATGAGTAGTTGTAGGCCAGGAGCAGTGGCTCACGCCTGTAATCTCAGCACTTTGGGAGGCCAAGGCATGGGGATCATGAGGTCAGGAGTTGGAGACCAGCCTGACCAACATGGTGAAACCCCATCTCTACTAAAAATACAAAAATTAGCCTGGCATGGTGGTGTACACCTGTAGTCCCAGCTACTCGGGAGGCTGAGGCAGGAGAATCGCTTGAACCCAGGAGGTGAAGACTGTGGTGTGCCGAGATCGTGCCACTGCACTCCAGCCTGGGCAACAGAGCGACAGTCTGTCTCAAAAAAAAAAGAAAGAAAGAAAAGAAGAGAAAATGAATAGTTGTACATTACTGAGAAAATGGAAAAAATCTGAATATGGATTCAATTTTAGAATAGGAAATTATTACTAATTTTCTTATGTGTGATTATATGACACTTTGAGTAAACAGGAAATTGTTTTCAGGGAGCTGGATTCATGTATTTAGAAGTAGAAAATTATACTGTCCATAACACTGTCAAATTATATATCAAATGTATAGGGGCAAAAAATCTAATGTGGCAATATATTAATATATATTTTATTTGCTGCAATTTTAAAAACTATATATTTAAACTTAAATATATAATTAAATGTGTAATAAAAGTGTAAAAATTGCAAACTAGATAATATTTGGTTAATTTCTAATGCATTTTGAATTGTGCAAAAGGAATATAAATTATTATTTTCACACTTTTGACATTTTAAAAATTTGTACATCTGAATTTCATTCCAGGATTAAGTGTGTGATTCACCTTGAAATTCGAATGAGACCCTCTCATGGTTTTTACTTGTTTGAGTTTATCCAGAATGAATTCAAATTCAAAAAGGGATGAGAAATTACATGAAATGCTTCTGAATTCTGTCATTCTTCTGAATTCTTTACCTCATCAAGATCCACTAACAATTCCACAGAAATGAAAAAAATTAACAAAAAATAGCACCCATAATGCTATCACAAATGGAAGCTAATATTTATTGAACATAACAGTACATTCTAGATAGTGTTCCAGGTTTTTTCATGTACTAACTCATGTAATACAGCAATATACTGTAGGTACTACTATCGCCATTTACATACACAGAGGGGATAAGTATCATCCCCAATATCATATTGGCTGTAAGGAGTTGAACGCTGATGACCATCATTAAGATATGTAGCATGGGGGAAGGCGCGATGGCTCACACCTGTAATCCCAGCACTTTGGGAGGCCGAAGCAAGCAGATCACAAGGTCAGGCGTTCAAGACGAGCCTGACCAATCATGGCAAAACCCAATCTCTACTAAAAAAAATACAAAAATTAGCCAGGCATGGTGGTGCACACCTGTAATCTCAGCTACCTAGGAGACTAAGGCAGGAGAATCACTTAAACCCAGGAGGCAGAGGTTGCAGTGAGCCGAGATTGCACCACAGCACTCCAGCCTGGGCAACAGAGCGAGACTCCGTCTCAAAGAAAAAGAAAAAAAAAAAAAAAAGATATGTAGAATGCCTAAAGCCTTTCCCACATCACACAGCTCTGTTTGATGACTTTTCATCAATTTAACAGTAATTGGTGCTGGAAGACTTTTATATACAAAGTATAAAGAGCAATGCTTTCCTATATCCTCTCAATTTTCCTCTATTATGAATGGTTTGATAATGCAAAAATAGAAGAATGCCAGAAGAGGTTTTCTTTTCTTTCTTTTTTTTTTTCTTTTTGAGATGGAGTCTTGCTCTGTCGCCCACGCTGGAGTGCAGTGGCTCAGTCTTGGCTCACTGCAGCCTCTGCCTCCTGGGTTCCAGCGATTCTCTTGCCTCAGCCTCCTGGGTAGCTGGGATTACAGGTGCACGTCACCATGCCCAGCTAATATTTGTATTTTTAGTAGAGACAGGGTTTCGCCATGTTGGCCACGCTGGTCTCCAACTACTGACCTCAGGCGATCCGCCCCCCTCGGCCTCCCAAAGTGCTGGGATTACAGGCGTGAGCCACTGTGCCCAGCCCAAAAGAGGTTTTCTTGTGTTGTTATAAAAATACATTATAAACTATCTGAATCTGAGTAACATTTGGGTTCAGAGCTAAAAAACGACACATTACTGACATTTTGAAAAGTTCACACCAGTACAAACAAATTGATACCTAATAAGAGCTTAACCATATCTAAAAGCCTTCCCATGTAGTCTTTATCCAAATTGTTTCTCAGTGGTATAAATACATTGACACACTGTACATATATACATATACATATATATGGGCCCCTCCTCTTGGCCAAGGGCATTCCAGAGTTACCTGAAAATCTAGTTCAGGCCATGATGGAAGAGGGGTTTGCATATGCCTCATGATACCCCTCCAGCATGAACATCAACACAGACCTTAAATCTGATAAGAAACATTTGTGTCCTCTCTCAAGCCTGCTACTTGGAGGCTTTATCTGCATAATAAAACCTACGTCTCCACAACCCCTTTTATAACCCACACATAACCTACTGATAACTCTTTCAACCGAATGCCCATCAGAAAATTTTTAAATCTACCTATGACCTGGAGGCACCTCCTTCTAGTTGTCCCACCCTTCCAGATTGAACTAATGTAACTCTGCCATGTATTGATTGATCTCATACCTCCCTAAAATGTGTAAAGCAAGCTGTACCCAAGCCACCTTGGTTGGGCACATGTTGTCAGGACCTCCTGAGGCTGGGTCACAGGGCATCCTTAACCTTGGCAAAATCAACTTTCTAAATTGACTGAGACCCGTCTCAGATATTTTGGATTCACAAAGGGTTGTTTTTTTTTTTGTTTGTTTGTTTTGTTTTTTTTTTTTGAGACAGAGTCTCACTCTGTCACCCAGGCTGGAGTGCAGTGGTGCCATCTCAGCTCACTGCAACCTCCACCTCCCAGGTTCAAGTGATTCTCCTGCCTCAGCCTCTCGAGTAGCTGGGATTAAAGGTGCCGTCACCACACCTGGCTAATTTTTTGTATTTTTAGTAGAGACGGGGTTTCACTATGTTGGCTAGGCTGGTCTCGACCTCCTGACCTCAGGTGATCCACCTACCTTGGCCTCCCAAAGTGCTGGAATGACAGGCGTGAGCCACCACACCTGGCCTTAAATTTTTAAAATAGAGATGGGGTCTCATTATGTTGCCTAGGCTGTTCTCGAACTCCTGAGTTCAAGCTATCCTCTGGCTTTGGCCTTGCAAAGTGCTGGGATGACAGGCATGAGCCACCACACCCTGCCGTAAAGGGTTTCTTACCACTATGAGTACTCTGATATTGAGCAAATTGCCCAAACACACTAAAGGCCTTCCCACACTTGTCACATTCATAGGGCTTCTCTCCAGTATGAATACTCTGATGTGCTTTAAGGCCTGAGTTGAGCCTAAAGGACATCTCACATTTGTTACATTAAAAGGGTTTCTCACCAGTGTGAATATTGATGTTGACTAAGTCATCCATACACACTAAAGGCCTTGTCACATTCCAAACTTTCATAGGGTTTCTCACCAGAATGAAATCTATGATGTACAGAAAGTTGGCGGCTAGTCCTAAAAGCTTCCCCACACTCTTTACATTCATAGGTTTTCTCAGCATAATCTCCCGTTCATTGAACATGTATATGAGGCTGAAGGGTGTTTTCCTTGTTTTCTGTAATGTCCGAGGAGTAAGGAAAGGGGCATTTTCTTCTTACCTGTCTGAAAATATTGTTTTTTTAAAGCTAACTGTTGCTTTTTTTTTAAGTAAGATTGATGTTTTCTCAAAGGTGAGCCTTGAAATGTGTAAAATTGGAATTATAAGAAAGAGAAACCTACAAAGCACAAACATTAAGAAAACCAGGAAGCACAGAATTAAGTTCCTTTTATAATAGTAGACTAATGGACAGGTGGTCTTTTTTATCTTCTGTGATAATACGTTATTACACTAGCTATCATGTACTTGTTTCTATGGATTATCTTGATTCATCTTCAGACCTGTCATGTGTAGTGAGATGGGGAAACAGAGGCACCAAGATGTTGACATCTCACAATGCAGAGCTCAGTATCACTTTCTTAGAGGCCGAGAAGACAGCCTGTCTCCTTAATTTTACCAGGATATCACTTAATTTATGCATAGATTTTTAAACCTGTCTTTTTTTTTTTTTTTTAAGAGACAAGATCTCGCTCTGTTGCCTAGGCTGGAGTACAGTGGTGTGAACACTGCTCACTGCAGCCTCGACCTTCTGGGCTCAGCAATCCTCCTGCCTCAGCCTTCCAAAGTGTTGGGATTACAAACCTGAACCACCACACCTGGCCTAAGCCTGTCTTCTTTACTGAGTAATTCATCCTTGATACTATTTACCCATCGATTATATAATTTGACATCAATCTTATTAATAATGGCATAAGGCTGGGTGCAGTGGCTCATGCCTGTAATCCCAGCATTTTGGGAGGCCGAGGCGGGCAGATGACCTGAGGTCGGGAGTTCAAGTGCAGCCTGATCAACATGGAGAAACCCCATCTCTACTAAAATACAAAATTAGCCGGGGGGATGGGGGTGACACATTCCAGGCTGGAGTGCAGTGGCACCATCTCAGCTCACTGCAGCCTCCACCTCCTGGGCTCAAGTGATTCTCCTGCCTCAGCCTCCCGAGTAGCTGGGACTACAGGCATGCGCCACCATGCCCAGCTCTTTTTTTTTTTTTTTTTTTTTTAAGACGGAATTTCACTCTTGTTGCCCAGGCTGGAGTGCAATGGGGTGATCTGGGCTCACTGCAACCTCTGCCTCCCAGGTTCAAGCGATTCTCCTGCCTTCGCCTCCCAAGTAGCTGGGATTACAGGCATGTGCCACCACACCCTGCTAGTTTTGTATTTTTAGTAGAGATGGGTTTTCTCCATCTTGGTCAGGCTGGTCTCAAACTCCCAACTTCAGGTGACCTGCCCACCTCGGCCTCCCAAAGTGCTGGGATTACAGTTGTGAGCCACCAGGCCCAGCAGCCCACCTAATTTTTGTATGTTTAGTAGGTATGGGGTTTGGGCATGTTGGCCAGGCTGGTCTCGAACTCCTGACCTCAAGTGATCCTCCTGCCTCAGCCTCCCAAAGTACTGGGATTACAGGCGTGAGCCACTGCGCCTAGCTAAAAAAACCAAAAACTTTAGATAAGTGAATTTGGAGGAAATATGTATAACAGATAAAATGGACAAACAGATAATAATTCTAATTTACTGTCTCTCTGGCTTAATAAAATATTAGTCAATACCCTAAGAAGAAAGGAACAAAATCTAAAAATTCGCCATTCACAAATACAAATAGTCAACAAACAAAGTCAAAACCTAAGAACTTATTGAGCACTTATTTCTCTGAAATTGGCTCTTGAATTTATTGAACATGCATTGACTTCAGATTATGAAATTTTAAAAATATTTTTTAAAGTTTCACTTTTTAGAATTTAAAATTAATCCAAATTATTTAATATTCAACATTTGGAATTTACCAATCAATCCTCTTTCATTTTATTTTTCACTCTTCAAATAATTCCTTTTTCAAGAGCTTAAAACATTTTTAAAATTAATAGATTCTGTAGGCTGGGCAACATAGTGAGACCCTCTACAAGAAATAAAAAAATTTTTAAATATATAAAATATATATTTCTTTAAACATATATATTCTAAGTATATAAAATATATTTTAAATTTGTTTTTTATTTTTTTGGCGGATTGTAGGGTAAGCGTATGTTTAGTCTGGCAAGAACTTGCAAAACTGCCTTCCACAGTGGCTGTACCATTTTGCATTCCCAGCAGCAATAGATGAGAGTTCCTGTTGCTCCGTATCTTCACCAGCATTTGGTGTTGTCATTGTCTGGATTCAAGCCAGTCTAATAGATGTGTAATGGTATCTCATCGTTGTTTTAATTTGAATTCCCTAGTGACATATGGTGTTGAGCATCTTTTCAGATGCCTACGAAATGTGCTGAGCATGGTGGCACATGCCTGTGGTCCCAGCTACTCGGGAGGCTGAGGAGGGAGGATTGCTTCAGCCCTGGAGGTTGGGATTGCAGTGAGCTGTGATTGCACCACTGCACTCCAGCCTGAGTGACAGAGCGAGACCCTGTCTCCAAAAGATAAATAAATAATTGACTTAATTTTTAGAACAGTTGTAGGTGTACAGAAAAATAGAGCAGAAGGCAAATTGAGATCTAATATCCCCCTCACACCATAGTACACACACTTCCTCTATTATCATCTTGTTAGTGTGGTACATTTGTTATGCGTGATTAGCCAATATTAATATTATTAAGTTCATGGCTTATATTAAGATTCACTCTTTGTGTTCTACCATTTATGGGCTTTGACAAATGCATAAGGACATATATCCACCATTATAGGGTCACAGAGAAAAGTTTCATTGCCCTAAAAATCCTCTGTGCTCCACCTATTCGTCCTTCCCTCTGCTCAAGCCTCTGGCAACCACCGAACTTTTTATAATACCATCTGCCTAGTTTTGCCTTTTCTAGTATTTTATATAATTGGAACTATACACTATGTGGCCTTTTCACGTTGGCTTCTTTCACTTAGAAATACGTGTTTAAGTTTCTTCCATGTCTTTCCATGCCTTGGTGGTTCGTTTCTTTTTATTCCTGAAGAATATTCCATTGTATGATTGTTTCAGAGTTAGTTTATGCATTTCCCTATTGTAGGATATCTTGGTTACTTCCAATCTTTGTCGGTTATGTATAAGCTGCTATAATCATTCATGTGCAGGATTTGAGTGGATCTAAGTTTTCAACTCATTTGGGTATGTACCAAAGAATGCAATTGCCAGATCGTAGGGTAAGCTTATGTCTAGTTTTGCAGGAATTTGCAAAACTGCCTTCCACAGTGACTGTACCATTTTGCATTCCCAGCAGCAATCAATGAGAGTCACTGTTGCTCCATACCCTCACCAGGATTTGGTGATGTCAGCGTTTGGATTTGAGCCAGTCTAATAGATGTGTAGTGGCATCTCATCGTTGTTTTAATTCGAATTCTCTAGTGACATATGGTGTTGAACATCTTTTCAGATGCTTATTTTTGCTACCTATATAGCAAAGGGCAGATACAGATGATGGACTGCAGGGAAAGAGCTTGCTGTGATGATAGGAAGCTGCAGGTAGGGATGATCTCAGGGTTAACTGGGCATCAACTGTGCCTTCTCCTGTCACATAAAATGTGGTCTACCTGAGTTTTGACTGGAAACAGAATAATACCTGGTTGTCCATAAATATTTCTGATTGAGGCTTGAGATTTATGTATGTTTTGACCGAAAGGTCATATAAGCCCAATATATAAACAGGTTGGGGTACAACAGGGAATGACTCTCAGATATGTTGAGAGTCTACACTGAATGGATGATGTCATTGCCTGCCCATGTCTTTCTCATTATGGACTTCCAGTGTTTATTTGCCACTTGAAAGGCCACTGAGATAGGCTACATCTGATTTTTCTCCTGAGGGTCTCTATTACTGAGAAATTTCTGTATTCTGGGCTACACTGGGTTCATAATCTGACTACATATATATCATGTGTGTGTTTATTCCTTCCCTAAAATGCTCAGTTCAGCTGCAGTTCTAGAGGTGAATACTACTATGTTTGTATTTCAGAGAGTTGAAGATCTGAGGTCTGGAGAGGTTAGTGTGTAGAAAGTTATGTTGAATAAGTGGCAAGGCCATGTAGCCAGGTCGGATAAGCTGCCTTCAGATTTTACTCTTGAACTTCTACTGGATAATGTCTTTTCATTATAGAAAAGAGGAGAGTGAACTTAGGTGTTTTGTTCAAAATCAATGACTGTAGGAGTTCTTTCAAGATATGATGAAAAGCAATAATTGTCTCATTTTACATTACCTATAATTATTGCTCACCAGAAATTGATTATCGATGCAGCAACCTTTTACATTCCTTTCTGCTTTATTATGCATGGCCG
>NW_026652288.1:37276947-37283961 GCF_009828535.3 Hylobates moloch | reverse complement strand
GAGACCAGCCTGGCCAACATGGTGAAACCCTGTCTCTACTAAAAATACAAAAATCAGCCAAGCATGCTGGTGGGCACCTGTAATCCCAGCCACTCAGGAGGCTGAGTTAGGAGAATCGCTTGAGCCCAGGAGGCAGAGGTTGCAGTGAGGCGAGATTGCACCATTGCTCTCCAGCCTAGGTGACAGAGAGACTCCATCTCAAAAAACCAACAAAACAAAAGAAAATATAAAAGCAAACTGTAGGAAGTGGGTCCTAGACATGAGGACTCTGGAATGTGGTCTTGCCTGCGGTAACCCTCAGATCCCTGGCACAGACTGGGGTAGATGTGGAGGGAGCAGCCATCCTTTACAAGGGGCAGCCCCTCAAGGGCCTCCTCCCTCTTCTGTCCCCAGACCCGTGCGACGGTGTGACATGCCGGCCACAGGAGACGTGCAAGGAGCAGGGTGGCCAGGGCGTGTGCCTGCCCAACTATGAGGCCACGTGCTGGCTGTGGGGCGACCCACACTACCACTCCTTCGATGGCCGGAAGTTTGACTTCCAAGGCACCTGTAACTATGTGCTGGCAACAACTGGCTGCCCGGAGGTCAGCACCCAGGGCCTGACACCCTTCACCGTCACCACCAAGAACGAGAACCGGGGCAACCCTGCTGTGTCCTACGTGAGACTCGTCACTGTGGCTGCCCTCGGCACCAACATCTCCATCCACAAGGACGAGATCGGCAAAGTCCGGGTATGTGTGGCAGGATGGTCCCCTGAGGTCCCCGGGAGGGCAGGAGGGATCCTGACGACCACAGTTAGCAGCTCAAGGCTCTTTGTCTTCACCTGGGCCTGAAACAAACTGTCAACAAAAAGAATAATTACAGCAAAAATATCACCCTGTTACTGGGAATTAGATGAGCCTAGCCCCTTGCTAAGGGCTTTAACATAGGACCTCAGCATTTGCCCTTTTTATAGACCTGGGTTTGAATCCAGCCTCTCCTCCTTATGAGCTGTGTGATGCTGGGCAGTTCACTTGGTAGGCCTGTTTCCTCATCTGTGAAGTGGGCATCGTATCAGGGCCTGTCCCACAGCAAGATGGTGCATGTCACATGCTGAGCTCAGAGTCTAGTCCAGGTGAACAGTCGTTTGAGTGTCTGTGAGGGAACAAGTGAGAGGCCCAGAGACCAGGACACGGAGAGAAATACAGGGAGATCGGGCTAGGTGCGGTGGCTCACGCCTGTAATCCCAGCACTCTGGGAGGCCGATGCAGGTGGATCACCTGAGGTCGGTAGTTGGAGACCAGCCTGGCCGATATGGTAAAACCCCCATCTCTACTAAAAATACAAAAATTAGCTGGGTGTGGTGGTGCTACTGTAATCCCAGCTACTCTGGAGGCTGAGGCAGGAGAATCACTTGAACCCGGAGGCGGAGGTTGCAAGAACCAAGATTTCGACACTGTACTCCAGCTTGGGTGACAGAGCAAGGATCTGTCTCAAAAAAAAAAAGAAAAGAAAAAAGGAAAGAAAGAAAGAAAGAAAAAGAGAAGGAGAAAGGAAGAAAGAAAGAGAAGGAGAAAGGAAGAAAGGGAGGGAGGGAGGGAGAGAGGGAGGGAGGGAGATATGTAGGGAGGTCAGAGGAGACAGATGGGCTATCCTTTCTGCCCAGGGAAATGGAGATAGAGCTTAATGGTAGCTCACAGAGAGAAAATGAGGGATGGAACAGAGTAGACACTGGATAAATGATGGTGACTGAGTAGAAGAGACACACAGAGAATGAGGGAGGGAGGAAGGGAGGAAGGGAGGAAGGGAGGAAGGGAAGCGGAGGGAGAGACAGACAGAGACACAGAGAGAGAGAGCGAGAAGACCAAGTGATATAGACTTAGGTGAAGACCGAGGGAGAGAGACACAGAGAGACAGAGACAGAGAGACAGAGACAGGGGAGAGACATAGAGATCAAGGGAGAAGATCTAGAAAAAGTAAAGTGAGGTTTCATTCCCCAAGACCTGGGCTACAACAACTGTCCACAGTGTGTCAGATGACAATCCAACTATCGGGAGAAGGCCTTGGCCTCTCCCAGCCCCCGGTAGGATGAGAGAGAGGGAGGCAGAGGGTCAGAGCTGGGGCCGTAACACCTCCAGTGACCTGTTTGCCTTCCCTCCTTCCCCCAGGTGAACGGTGTGCTGACAGCCTTGCCTGTCTCCGTGGCCGACGGGCGGATTTCAGTGACCCAGGGTGCATCGAAGGCACTGCTGGTGGCTGACTTTGGACTGCAAGTCAGCTATGACTGGAACTGGCGGGTAGACGTGACACTGCCCAGCAGCTATCATGGCGCAGTGTGCGGGCTCTGCGGTAACATGGACCGCAACCCCAACAACGACCAGGTCTTCCCTAATGGCACACTGGCTCCCTCCATACCCATCTGGGGTGGCAGCTGGCGAGCTCCAGGCTGGGACCCACTGTGTTGGGACGAATGTCAGGGGTCCTGCCCAACGTGCCCTGAGGACCGGTTGGAGCAGTACGAGGGCGCTGGCTTCTGCGGACCCCTGGCCCCTGGCACAGGGGGCCCCTTCACCACCTGCCATGCTCACGTGCCACCTGAGAGCTTCTTCAAGGGCTGTGTTCTGGACGTCTGCATGGGTGGTGGGGCCCATGACATTCTTTGCAAGGCGCTGGCTTCCTACGTGGCCGCCTGCCAGGCCGCTGGGGTTGTCATCGAAGACTGGCGGGCACAGGTCGGCTGTGGTGAGTGTTGGGGGAGCAGAGGCGGGGCTGGGGGCGGGGTCCTGTCTCTTTGGGGCTGCTTTGGTTTCACTCTGGTCCTTCTGGGTCTCTGTTTTCTTTTCTCTCTGTTTGTCTCTCTGTCTCTTGGTGCTCGTCCCTGGGCCTCGCTTTGCTTGTCTCTATCTGTCTGTTTCTCATTCTCTATCTCCCTCAGTTGCTGCTTGGGTCTCCTGGTGTCTCGCTTTCTCCCATTTCTTTCTCTGTGTCCTCTCTCTGTGTCTTGTTCTCTGTCTCCCCCTTTCCCTGTCTACTCCCTAGTATTTCTCTCTGTCTCCTCCCACCCTGTCCTGGGACTCCACCCTGACACCCTTCTCTCTGTTTGTCTCCTTCCTGCTCCTTCATCTGCCCACAGAGATCACCTGCCCAGAAAACAGCCACTATGAGGTCTGTGGCCCACCCTGCCCGGCCAGCTGTCCGTCCCCTGCACCCCTTACGACCCCAGCCGTATGCGAGGGCCCCTGTGTGGAGGGCTGCCAGTGCGATGCGGGTTTCGTGCTAAGTGCCGACCGCTGTGTTCCCCTAAACAACGGCTGCGGCTGCTGGGCCAACGGCACCTACCACGAGGCGGGCAGTGAGTTTTGGGCTGATGGCACCTGCTCCCAGAGGTGCCGCTGCGGGCCTGGGGGTGGCTCGCTGGTCTGCACACCTGCCAGCTGTGGGCTGGGTGAAGTGTGTGGCCTCCTGCCATCCGGCCAGCACGGCTGCCAGCCCGTCAGCACAGCTGAGTGCCAGGCGTGGGGTGACCCCCATTACGTCACTCTGGATGGGCACCGATTCGATTTCCAAGGCACCTGCGAGTACCTGCTGAGTGCACCCTGCCACGGACCACCCTTGGGGGCTGAGAACTTCACTGTCACTGTAGCCAATGAGCACCGGGGCAGCCAGGCTGTCAGCTATACCCGCAGTGTCACCCTGCAAATCTACAACCACAGCCTGACACTGAGTGCCCGCTGGCCCCGGCAGCTACAGGTGAGGAGGGCTGTGGGCCAGAAGGGAGCAGGTGCCAGCTCTGGGGTTGCCTGAGATGGTAAGGGCTTCACCATTCCCCTGGGCACCTTTCACAGCTTAGCTGGGGCATGATGGAAGGGTCAGAGTTTAGGCCTAGGAGCCTGATGGCTTGGCACAGCGGCTTCTTCCTCTCTGAGCCTAGTGTGTTCCTCTGTAAACTGGTCTAAGAAAAGTACCTGTTTTAGAGAAGGATGAGGAGTCAGTGACATGAGCCTATAGAGGCTCTTTGTTTTTCTTTTCTTTTTTTCTTTCTTTCTCTTTTTTCTTAGCCTGACTGTTGCCCAGGCTGGAGTGCAGTGACAGGATTAGGGCTCACTACAGCCTGAACTCCTGGGCTCAATGGA
Organism: Hylobates moloch; assembly: GCF_009828535.3. Classification (NCBI taxonomy): domain Eukaryota; kingdom Metazoa; phylum Chordata; class Mammalia; order Primates; family Hylobatidae; genus Hylobates; species Hylobates moloch. The sequence continues at coordinate 37,279,849 of NW_026652288.1, read as the reverse complement.
TCCTCCCGCCTTGGCTTCCGCCTCTCGAGTGGCCGGGACTGAAGGCGCACGCCACCACGCTGGCTAATTTTTCGTTTTTTTTGTAGTGATGGGGGTCTCACTATGTTGCCCAGGCTGGTCTGAACTTCTGGCCTCGTGATCCTCCCATCTCCTCCTCCCAAAGTACTGTGATTGCAGGCTGTGCCACCAGGCCCGGCCTACAGATGCTTATTATTATTTTCCGAGGGGAGGTGACATGCTCAGGGTCCCACAGCTAGTAGGTGGTGGGGCCAGGATTCAAACCCGTGTTCTCTCCACTCACCGCGCCCCACCCCCCGCCGCCACCCCCCGCCCGCAGGTCGACGGCGTGTTCGTGGCGCTGCCCTTCCAGCTGGACTCTCTCCTGCACGCACACCTGAGCGGCGCCGACGTGGTGGTGACCACAACCTCAGGGCTCTCGCTGGCTTTCGATGGGGACAGCTTCGTGCGCCTGCGCGTGCCGGCGGCGTACGCGGGCGCCCTCTGTGGCTTATGCGGAAACTACAACCAGGACCCCGCAGACGACCTGAAGGCTGTGGGCGGGAAGCCCGCCGGATGGCAGGTGGGCGGCGCCCAGGGCTGCGGGGAATGTGTGTCCGGGCCATGCCCGTCGCCGTGCACCCCAGAGCAGCAGGAGTCCTTCGGCGGCCCGGACGCCTGCGGCGTGATCTCCGCCACCGACGGCCCGCTGGCGCCCTGCCACGGCCTTGTGCCGCCCGCGCAGTACTTCCAGGGCTGCTTGCTGGACGCCTGTCAAGTTCAGGGCCATCCTGGAGGCCTCTGTCCTGCAGTGGCCGCCTACGTGGCAGCCTGTCAGGCCGCTGGGGCCCAGCTCGGCGAGTGGAGGCAGCCGGACTTCTGTCGTGAGTACTGCTCCATGCATGGTCCACATAGTAGGGTCTCTCCCTGTCCTTCCCAGGACTGTAGGACAGCAGCCCCTTCCTCCTCCATGGGGCTCAGGGGCCACCTTCCTTCCTCTGAGCTCGGTATGTCCTGTCAGGAAACACCTTGGAACTCACATACTGAAATGCCCCAAGTCAGGTACTGCAGTGAGAGAGAGTTAGAAACACCTAGTCAGAGTGTGGGCGCGGTGGCTCACGCCTGTAATCCCAGCCTTTTGGGAGGCCGAGGTGGGCGGATCACCTGAGGTCAGGAAGTTGAGACTAGCCTGGCCAGCATGGTGAAACTCCACCTCTACTAAAACTACAAAAATTATCCGGGCGTGATGGTGAGCACCTGTAATCTCAGCTAATCAGGAGGCTGAGGCAGGAGAATCACTTCAACCTGGGAGGCAGAGGTTGCAGCGAGCTGAGATCGTACCACTGCCCTTCAGCCTGGGCAACAGAGACTCCATCTCAAAAACAAAAAACAAACAAACAACAGAAAAAAAAAAAAAGAAAGAAAGAAAAAGGAAAAAAAGAAAGAAAAGAAACACCTAGTCAGAAACCTGGGCCCAGGACAGTTTTGGGGATTGGTGATCCATGCTCTCAGGTATCCAAGGCATGTAGATTGGGATGGCTGACCCTGCCTCAGTCACACAGCAAGGTTCCCCTGGTTAGGAAGACCTAGTGAGTGTCCGCTGGTCAGAGGGCCCAGTTCTGTTGCACACACTGAAATACACCTAGTCACATAGAATTAGTCGCATACCATCAGTGGTATCTGCTTAGATTTTATGCTAACTGGTCAGATACACTCAGAAAGAATCAGGATCCCGACATAGCCCTGGGCAGATCCACACAGATGCATAGTTAGATAGTCCTAGGTGGTTCCCTTGAGGCAGGTCTCCTGGTCACAGGTATACTGCCACCTTTACCCAGGCACACCCTTAGACAGACCATGTCAGAAGGACTCTGGGAGATGCTCCAGATCAGACACCCACAGCCGGGTGCCCTCAGGCAGAGTCATACTCTAAGATACATGTGGCCCCATACCCCAGTCACATTCACACCCTGAGATACCCATAGTCAGTTCTGATCTTGCATACCCTGAATAGATATAAGTGATCCATTTCACCCAGGTAAGCCTGGCTTACATAGTGAGACCCCATCTCTACAAAAAATAATAATAAATCAGCTGGACGTGATGGCTCACTCCTGTAGTCCCAGCTAATCAGGAGGCTGAGGCTGGAGGATCACTTGAGGTGGAGGTGGAGGCTGCAGTGAGCTGTGATTGCACCTCTGCACTCCAGACTGGGTGAGATAGATTGAGAGCCTGTCTCAAAAAAAAAAAAAAAAAAATCAGCCGAGCAGAGTCATTTGATCTTTAGAAATATTTAGTCAGAGAGACCTGGGCATGTCCCCTCTCATTCCAGGTCCCACCCTGAGTCCCCCAGTTAGATGTCCTGGATCACATGTGCATACCCAGAGACACCCAAGTTGGCCTGAGCAGTTTTCCCACTCAGGGCCTCCCCAGACCCCGACTCAAACACCTACCTGGCTCATGCCCACCTTGTCCCCACAGCCTTGCAGTGCCCTGCCCACAGCCACTATCAGCTCTGCGGTGACTCCTGCCCCGTGAGCTGCCCGAGCCTCTCGGCACCCGAGGGCTGTGAGTCGGCCTGCCGTGAAGGCTGTGTCTGCGATGCGGGCTTCGTGCTCAGTGGTGACACCTGCGTACCCGTGGGCCAGTGTGGCTGCCTCCACAATGACCGCTACTACCTGCTGGACCAGACCTTCTACCCTGGCCCTGGGTGTGATTCCCTTTGCCACTGCCGGGAGGGCGGCGAGGTGTCCTGTGAGCCCTCCAGCTGCGGCCCGCATGAGACCTGCCGGCCATCCGGTGGCAGCTTGGGCTGTGTGGCTGTGGGCTCTACCACCTGCCAGGCGTCGGGAGATCCCCACTACACCACCTTCGATGGCCGCCGCTTCGACTTCATGGGCACCTG
>NW_026652288.1:37019529-37276847 GCF_009828535.3 Hylobates moloch | reverse complement strand
AGGGGTGAGGCCCCATATTCTGCCCCAGATGAATAGGTTCCTACCTCATAGTAGACGCCATTGTGGTAGCAGCCGCATTGCTGGATGGGCACACAGGCTTGGCCATTATAGAGGAAGCCAGAGTCACACTGGCAGCCCTCAGCACACCCATCTTGGCACTGTGGAGGGGCACTGAGAGCCGAGCAGCCCAGGGAGCAGGTGTCCGCACAGAGCTCGTAGTGACTGTTCGGAGGGCACTTCATGGCTGCAAGGAGGGGGTGCCGATCAGAGCCCTGGGGAGGGAGGGGCTGCAAGGCCCAGGGTCTACCCCTTCTGTGCCTCAAACTCTCCCCTCCCTTTCCCTCTGGCTCTCCCTCACTCACGACAGAAAGTTTCAGTCCTCCAGGGCTCCACGTGGCCTCCAGCCACCTGGCAAGCACTCACATAGGCATGGATGTTGCTGCAGAGAATGCTCAGGTTCCCGCCACCCAGGCAGAGATCAAAGACACAATCTTCCAAGGGACCCTGGGGATCCACCAGCTTGTGGCAGGAGGCCAGTGGCCCTGTGGGGCTGGAGAGGAGCCCACAGAACTCCTCCTTCTGATACTTCTTCTCCAGCTCGGGAGGACACTCGCCGCTGGAGTTGCAGCCCTCGCTCCCTGGCGGGCAGGGGGTCGGTGGCAGGCAGGGAGAGCCGGGCACCACCTCCTCCCAGGAGTTGCCGAACTCATTGGCGTTGCCTGCCTGCGAGCCGTTGGGTTTCTGGAAGTCATCCTTGGGGTCGCCATTGTAGTTCCCACACAGGCCACACATCAGCTGGTGGTAGTTTCCAGGGACGGTGACCCGCACATAGTACACAAGGTCATAGGCCACACGCAGGCCGAAGTCGGTCTCAATCACAACATCTGAACCATGCTGGGACGCACGGATCTGGCCGTTGGCCAGCACCACGGGCAGTTTCATGTCCACACCGTTCACCTGGGAGGCGAAAGAGGCAGGCCACGCTTCAGAAAGTAAACTTTGAGTGGGGGTTGGACCCTAGTTGAAGCCCACGCCTGATGCTGAAGATCTGTGTGACCACACCTCGTAGGCCCTCAGTTTTTGTATCTCTAAAGTTGGTAGAATAATAGGGCCTGATAGTGGATTGAATGGTGGTCCATAAAAGACATATTCACCCAGAATCCCATAGCATGAGCTTACTTGGAATAAAGTTCTTTGCAGATGTAATCAGGGTAATAATCTCAACATGAGATTATCCTGGATTAAACTGGGCCCTAAATCCAATGACTAGTGTCCTTGTAAGAGCCAGAAAGGAAAAGACCCAGAGACACACAGAAAAGGCCAGATGAAGATGAAGGCAGGATTAGAATGGTATTGTCACAAGCCCAGAGAATCTGGAGCCTCCAGAGCTGGAAAGGGAAAGGAAGATCCCCCAACCAGTGTCTTTGGAGGGGGTGCAGCCCTGCCGACACCTTGATGTTGAACTCTGGCACCCAGGACTGTGGAACATACATTTCTATTGTTTTAAGCCACAAAGCTCATGGTAATTTGTTATGGCAGCCACAGGAAACGAATACAGGTCTCGATGATGTAAGAAGTCTCCAGCTATCCTTTATGTACCACTTGATGCAGTCATTAATAAGCAATGATCGCCCCCAGAGCCACTTGCCTGAGTTCAAACAGTTTCCCCCTTACCCTCTTTGTGACCTTGGGCAAGTGAGTCACCTCTCCCTGTTTCTGTTTCCTCATCTATCAGGCGGGAATAAGGTGCTTGCCCCATGAAACTGTTGTCAGGATCAGAAAAATTAATATTTGTAAAGTGCTGAGAAACGTGGCTGGCAGAGCATGCATGCTTCAGGAGCATTTGCTGTTATTAGCAGCTATGAGTGGAGGTTTTTCTTTTGAAGAGTAAACAGACACCCCTGGTTTTCGCTTTAAAGCATCAGCGAGTGGAAAGTTAGGCTAAATTCTTAGGGAAATGAACTTAAACCTATGAGCTGAGGACCAGTGGTTTCGGTTTAAGGTTTACTAGGCACCAACAAAGCCTCGTAAATCGACCCCTGGATGGGGCACAGTGGCTCATGTCTATAATCCCAGCACTTTGAGAGGCCAAGGCGGGAAGATCACTTGAGCCCAGGAGTTCAAGGTCAGCCTAAGCAATATATTGAGATCCTGTCTCTACAAAATAAAAAAGAAAACAAATTAACTGGGCATGGTGGTGCATGCCCGTAGTCCTAGCCACTCAGGAGGCTGAAGAGGTAGGATTGCTTCAGAGCAGGAGTTCGAGGCTGTAGTGAGCTGGGATCACAGCACGGCACTCTAGCCTCGGTGACAGAGCAAGACCCTGTCTCTAAAAAATAAATAAATACATCAACCCCTGATTAACATGCTTTCTCACCCTTCCTTATCACAGACAGTGCACACTGGATTCCTCTGGAAATGTGAAGAATCACAAGAGATGGCAGGAGAAAGACATGCTCCTGGCTGAGTCTCCTAAAAAGATGGTCAACTGCCACACTTCCCAAGCAGGGCTGGGCGGTGGGTAAGGGCAACTGACTTACTCTTGCCTCAGTTTCCTCAGCTGTAAACTGGGGGGTAATCAGAGCTCCCACATTTGTAGGGAAGCTGGGGGATTCAGTAAGAAGCAACTAACAAGAACATCAACAACTCCTATGTATTTAGGCGCTGTATGTCAGGGGCTATTCTAGGAGCTTGGGAAACATTAGGGAATATATTTAATTAAGTCCTGCATGTCAGCCGGGCACAGTGGCTCATGCCTCTATTCCCAGCACTTTGGGAGGCTGAGGCCGGCAGATCATTGAGCTCAGGAGTTTGAGACCAGCCTGGCCAACATGGCGAAACCCCGTCTCCACTAAAAATACAAAAATTTGCTGGGTGTAGTGTTGCACACCTGTAATCTCAGCTACTCTGGAGGCTGAGGCAGGAGAATCACTTGAACCCGGGAGGCAGAGGTTGCAGTGAGCCGAGATCGCGCCACTGCACTCTAGCCTGGGTGACAAAGCGAGACTCTGTGTCAAAAAAAAAAAGTCACGCCTGTCCAGTTCACCAGATTAAGTCAGTAATTGATCAGCACCTTCGCCAATACTGCTACTAGAAAAACAGCTGCGTGTCTGTGTTTCAGTGGGATCTCAGGGGAAACCCCTCCACTATAACTGAGATGCCAGTCTCCACATGAGACCAAATCTTCTCAGTAAGAAAAGCTCTGCAGAGCAGCACGGGGTTCAAGCTCCACCTTTGCTGGGGGACTATGGGCCAGTGATGGGCCACCCCACTCTGAAAAATAAAGCAAGTCATAGTGCCTGCAGCTCCTGTTGGAAGCATAGAGACACCATGGACATGAAGTGCCTGGCAGCCAAAAGGTCTGCAGTCAGCTGTATAGAAACTATAGCTGCTGTTGTTGTTGTTAAGGGGGTGATAGTGTCACCCACAGATTGTCCTTTGTCCATGAAGCTTCCCCAGACTTGGACTTTCTCAACCTCTGATGGCACCACGTCCTGCCAATGAGTGGCAGAGTAGGGAGGTGAGTAGGGCGGAATCCAGGATTGAGGTGGGGAGAGGATGGAGTGGGAGGGAGGAGAGGGTGGGAGAAATTTGGAGAGAAAAGTCAATACGTGGAGGTGAAGAGAGGGTGGAGACTGAGGGACAGAGTAGGGGGAGCAGCTCCCAAGTCCCTGATGACACCTCCCTCAATGGCTTCCCACTCTGGGTTCTGATTGGCATCTTCTGTCCTCAGGGACCCCAGGCCTCGCACATGCACTCTCATCTCTGTGCCCCCAACTCCTGGGCTGAGCGCTGCCTGTGCCCCACCCACCCACAGGCCCCTCGCCCCCTGCTCCCCATCTGCTCTCACCGTGACCTTCCACTGTCTCTGCTCCAGCCGCAGGGTGAAGTTTGCCACCTGGACCGTGATCACCCTGGTCACACTGACTCGCCCATTACCCCAGGCCACGTTCTCCTGCAGGACGGCAAACGGATGAAGGCCAGGCCGGGTGCTGCAGGTCTGAGCCAGCACATACACGCAGGTGCCCATGAAGTCGAAGCGGCGGCCATCGAAGGTGGTGTAGTGGGGATCTCCCGACGCCTGGCAGGTGGTAGAGCCCACAGCCACACAGCCCAAGCTGCCACCGGATGGCTGGCAGGCCTCGTGCGGGCCGCAGCTGGAGGACTCACAGGACACCAGGCCGCCCTCCTGGCAGTGGCAAAGGGAATCACACCCGGGGCCAGGGTAGAAGGTCTGGCCTGGTGGGTGGTAGGTGCCCTGGTGTACGCAGCCACAGGAGGCCAGGGGCAGGCAGGACTCACCACTGAGCGCAAAGCCCTCATCGCACACACAGCCCTCATGGCATTCTGAGCCACAGCCCCCGGGCACTGGGAGGTCTCCACAGGACAGCGGGCAGCCGTAGGAACATGCCTCATAGTGGCTGTGGGGTGGGCAGCTCAGTGCTGCAGGGAGAGGAGACATCAAGATCAAGAATTCTTGCTCCCAGGTCAGGAGTTCGAGATACTCACACACAAGCGGTCCCCCAACACATTCGTATGCACACACATGCTCAAACACACTCACACACAAGCGGTCCCCCAACACATTCGTATGCACACACAGATGCTCTAAGACACTCATACACAAGCAGTCCCATTGCAGGGAGCTTGGGGAACACATTACATCGCAGTTAATCTGATCCTGATAATTAAGATTCTTTCCCAATTTAACTGTGGTTTGGAGTTATCTATTATGCTTTCTTTTTTTTTTCTTTTTTTTTTGAGATAGGGGTCGCTCTGTTACTCAGGCTGGAGCACAGTGGTGCTTACTATCAGGGCTCACTGCAGCTTTGACCTCCTGGGCTCAAGCAATCCTCCCACTTCAGCCTCCTGAGTAGCTGGGACTATAGGCATGCACCATCATGCCTGGCTAACTTTTCAAATTTTTTATAGAGATGCGGTCTCGCTATGTTGCCCAGACTGGCCTCAACCTCCTGGGCTCAAGCAGTCCACCTGCCTCAGCCTCCCGAAGTGCTGGGATTACAGGAATGAGCCACCATACCCGGCCTTCTATTATGTCTTTAATGACCTTATTCAAGTTGGATACATGGTGTTGATATGTGGCATATATTTTAAACATGCATATGCATATATTTGTGTGTGTTTGTATAATCTATGCAGTATTTGTGAATGCAATACTTTTAGCTTCTTCCTTCTATAGCAGTAATTAAATTAAAATATTTAGCCAGTGTTATAAAGAAAAAAAAAACCTCCCTGCTCCCCTCCCCAAACTCCAGTCACTCCATAAATAGCAAATCTGAGTGACTAAAACTAAACCACATTAAATCTCTATCTGTGCTGTCAAATACAGTAGCCACTAGCCACTTGTGACCATTTAGATGTAAGTTAATTAAAATGAAACAAAACTGAAGATTTAGCTCCTCGGTCACAATAGCCTCATTGCAAGTGCTCAGCAGCCACATGTGACCTGTGGCGACCTGGTATGTATTCGAACAGCTCAAATATGGAGCTGTCATCATTGAAGTTCTGCTGGGTGGTGCTGTTCTGAAGCTAACATCCAGCTTACCGGAGAATCATGGGGACATAGGGACAAGTTCAATAACACTCCAAAATAGCAACTAGCCAGATCCTGAAGGTATGAAATTCTGCAGGATAAATAACCTATCTTTCCCAGTAAATAAGTGACATAAACAAAAGGAAGAGCTGGATGGAGGGATAGCTGTGTGATAAGGCAAATGAGTGAATTAGAATTAGAGTGTAGAGGCCGGGCGCGGTGGCTCACACCTGTAACCCCAGCATTTTTGGAAGCCGAGGTGGGAGGATCACTTGAGGTCAGGAGTTCGAGATCAGCCTGGCCAACATGGTAAAACCCATTTCTACTAAAAATACAAAAATTACCTGGGCATGATGGCACACATCTGTAATCCCAGCTACGTGGGAGGCTGAGGTGGGAGAATCGCCTGAACCCGGGAGGCGGAGGTTGCAGTGAGCTGAGATTGCACCACTGCACTCCAGATTAGGCGACAGAGTGAGACTCCATCTCAAAAAAGAAAAAAAAGAAAGAAAGAAAGAAAGAAAAAAGAAAAGAAAAAGAATTAGAGTGTAGAGTCCAGGTGGTAGATTTATGGGTCTTCACTGTAAAATTCTTTCAACTTTTTTGTATATTTGACAATTTTCATAATACTATGTTGGGAGGAACAAAGGAAGGAAATTCTGACAGAGTAAAAGCAAAGAGGTAGATCAATCCAGTGGAATATGTGTATTTGGTTTGGTTCTAGAGCCAAACAAAATAGAAAAAAAACTTTTTTTTTTTTTTTTTTTAGACAATTGGGAAAATTTGAACCCAGATTGGGCTTTACATGGTGTTAGGGAATATTTTTGTTACTGATAATTACCACATGCCCTCATATTTCTTTCTTTCTTTCTTCCTTTTTTTTTTTTTTAGAGACAGGGCCTCACTGGAGTGCAGTGGCACAGTCTCGGCTCACTGCCACCTCCACCTCCTGGGCTGAAGATATTCTCCCACCTTAGCCTCCTGAGTAGCTGAAATGATAGGCACTAGTCACCATGCCTGGCTTATTCTTTATTTTTATTTTTGTAGAGACTGGGTTTTGCTATGTTGCCCAGGCTGGTCTTGAACTCCTGGCCTCCAGCGATCCTTCCACCTAGGCCTCCCAAAGTGCTGGGATTACAGGCATGAAAAGCAAAGTCCTGTGCCTTAAAAGTCCTTTTTTGTTGCTGAATAGCAGATGTTTACTGAAGTAGTTAGAGGAGAACTCATCTGCCTAGAATTTGATCTAAAATATTCTACAAAAAAAGAGGGGGTGGAGTGAGAGGTAGAGGAACTAAGAATGGCAAAATACCAATAATTGTTCAAGCTGGGTCAGGCCCCCGTCTGCATATCTAAGACCTCATGATCCAGTCTTCTAGAACTTCCAGGGGGTACAAAGAAAAGAGTAGTTTTAAGGAAACAAGAGATTCTCAATTTCCACAGAGGCCACAGAGTCTGATAATTAACAGCACAAAATCAGGAGCCAGCCTGTTCCAATCACCCCACCGGCAGTGTGACCTCAGGCTAGTTCCTTAACGTCTCTGTGGTTCAGTTTCCTCGTCTTGTAAAATAGGAATAAGAGCAATTCCGCCTCACGGGGTGGTTGTGAGGATTCAATGAGAAACCCTTAGAACAGGACCTGCCCAGTGGGATGCGTGTCACACAACTGCTAGCTGGAATTATATGTGTCCTCCCTAAAAGGACAGCCCAAGAATGCTCTGTTAGAGGAGCATTCCCACTTCCCATTGTCCACCTGTCCCCTTCACAAGCATGCTTCCTCCACTTTACAGAAGACAACAGTGCAGTGCCCCGCCCATCCTGAATCTTTTTTTTTTTTTTTTGAGACAGAGTCGCTATCTGTGGGCAAGTCTGGAGTGCAGTGGTGCGATCTCGGCTCACTGCAATCTCTGCCTCCCAGGTTTAAGCAAAGATTCTCCTGCCTCAGCCTCCCGAGTAGCTGGGATTATAGGCGCTCACCACCAGGCCTAGCTAACTTTTGTATTTTTTGTGGAGACAGGGTTTTGCCATATTGGCCAGGCTGGTCTCAAACTCCTCACCTCAAGTGATCTGCCCGCCTCAGCCTCCCAAAGTGCTGGGATTACAGGCATGAGCGACCACACCCGGCCCCATCCTGAATCTTAACACATGGCACACTGCTCTGGGGTGTGAAACCTCTGAGGACATAAACGGACAATTTCAAATATTCCTATCGCTGTGAACACAATGAATGCTGAATGATTATTCAGTAATAAATCAAAAGGAAGGCCTAATAGAATTGGCTGCTCACAGATAATAAAAAATAAATTTGTGATGTCTCACTGTGTGCCTTCCCTATGACTCAGAAGGGGTTCAGAGCATGGAGTGATGTTACTCCACCTGCACTCCGTCCACTCCCACCCACTTATTAATATCATGTAAGCCAGGAGCTGTGGCTCAAGTCTGTAATCTCAGCACTTTTGGAGGCCAAGGCAGGAGGATGGCTTGAGCCCAGGAGTTTGAGACCAGCCTGGACAACATAGTGAGATCTTGTGTCTACAAAAAATAAAAAATTAGCCAGGCATGGTAGTGTGCACCTGCAGTCCCAGCTACTCAGGAGGCTGACATAGGAGGACTACTCGAGCCCAAAGATTGAGGCTACAGGAAGCTGTGATCACACCACTGGACTCCAGCCTTGGTGACAGGATAATACCTTATCTCAAAAATAAATAAATATCATATCTACAAAAATAAAAGGATTAGAATTGATGCTGATAGAATTGATGATGATGTCTCATTCTAACAATATATGTGAAATATTGGGTGGGGGTAAGCTCACTGAGTGATGCCATTACAATGGCCATTACAATTTACTTCTGTTTAATATTTTTATCAATTGTGCACAAACAATACTTGCAGTGATATCTTACTCCATTAAAAAAACCACTTAGAGTCTTAGAGTTTCAGGAATTTCTAAAACTTCTTATATCTTTTATAAGAAGGCTGTTTCGTCCTGGGAGGTTTCACACCCCAGGGCAACACGCCACCTGTTAAGATTTGGGATGGGTGGAGACTGCACTTTTTTATTTTATTTTATTTTATTTTATTTTATTTTATTTTATTTTATTTTATTTTATTTATTTTATTTTATTTTATTTTTTGAGACAGAGTCTCGCTCTGTTGCCCAGGCTGGAGTGCAGTAGCTTGATCTCAGCTCACTGCAACCTCTGCCTCCTGGGTTCAAGCGATTCTTCTGCCTCAGCCTCCCGAGTAGCTGGGATTACAGGCACCTGCCACCACACCCAGCTAATTTTTAGTATTTTTAGTAGTGACGGGGTTTCACCATGTTGGCCAGGCTGGTCTCAAACTCCTGGCCTCAGATGATCTGCCCACCTCGGCCTCCCAAAGTGCTGGGATTACAGGCGTGAGCCACAGCGCCCAGCCTGCACTGTTTTTCAGAAACAGGCTCTTACTATGTTGCCCAGCCTGGTCTCTAACTCCTAGCCTCTAGGGATCCTCCCACCTCAGCATCCTGAGTAGCTAGGATTATAAAAATTCTGAAATCTTAGTCATATATGTGTATGTTTGTGGCAGAGAAGTGTGATGGGGATCGTGACACAGGCTGCCAATGGTCACGTCTTGACTCTGGGCATGACCATGGCGCTTGCTTTGGCCAATGGGACATTGGCAACCATGATACCAAGTAGAGCCTTGGAAAGTGCTTGCACACTGGGGCTTGTGTGCTCTTAGGAATCTTGAGAGCACCTTGGGAAGAAGCCTCGGCTCACCTGCTGGAAGATGAGACCAAGTGGAGCAGAGACAAGAAGTCCCAGCTGAGGGCCCCCCAAACCAACCAGCTTGACAGCTGCCAGGTGTGTAAAATCACCCCAGATTACCCGGCCTCGGCTGAGCCTCCAACAGACTGCAGAGATCAACCAAGCTGGCCCAGGCTGGGAGAACAGCTCAGCAGCTCCCAGAATCACGAGAAAGAATAAATACTTGGCCGGGTGTGGTGGCTCACGCCTGTAATCCCAGCACTTTGGGAGGCTGAGGCAGGCAGATCACCTGAAGTCAGGAGTTCGAGACCAGCCTGGCTAACATGGTGAAACCCCCATCTCTTCTAAAAATACAAAAAAATTAGCTGGGCATAGTGGCACACGCCTGTAATTCCAGCTACTTGGGAAGCTGAGACAGAAGAATCACTTGAACCCAGGAGGCGGAGGTTGCAATGAGCCGAGATCACGCCATTGCACTCCAGCCTGGGCAACAGAGTGAGACTCCATGTCAATAAATAAATAAATAAATGAAAATAAACTCTTGTTTTAATGCACTCAGCCACTAAGCCTTGGGTTGTTTGTTATGCAGCAAAAGCCAAGTGATACAGTGATTTTAACAAAAGACTTCCATGCATTCAAGTGTGTTACATTAGGTTAAATTCTAGAACTAAAAACCATTAGAAAATCAGCTCAGAAAGGCAAGGATTTGTTTTCTTATTCTCTCCCCCATTGTGTCTGGAGTGTTTAGAATACTGCCTGGAATACAGAAGATATTTTTGAATGTTTTGAATATTTGTTGAATGAATGAATGTAAGTTGAAGGAGAAAAAGGAATGATGTATTTATCCTGTATTTTTCAGTGGACAATGATGTGTACCACTATGTGCTATGTATCTGTTGAATACATTTAAAAGAGGAGCATAAGTCAAGTAATAGTTTCATTTTGAAATATCAATATTATGTTGATAATTGTGGAAACTAAATGATGGATATATGCTGGCTCACTATCCTAGTTTACTTTGGGTATGTTTAAATTTTTCCCTAATAAAAAGTTTCCTAAGGCCATGTGCAGTGGCTCACGCCTATAATTCTAGCACTTTGGGAGACCGAGCTGGGTGGATCACTTGAGGTCAGGAGTTCGAAACCAGCCTGGCCAACATGGTGAAACCCCGTCTCTACTAAAAATACCAAAAAAACTAGCCAAGCATGGTGGCAGGCGTCTGTAGTCCCAGCTACTTGGGAGGCTGAGGCAGGAGAATTGCTTGAACCCAGGAGGAGGAGGTTGCAGTGAGGTGAGATTGTGCCACTGCACTCCAGCCTGGGTGACAGAGTGAGACTCCATCTCAAAAAAAAAAAAAAGGTTCTTAAAAGTCAGAAGTTGCCATTTGTTAGAAATTATACGTTTTATGATTATTTCAGGTGAAAAACTAGACATGAATGCTTCTATTAATTCCAAAATTCAAAAACTTTAGAAGTCAGAATCGTGGTTACGTCTTGGGGTTGGGAACCTGGATTTTTTTTTTTTCTTGAATTTGGGACAGTTCACACAGATTTGTTCTTTTGGTGAAAACTGATCAAGCTGTTAGCTTATGATATGTACATATTTTTAAATATCTGTATTATATTTCAATAATAAATCTTTAAAATTAAAAATCAGGTGAGAGGAAACTGGTATGATGGCTCCACCTGTAATCCTAGTATTTTGAGAGGCCGAGGCAGGAGGATTGCTTGAGCTCAGGAGCTCAAGACCAGCCTGGACAAAATATCAAAACTCTGTCTCTATAAAAAATATTTTAAAAATTAGCTGGGGATGGTGGTGCAAGCCTGCCGTTTCAGCTACTCAGGAGGCTGAGGCAGGAGAATCACTTGAGCCCAGGAGTTTCAGGCTGCAGTAAGCTATGATTGCACCACTGCACTCCAGCCTAGGCAACAGAGCAAGACCCTATCTTAAAAAAAAATCAGGTGAGAGGATGCAAGGCTCTTCAAACTTCTTTCATAGGCAAGCAAAGGTGTTGGAAAACCATTCATGCACCCACCTCTGAAACAAGGCTCTCAAACTGACTGCCCAAGGGGTCAGGCAGATGTAAATAAGTGAGGTAGGATAGATGGGGACCAAAAAGAACCAGAGAGGGGATGAGACTCCTAATGACAATACTGTTGTTCACATCTCAATGACAGCTGTTATGTGGGAATCAGACCTTGGGCCACCAGGTGTACTCAGTCATTTTACAAATACCAACTGCTGCTGGGCATGGTGGCTCATGCCTGTAATCCAGCACTTTGGGAGGCTGAGGTGGGCGGATCACGTGGTCAGGAGATCGAGACCATCCTGGCCAACGTGGTGAAACCCCATCTCTACTAAAAATACAAAAATTAGCTGGGCGTGGTGGCACATGCCTGTAATCCCAGCTACTCTGGAGGCTGAGGCAGGAGAACAGCTTGAACCAGAGAGTCAGAGGTTGCAGTGAGCCAAGATCGCGCCACTGCACTCCAGCCTGGTGACAGAGCAAGACTCCATCTAAAAAAAAAAATACCAACTGCATGCCCACCATCTGTGATTTTCTAGCTGTCATGATCCCAGGTGTGTAACTGAACCTTTCTGAACCTCAATTTCTTCATCTGTTAAATGAGTATAACCACAATCCCTACCTCATAGGGCTATTATAAGGATTAAATGAATTAATGATATGTATACATTAATGAATATATATATATAAGGCTGAGTCCCCCAGTTGCCACTTTCGGTACTCACGGCAAAGTTCTTTACTCCTCCAGGGGTGCACTGTGGCTCCAGCAGCCTGGCATGCAGCAGCGTAGGTGGCCAGTGCGTCACACAGTGGCCCAGACTGGCCTGGCAGCAGGCAGCGGTCATAGACACAGTCGCGCATGGCACCCTGGGGGTCCAGCTTGCTGTGGCACTCCCGGAAGGGCCCCTTGGGGTCGGCAAGGATTCCACACTCATTCTTGCTCTGCAGCTGCTGGGCCACCAGGGAGTCCAGCTTGGGACAGTCACCCGGTTCAGTTGCTCCACAGCCGGGCCTTGTCTCTTCTTGCCAGCTGTTCCCAAAGGCCAGTGCATTGGCAGCTTGACCCCCGCCCCGCAGAGCCAGGTCGTCAGCTGGGTCCCCATTGAAGTTCCCACAGAGTCCACACAGGGCCTCAGCATAGCTGCTGGGCACCTTGGCAGTCACTCGTGCATTCCAGTCATAGGTGACGGTCAGGCCAAAGTCCGTGCGCACGACGGCATCCCTGCCCTGGCGGAACACCTGCACCTGCCCATCTGCTGCTTGGAAGGGCAGGTACTGAAGGATGTCATCCACCTGGGTGGAGATGCAAGAGGGCCACCTGGTCAGGGTATTCATAGCTCTGTGGCCCACCCTTCAATTCACTCACCTCCAGCTACCCTGACCTCCTTGCTAGTCTCTTGGACATATTACGCTCAGTCCCACCTCAAGGCCTTTGCACTTGCTGTTCCCTCTGCCTGGCTCACCATTCACCCCTCTTCATTCCTAAAGCACCAGCTTAAATCCAAATGCCTCACCCACGGCCTTCAAAACCTACATGATCTGTCTATCTCCCCACTACCTCCCTCGCCTCACCTCTTCTCACTGTCCCTCTCACTCAAGCTGCTGCAACCATACTAGCTTCCTTTTTTTTTTTTTTTTTTTGACAGGGTCTCACTCTGTTGCCCAGGCTGGAGTGCAGCGGCGCAATCTTGGCTCACTACAACCTCTGCCTCCTGGGTTCAAGCAATTCTCCCTCAGCCTCCCTAATAGCTGGGATTACAGGTGTGAGCCACTGCACCTGGCTAATTTTTTTTTCTATTTTTAGTAGAGAGGGAGTTTCACCATGTTGGCCAGGATGGTCTCAAACCTCAGATGATCCACCCACCTCGGCCTCCCAAAGTGCTGGGATTACAGGCATGAGCCACGGCGCCCAGCCACTAGCTTCCTTTTTAAAATAGAGACGCGGGTCTCACTCTGTCACCCAGGCCAGAGTGGAGTGGCACGATCATAGCTCACTTCCTAGCACTTTGGGAAGCACTTTGAGGCGGGAGGGTCACTTGAGCCCAGGAGCTGGAGACCGGCCTGGGCAACTTAGTGCAACTCCGTTCTCCACAAAAAGGAAAAAGGAAAACGAAAAAAATAAAATCTTCCAACAGGCCTCCCCCACCCCCAGGCCCACCCAGAACTCCAAGTCTTCAGAGGGTATTTCCTGCCCCGTCACCCAGCCCTGGGCGCCACGTCGCTCACCAGAACTTGCCCGGGGTACTCCCGGCGCACGGCCACCTTCACCCCGCGGGCCTCCACCCGCACGGCGCGCGTGTAGCTCACAGTCTGGCTGCCCCGATGCTCGTTTTCCACCAGCACCCGGAAGGCGGGCAGCGCTGCGTTCTGGCCGCATGAGCCGACCAGCAGGTACGTGCAGGTGCCCATGAAGTCGAAGCGCCGGCCGTCCAAGCTCACATAGTGTGGGTCCCCGGACCCCTGGCAGGTCCCAAAGCGATCGGGGTAGCAGCCTAGGAGGCCGTTCTGGACGCTGCAGCGCTCACCCGCCGGGCAGCCCTGCGTGTCGCGGCAGGTCACCTGATGGGTGGCGCCGTTGCAGGTGCAGCGCCTTTGGCACAACTCGTCCGCCCACACCTCCTGGCCCGGAGCGAGCTGGAGACCCTGGAAGGTGCAGCCGCACGACGAGGCCGGCACGCAGGCGCCGCCGCTGGCCACGAAGCCTGGGAGGCACACGCAGCCCTCCACGCAGGGGCGCCCGGAGCAGTTGGACGGCGCCGCAGCCCCGTTGCAGGAGGCCGGGCAAGCAGGGCCGCAGAGCTCATAGCTGCTGTTGGCTGGGCAGGACAGGGCTGTGGGGAGATCAGAGAGGGTGGATCAGGCCGGCATAGCAGGGGCTGTCAAAGGGCGCCCTGTCGGGGACAACGCCCAGGAATTCCCTCCCCAAACCCTGCTTCTCTCTCAGAGCTCGCCATCTCAGATAATGGCACTGCCATCCTTCTGGGTGCTCCTGCACCACACCCCAGCGATGCAGTTAATCTCCACCCCGCCAACCCCCTAACGCTCACTGGACAACCAATCTGTCAGCAAGTCCTGTGAGCTCCATATTCAAAATCTACCCAGATTGGCCCGGAGTGTTGGTGCAGGCCTGTAATCCGAGCTACTCAGGAGGCTGAGGCAGGAGAACTGCTTGAACCCGGAAGGCAGAGGTTGCAGTGAGCGGAGACGGCACCACTGCACTCCAGCCTGGGGCAGAGCAAGACTTTGTCTCACACACACACACACACACACACACAAAAAAAAAAATCCACCCAGTTACAGAATCTGCCTCTGGTCCTATCCACTGCAGCAGCCTCCTGCCTGGGCTCCCTCCTGCCCCCACAGCCTGTTCCTCACACCAGCCCGAGGAATCTGGGAACGTCTGGGTCAGATCAGGTCCCTCCCCGTCTCAGAGCACTCCTGTGGCTTCCTCTCACTCAGGGTAAATGCCAGAGTCCTCCCCATGCCCCAGGAGGCCCTGTACCATCTGTTCCTCTCACCTCTCAGCCCTCACCTCTTCTCCCACTCCCTTGGGCTCACTGTGCCCCAGCCCCAGCTGCCTCCTCCTCCTGGGTCCTCACGCTCCTACCTCAGGGCCTTTGCATTGGCTGTTCCCTCTGCCTTCCCTTTCCACAGAAAGCCCACTGGGGCCCAGGTGGCCTGGGTTCAAATCCCAGATCTCTTCTTCTCGGCCACTGACTCCAATCTCCCCATGCCTCAGTTTCCCCATCAGTAAGATGGGGTAATGTAGTCGAGACCTCACAGGGTTGTTGTGGGGATTAAATGAGTTGATCTATGGGGAAACATTCTGTGGACATCACTGTTAGTTAGTACTTAGCTGACTCCATTGCCTGACCCTGGTCTCAGCTCCAATGTTACCTGCCCAGAAAGGCCTTCCCTGATCACCCTCTTCACGAGCCTCACAGTCACTGTCATTGAATGAAGTGGTTTCTTTGCCTCTCTGAAGATACTTCCTAGTTCATCTGCTCACTGTCTGTGTCCCTCCCCTCCTGCTAAGAGATAAGTTCTATGGGAGTGGGGACCTGATCTGTCTCAATCACTGCTGAGTCCCCAGCACCAAGGACAGGGCCTGGTGCACAGCAGGTACTCAGGAAATACTGCAGAAATGAATGGGAGAATAAATGAACTCTCTGATTCCTATTTTGTGCCAGGCATGGGGTTGGGGGGGTGCTTACTGGGCAGTGGGGATGCAGCACTGGCCAAGACAAACACCTAGTGGCCTCTATGTCTGCCCCGTACTTACTCCCCTCCCTCTGGGCCTGGGCCTGGATGCCGCTTCCTCCCTCCCACCTGTCCTTTCTGCCTCTGGGACATGTCTCTAGGAGCCTCACTCACAAGGGCAGGAACAGATTTATGCTGGTCCTCACTGTGTCTTCAATATCATTAGCATGCATAGGGGGCAGGCGGGGGTTCAAGGAATGCTTGTGGAATGAATGAGTGAATGATTAAGCAGACGGACACCTGGCTAAAGAGCCTGGACTTTATCTAGAGGGCAATGGGAGTCATGGGAGGGCTATAGGCAGAGCAAGAGACGTCACGTCTCTGTGTTGGGATTCTGCAGACAAGAATTCTCGTCCTGCCAAGCCTTTGAGCATGCTGTTCTCTGGGCCTGCAACTCACTTCCTCCTCTTTCTCTTGGCAACTTCCAGCCCCTCTTATGGGTTTCAAATTGGACATCCCTTTTTCTAGAAAACCCTCCCTGACCACCCCTGCTCCCCAGGCTGGGCCAGGAACCTCCTCTGGTTTCCCATAGCCCCACTGACTTCCTCCATCCTGGCCCCGACCCCTCTGCCTGTGTTCCCCGCAATCCCAGCCCTGACTCATCTGCCTGTCTCTCTCCCATCCTGGCCCCAACCCCTCCGAGTGGGCCTCCCCATCCTGCCTGGACCCTTCTAGACTGTCAATGTCTAGTGAAACGTCTCTCCAACCTTAGGCTCTTTGTGGACAGAGCTGGCTGTCTTGGCCATCACTAGGCCCCTGGCATTGCCCAGCACCAGGCTGAACCACAATAACTTCTCAGATATTGAGCAGATGCTAGGGATCTCCTGCCCCTCACTGTATGCTCCCAGCCCCCACCCAGGGCATCACTCACGGCAGTTGGCTGGTGATCTCCAGTCCCCAACCGAGATGCCAAGCTCCAGACAGGCCTGGGCATAGGCGCTGAGGCCACGGCACAGGCTGAGCCGTTCCCCACCGACCACACACAGGTCATATACACACTGCTCCAGGAAGGGCCTGGGGTCCAGGGTGTCATGGCAGACAGCGAAGGGGCCATTGAGCTTGGTCAGCAAGCCACAGAGTCGGTCGCCCTCATAGTGTTGGGCCTGGCCCGGGGTGCAGGCGGGACAGTTGTTCTGGCAGCCGTCCTCACACAGGTAGTCCCCATCATCCAGCTTCCAGCTACTTGCGAACTCCACGGCGTCAGGAGCCAGAGCCCCGTCAGGCATGAGGAAATCGTCTGCTGGGTCACCATTATAGTTGCCACACAGCCCGCACACCTGGTCTTGGAAGCGTGCGGGCAGGCTGAGTGCCAGCTGGCAGTCCCAGTCATAAGTGACCACCAGCCCAAAGACCAGCTCCACCACGGCCCGTGGTCCGCTCTGGTACACACGCAGGCGACCCTCACTCAGGGAGACTGGCAGGCGCGAGCGTTGGTTGTCAACCTGCAGAGCGGGTGAAGAGAGGTGGTCAGGCTCCTGTGCCATCTGGCCTCCAGCCCTCATCTCTGGGCCTCCCACCTGCTCCCCTGCTCTGGCTGCATTGGGACTCATTATTTCTGCTACTGCCACCATTAGAGACTTTGCCTCTTGCAGTACCTGTGGCCTGAAATGTTCTTTCTGCAGACACGCATGTGACTCACTCCCGTACCTCCTATAAAATATTTGCTCAGTGAGGTGCCCCTCTGCCTGGTCACTGCACCATCTGGGAAGTGAGGAGCGCCTCTGCCCGGCCGTCCCACCATCTGGGAAGTGAGGAGGGCCTCTGCCCAGCCGCCCTACCGTCTGGGAAGTGAGGAGCACCTTTTCCTGGCTGCCCCACCGTCTGGGAAGTGAGTAGTGCCTCTGCCCGGCTGCTGTGCGACCCTCCAAGTGTGAAGTGACAGCCTTGTGTGTGGTCTTTCTGCCCTCCCCAAGTTTGCATTTTCGACATTAAAGTCTACTTTTTAATTAAAAGTTTTAAATTGGAGAATATAGAAAAAGAGTATTTGCTCAAATGTCACTGACTCAAGCCTTCCCTGACCGCCCTATTTTATGATTTTATTTTATGGTTTGTTTGTTTTGTTTTGTTTTGTTTTATAGAGATAAGGTCTTGCTATGTTGCCCAGGCTGATCTCAACTCTTGGCCTCAAGCAATCCTCCTGCCTCAGCCTCCCAAAGTGCTGGAATTACAGGCATGACTCATGGGACCCAGCCTATACCCCTTTTTAAATGGCAGCGTTGGGCCGGGCGCAGTGGCTCACGCCTGTAATCCCAGTACTTTGGAAGGCTGAGTTGGGTGGATCACTTGATGTCAGGAGTTTGACACCAGCCTGGTCAACATGGTGAAACCCTGTCTCTACTAAAAATATAAAAATTAGCTGGGTGTGGTGGGGCACGCCTGTAATCCCAGCTACTCAGGTGGCTGGGGCAGGAGAATTGCTTTAACCCAGGAGGTGGAGGCTGCAGTGAGCCAAGATGGTGCCAGAGTGAGACTCTGTCTTAAAAAAAAAAAAAAAAAAGGCAGCCTCTCCCTACTCCATATCCTCCTTCCCTGCTTTCCTTTTTTTTCTATAGCATCTGGCCTTCTGAAATATAATTCACAAATTGACCATGTTTATCATCTGTCTTACTCTATCAGAATGGCAGCTCCACAAAGACAAGGGTTTGGGTCTGCTTTGATCACTGCTTTATCCCCAGTGCGTAGAACAGGGCCTGGTAGAATCCCAGGCACTCACTAAGTGAAATGAGTCACTGCTGCATTTAATAAACATTCACTGGGCACTCACTCTGTGCCTGGCCTTGGGCTGGGAGATCCTGGGAATACGAAAGTGGTGGAGACAGCCCCAGGCCCTACCCTCATGTGGCTCCCAGTCCACTGGGAGAAACAGACACATCACCAGACAGTGAGAGCTCAGAGGGGTCAGGGCAGAGATGCGAGAAGCACAGGCAGAAAAGTCAAGGCCAGGATCAGAAAGGCCCAGGCGGAGGGGTCAAGGATGGGATAGGGGAGGTACAGGCTGAGGGCTCAGAGCTGGGATAGTGGGGAGATAGGAGGCTGTGAAAACCTAGAAAAATGGCCAGATCTAACCTTGCTGGTCAGGGAAGGCTTCCCAGAGGAAAGAATAGTTGTGCTGAGCCTTAAAGGACCAGTAAGAGAGAGAGAGCCAGGAAAATCGGGAGGGAGGAGGATATTCCCATTCAAATGTCCTGAGTGGACAGAGATCCTGGCCAGTCCATCTGGCTTGGTGTTATGGACTCAATATCTGTGTCTCCTGCAAAGCCCACATGTTGAAATCTTAACACCCAACATGATGGTATTAAGAGTGGGGGAAGGCCTTTGGGAAGTGATTAGGTCCTGAGGGTGGCACCCTCATGAATGGGATTAGTGCCCTTATGACAGAAGCCTCAGAGAGCTCTCGGGTCCGCTTTCCACTGTGTGAGGATACAAGGAGAAGTAGGCCATCTGCAACCTGGAACAGCACCCTCAGCTGAACCTGGCAGTGCTGGTAACCTCATCTTGGACTTCCAGCCTCCAGAACAGAGAGACAAGGTTGTGTTGTTTATAAGCCTCCCAGGCTCTGGTGTTATAGAAGCCTGAAGTCTGACTAAGAACCAGGAGATAAGAACTATGTCTCTCTGTGCCGGGGGGCATCATTTTTTTTTTTTTTTTTTGAGATAGAATCTTGCTCTGTCACCAAGGCTGGGCTGCAGTGGCACGATCTCGGTTCACTGCAACCTCTGCCTCCCAGGTTCAAGTGATCCTCCCACCTGGGATTACAGGCACGTGCCACCACGCCCAGCTAATTTTTGTATTTTTAGTAGAGATGGGGTTTCGCCATGTTGGCCAGACTGGTCTTGAACTCCTGATCTCAAGTGATCTGCCCACCCCTGTTCAGCCTCCCAAAGTGCTGGGATTACAGGCATGAGCCACCGTGCCCAGCCTCTTTTTTTTTTTAATTAATAAAAAAAAATTTTAATTAGAGATGGGGTCTCACTATGTTGTCCAGGCTGGTCTGGAGCTCCTGGCTCAAGCAAGCCTCCCACCTCGGCCTCCTAAAGTGCTGGGATTATAGGTGTGAGCCCGCCACACCCAGCCTGGGCATCTCTTTCTTACTCTTTCTTTACACATTCTCTGAGCTGTGCCAGAGCTGAGACTTGAAGTGGAGAAAGTCTTAGCCAAGAGGATAGAATATGAAAAAAGGAGCAACAGGAGAGAGGACAGCATGAGCAATGGCCCAGAAGGAAGACAGAGCATTCACTCATTCCGGCTCCCAGCAAAGCTTCTGTGAGTCCCACTGCGTGGCCTGCTCTGTGCCAGCTGGTGCTTTAGACACTGCAGTGATGGAGACAGGCCATGGCCCCATGCTCAGAGCTCTCAGTCCAGGATGGCTGCTCAAATCTGTCTCTCCCCTAAGTCCAGTGATCCCCATTTGAATTTTTCTATTTTTTTATTTACATATTTTTTGGAGACAGTTTTGCTCTGTCGCCCAGTCTGCAGTGTTGTAGCAGCATCATAGCTCACTGCAGCCTCGACCTCCTGGGCTCAAGCCATCTTCCTGCCTCAGCCTCCCAAGTAGCTGGGACCATAGGCAGGCGCCACCACACCCAGCTATTTTTTTTTTTTTTTTTTTTTGGTAGAGATAGGGTCTCCCTATGTTGCCCGGGCTGGTCTCAAATTTCTGAGCTCAAGTAATCTTCCAGCCTCAGCCTCCCAAAGTACTGGGATCACAGGTGTAAGCTACCACGCCCGGCCAATCTCCATTTTTAAATGACACAAAGAATATTAGTTCATTACAGAAAACAGAAAATGCACATGAGCAAAAATGAGAAAAAATCACCCTGTAGGCACACACATACAAATGTATAAATCCTGTTGAGTTTTTTCCTACCTTTAGATATATTTACACTTAGAAAGAAAAGACCATGCTGAAGTCACTATTTCATCAACTCCTCTCCTGACAATGTCTTGTGAGTATCCTACTACGATTCTGACAGTAGCTCCACACCTTTGTCAAGTCACTGACCTCTGTGAGGATCTGACAAAAAAAAAAAGTAAGGCCGGGCGCGGTGGCTCATGCCTTTAATCCCAACACTTTGGGAGGCCGAGGTGGGCGGATCACAAGGTCAGGAGATCAAGACCATCCTGGCTAACACAACGAAACCCCAGCTCTACTAAAAATACAAAAAATTAGCTGGGTGTGGTGGCATGTGCCTGTAGTCCCAGCTAATTGGGAGGCTGAGGCAGGAGAATCGCTTGAACCCAGGAGGCGGAGGTTGCACTGAGCCGAGATCATGCCACTGCACTCCAGCCTGGGCAACAGAGCGAGACTCTGTCTCAAAAAAAAAAAAAAAAAAAAGTAGTTTTTCAGAGAGAGGTATAAAATTCTGTATATAATTTCAAGGGATATGAAGTCTGCCTGAACTTGCGCTCAACCCCTCCAGGGCTGAAGAACACCTACTCTCACCAACTGATTATTAATCGCAGAGATCTACCTGCACGCTCACAAAATCAGGGAGGTACAAGAATATTTATTGCAGGTCAGATACAGGGGCTCATGCCTCTAATCCCAGAACTTTGGGAGGCCAAGGTGGGAGGATCACTTGAGACCAGGAGTTCGAGACTAGCCTGGGCAACATAGCGAGACTTATCGCTACTAAAAATAAAAATACTTAGCCCAGTATAGTGGCATGAGACTGTAGTCCCAGCTACTTGGAAGGCCAAGGCTGGAGGATTGCTTGAGCCCAGGAGTTTGAGGTTGAAGTGAGCTATAATCACACCACTGCACTTCAGCCTGGGCAACAGGGCAAGACCTTGTCTCAAAAAAAAAAAAAAAAAAAATCAAAAAAATATTCATTGCAGTATTGTTTGTAATAGTGAACAATGTGTCCATCCACAGGGGACTGGTTGAATGAACTATGGTATTCATATCCATATAAAGAATTGTGCAGATGTTAAAAAAAAATAGAGGCTCCCTCTGCATTGATAGAGAAACTGTTCCAGAATGTACTGCTAAGTGCAAAAAGCACAAAGTAGAGAACACAACATATATATATATACATATATATGTACATATGTGTGTGTATATATGTATATATGTACAAAAGTATATTCTCTCTCTCTCTCTCTCTCTCTCTCTATATATATATATATATATATATATTTTTTTTTTTTTTTTTTTGAGACAGAGTCTCACTCTGTCACCCAGGCTGGAGTGCAATGGTGCAATCTTGGCTCACTACAACCTCCGCCTCCTAGATTCAAGCGATTCTCCTGCCTTAGCCTCCCGAGTAGCTGGAATTTCAGGCATGCACCACCATGCCCAGCAAATTTTTGTACTCTTACTAGAGATGGGGTTTCGCCATGTTGGCCAGGCTGGTCTCTAACTCCTGACCTCAAGTGATCCACCCGCCTCAGCCTCCCAAAGTGCTGGGATTATAGGCATGAGCCATTGCGCCCGGTCCTGAAGTTATTGAACAGGCAAAACTAATCTATGCTGGAAGAAAAAAAAATCAGAACTGTGATCATTTCCAGGAGTAGGTTGGGGACTGTTTGGTAAGGCACATGAGGGAATTTTCCCAGGTAAAAAAAAATTCTGTATCTTAATGGGCAATTTGGTTACACATTTGCCAAAGGTGAATTATACAGTTAAGATTTATGATTTTTGTTATATATAAATTTCACCTCCAAAATCAGCCGAAAGAAGTGTGAAAATATTGTATTCTAGTTAATGACATGGTGAAGTCTTCTGGGTGATATGTACTCATGTTTGGAACTTTGAAGTGCATAAAAAATAAGAGAGATTGTGGAATGGACAGAGGGATGAACCGATGGATCAGTGTGTGATCAATCAAGAAGAGTACAGTGTTTAGAATCTAGATGATTGGCACCTGTAATCTCAGCACTTTGGGAGGCTGAGGCAGGCTGATCAGTTGAGGCCAGGAGTTCCAGACCAGCCTGGCCAACATAGTGAAACCCCTCTCTACAAAAATACAAAAATCAGCCAGACATGGTGGCACATGCCTGTCATCCCAGCTACTCGGGAGGCTGAGGCAGGAGAATCGCTTGAACCTGATCCTGCGGCTGCACACTCCATCCTGGGCGACAGAGTGAGACTCTGTCTCAAAAAAAAAAAAAAAAGAAAGAAAGAAAGAAAAAAGAAAGAAAAATCTAGGCGATTGGCATATGAGCATTCACTGTATAAGAATTTCAACTTTGGACATTTTAACTTTTTCATAACAACATGGTGAGAAAAAAGGAAGTAATTGCTCTAGACTGCTGTTATTCGTATGAACTGAGTAGAAATGCATTTACCAGAGTCAGGACAGCTGAGGGATTAAGAGCAGGGACTCCAGAGCCAGCATGCCTGTGCCCTTAGCTCCACCTCTTACTAGCTCTGAGCCCTGGGGAAGTCACTAGCCTATCTCAACCTCAGTTTCCCAATCTGAACATGTTCATAATAATAATGCCTCCTGCACAGAGTTTGTGAGCATTAAATTCATTAAGATGAGAAAAGTGCTAAGAAACATATCTGGTGCATAGCAGGTGCTCATTAAATTTAGTTATTTGGTCAACGTAAATCCCCTATTGCTGGATAACTTTTTGTTTGTTTGTTTTTGTTTTATGCTATTATAAACCATGTTGGCATTTCCCCCCCCCGCCCCCCCGTCACTGTCTCTGATTATCCTTTAAATTTCTAGACGTGGGATGGCTGGAGGGCAGGGTTCTAAGGTCCTGCTACTGATTTTCAAATCTGCCTCCCCACCCTCCAACCCCATGGCCCACTTCTCTGCACCCTGGTTTGAGTTCGGCCATCGGGCTTTGCCTCCGCCTTCGGACCCGCAGCTCATGGATGTTAACGCCCCGAAGCCTCCAGGTACTCACCAGGACGAAGCCAACTTCCCCGCGGGTCAGCGACACGGAGTGGCTGTAGGCGTGCACAGTGACGAGACCCACGTAGGAGACGCGGCGGCTGCCCCGGTGCTCGTTCTTGGCCTCCACGCTGAAGGCGGGCAGGGTTTCGTCCTCGCTGCACAGCTCCGCCATCGTGTACGAACAGGTGCCCATCATGTCGTAGCGACGGCCGTCGAAGGTGGTGTAATGGGGGTCGCCCTGGGCGCGGCAGACCGCGGTGGACTCCGCCACACACTCGGCCTTCCCGCCTACCACCTGGCAGCGCTGCCCGGCTGCGCACTGCACGCCTTCGCAGGAGGGCTCCACTGGGGACAGTACAGCTGGGGAGGGAAAGGAACGGTGAAAATAGAGAATCAGAAGTGTCCACGGGGTTGTAATCCCGGCACTTTGGGAGGCCGAGGCGGGCAGATCACTTGAGGTCAGGAGTTCGAGACCAGCCTGCCCAACATAGTGAAACCCCGTCTCCATTAAAAATACAAAAATTAGCAGACCGTGGTGGCACATGCCTGTAATCCCAGCTACTCGGGAGGCTGAGGCAGGAGAATCGCTCGAACCCAGGAGGGGAAGGTTGCAGTGAGCTGAGATGGCACCACTGCACTCCAGCCTGCATGACAAAGCGAGACTCTGTTTCACAATAAAAGGAAGAAGAAAGAAGAAAAGAAAAAGAAGAAGAAAGAAGAAGAGGAAGAGGAAGACGAAGATGAAGACGAAGAAGAAGAAGAAGAAGAAGAAGAAGAAGAAGAAGAAGAAGAAGAAGAAGAAGAAAAAGAAGAGGAGAAGGAGGAAGAAGAGGAGGGAGGGGGGAGGAGGAGGAGTGGGGAAGAAGAAGGAAGAAGGAAGAAACTGCCTCAGGCCTCAGAGGGAGGCATCCTGGAGCCCACCTTGCCTGGGAAGCTTGAGCAATTCGCTCACAACTGCCCATTTTTGCCCATTTTAAAGGTGGAGAAACCAAGGTCTGGAACCCCGCAGGGAGACAGTTGCTCAGGCCTCTCTGAAAGCCCCAGGTTTTCTGATTCTCCAGTTTAACACAGGGCAGCCTAGAAGAAGGGAAGATAGTAAATAAGAAAAGGCAGAAACAGTCATTAAAATGTTAATTTGTGTTTTCCTTTCCCCTTTTTCCCCTCTTCCCTACCTTCCCTCCAGGGTCAAAAAGAGCTAAGGGATTTTTTTTAAGGACAGAAAATGGAAGACAGGCTTTAGCAGGATGAAAAGGACTACCGACTCAGGCCGCCTAGGTAGGAATCCTGGCTCAACCAACTGGCTCTGAGACACTGGGCAAGTGGCCTTAAACTCCCTCTGCCTCAGTTTCCTCATTTGTAACATGGGGGGTGATAATAATACCTCCTTCGTAGGGATCTTGGTGAGGGGTGTTAGGATTAAATAAGCTAAGACTTGAGAAAGCTTTAGAACTGAACCTAGGTGTTAAATGGAGTGTTACCCATTATAATTAATCACCCACTGATCCCTCATTCTATTTCTCAAGCCCAAAGTGGCTCCTTAAAGTTGGGTGGCTTCCATGCCTTGGAGGGTAAGGGACCAGGAACGCCACAGTCTTAGCGTGGCAGGGACTACATGGGAAGAAACAGCCTTTCCTCCATCTGCCTCCCAGTCCTCAAAAGTTTTTGCAGCTCGGTGTGGTGGCTCGGGCCTGTAATTCCAGCCCTTCGAGAGGCTGAGGCGGGAGGATCGCTTGAGCCCAGGAGTTTGAGACCAGCCTGGGCAACATGGCAAGACCCTATCTCTACAAAATATAAATTAAAAATTAGCTGGGTGTGGTGGTGCATGCCTATAGTCTCAGCTACTTGGGAGGCTGAGGGAGGATTGCTTTAGTCCAAGAGTTCGAGGCTACAGTGAGCTGTGATCACACCACTGCACTCCAGCCCGAGTGACAGAGTGACACCCTGTCTCTAAGACAAAAAAAGTTTTGAGGGAGAAGCAGTTATTCCCATTTTACAGATGTGGAAACTGAAGCCCAGAGAGATGAAGTCACTTATCCAAAATCACACAGTAGAGCTGGGATTTGAACCCTGGGACCCTGCACTACACTGACAGCGTCTCACGGGCTGAGCCTGAGGTCACACAAACTGCCAGGTCGTATACATTAACTGTGTCAAAAACACATTAAACACCTAGAAAGATTGCAAGATACTCCCCCTCCCCAACACGTAGTCATCTTATTATCATACATTTAGACCTCCTAAGTTTGGGTATCAACATTCCTACATGAGGTGTGGAGAGTGGCTTAGCAACTGGTGTGGCTATGTCAGTTGCTGAAATATCAAAATATTTCCAAACTGGTTGGTAAGAAGCTGCTGACCTGACTGTCCCCCGCAACCCCAAAGATCCCTCCTTCTCAGCACCCTGGCTCTCCCCTAGGGCCCTTTCCAGAACAAACCAACAGACAGGGGCTGATGCCAGCATGATGGGGGCTTCAGGACCCTGTCACAGTGCTCTGGCTGCTGTCTCTTCTGACTGGTAGTGCCCCAGCTCTCCCTGGTTGCTAAATATTTAGAATATTGTTTCTGGGAGGATGGGAGGGGCTGAGAAGACTTGAGGAAGGATGTCGCAGAGAAGGGAAGTGAGGGGAGGACAACCAGGATCCCGAAAGCCACAGAGGAGTAGGTGGGTAGAAAAGCGGTCACCAGGTGGACAGGACCAGGGGACATTTTCCATTACTCACTCCGGCCGCAATCAGCTGCTGTTGCGTAGCCTATAGCCTTGGCCAGCCCGAAGGTGAGCAGCCCGAAGTTGGTGGTGGCCTCCGCCGTGTGGATCGTGTCAGCTGTGCCGAGCTCCACTTCAGCGTACGAGAACTCACTGCCTGGCACAGCCTCCCAGGTGAGCTTGGCCCCCACTGCATGCCCATCTATGGTCAGCCCGCTGATAGCCTTCGTCTGTGCCACCGCCAGGGCCACGCCCTCAGAGCCTGGTACACTCTTGACCACATAGGCAGGGCAGTAGGCTGCCACATCTGGGATCAGGACCAGGTAGGGGTCATAAGTCACTTCATTCCTTATGGCACCTGTGCCAAACAGCAGGACCTGGATGCCCACATTTGCAGACAGGTAGAGTGGCCGGGATGGCCGGACCTCAAACTCTACCACATCACCTGCCTGGAGCCCACGGGAGCCAGTGATACCCCCATGGTTGTAGGTCAGCTTTGTGGCCTGGCTGGCCACAACGAAGGCCAAATCATAGCGAGCCTGGGAGGCCAGCGTGGGTACTACATAGTGGGTGCCCCAGGCAGATGTGGGTAGCAGCTGCTCGACCACATGGTTGCAGGTCGTATGTTTCTGGGCACAGCTGTGGCCAGAGAGCACAGCCACGGGGCTATTAGCTGTGACCTTTGACCCTGAGAGATCCATTGAGCTCTGTAGCTGGGCCACATTGTAGGGCTGTAGAGTCACTCTTAGGACACTGCCTGCTGGATAGAAGTTGCCGTTGAATGTCACTGACCCCTTCAGCGTGACACTGACCGAGGCACCTGAGGCACCGGCCACCACGGCAAACTCCTTGACATTCCTGGCTGAGGTGCCGGGGGGTGTGAGCACAAAGTACTCGGTGCCTAGGGCCTGGATGGGCCGCAGCAGTGTCAGCTCCGCTGTGTCGGGCTTGGCATTTAGTGCCTGCACAGAGATGGCATGGTCAGAATGGATCACCACCGCATGCTGGAAGATCTTGCTGCCTATCATCTCAGCCTTGGCACTGATGTTGACCATGACCGACTCCCCGGGCCTCACTGTGACATTCTTTGAGGTGTTGTCTGCCTGGCTGAGGATGGAGACTGAAGTGGGGCTCTCTGACAGACTGGAGATAAAGAGGCAGGGGTAGGCCTTGCTGTAGGCCAGCTGATAGTTCTGCAGGAAGGCTGTGAGGAATTCCTCCCTGCCAGTGTTCTTGAGGTCCACTGAAGCCTCCTGGGTCAATCCTGTTTGGGAAAATACAGTTGTGGGTCCACTTATCCAATCCTCCCCACTTTTGCTCTACACCCAGAAACATGTTGAAGTATTAACTTGGGCTTTTCCCCACCGCCCTTCTCTTTGCTTTTTTCTGATTCATGCAGCTTTCGTCTACAAGCCTTTCTGGATTTTGTTTTTCAAAAATCTAAACACCTTAGACAGGGCTCTCAAACTCAAATGCTGATGGGGCCAGGCAAGAAATATAAATGTGTGAAACAGTCCTGGAGGGGGCGACTGTGGAACTGAAGCATTCCTACACCATCTAAAGTGGGTTGTTGCTTATGGAAATCAATCAGTGTGATACATCTTATCAACAGAATAAAGGACAAAAACTATATGATCACTTCAATTGATGTCAGAAAAGCATTTGATAAAATTTAACATGCTTTCATGGTAAAAACTCTCAAGAAAGTAGGTAGGGAAGGAACACACCCCAACACGATGAAAGCCATGTACAACAGACCCACAGCTGGTATCATACTGAATGGGGAAAAACTGAAAGCCTTTGCTCTAAGATCTAGAACACAGCAAGGATGTCCACTTTCACCACTATTCTTCAACATATTATTATTAGCCCTAGCTAAACCACTTAGACAATAGAAAAAATTAAAGGGCATCCAAAATGGAAAAAGAGAGGTCAAATTATCTTTGTTTGCAGATGATAAAATCTTATATTTAGAAAAATCTAAAGACAGCTGGGCTTGGTAGCTCACGCCTATAATCCCAGCACTTTAGGAGGCCAAGGTGGGTGGATCACCTGAGGTCAGGAGTTCAAGACCAGCCTGGCCAACATGGTGAAACCCAATCTCTACTAAAAAAAAAAAAAATACAAAAATTAGCTGGGTGTAGTTGCACGCACCTGTGGTCCCAGCTACTCGGGAGGCTGGGGCAAGAGAATCGCTTGAACCCAGGAGGTGGAGGTTGCAGTGAGCCAAGATCATGCCACCGCACTCCAGCCTGGATGACAGAGCAAGACTCTGTCTCAAAAAAAAACAACTTTGGCTGGGTGCAGTGGCTCAAGCCTGTAATCCCAGCACTTTGGGAGGCCGAGGTGGGCAGATCAAGAGGTCAAGAGATTGAGACCATCCTGGCCAACATGGTGAAAACTGTCCCTATTAAAAATACAAAAAAAAAAAAATTAGCCTGGCATGGTGGCAGACACCTGTAATCCCAGCTACTCGGGAGGTTGAAGCAGGAGAATTGCTTGAACCTGGGAGGTGGAGAAGGTAGGGAGCCAAGATGGCACCATTGCACTCCAGCCTGGGCAACAAGAGCAAAACTCCATCTCAAAAAAAAAAAAAAAAGAAAGAAAGAAAACCTAAAGACTCCTAAAGACTTCATCAAGAAGCTATTAGAACTGATAAACAACTTCACTAAACTTGCAGGATACAAAATCAGCATACAAAAATCAGTAGCATTTCTATATGCTAACAGCAAACAATCTGAAAAAAAAGGAAAGTAATCCCATTTACAATAGCCACAAATAAAATAAAACACCTAGGAATAAACCAAATAAATGAAAGATCTCTACAATGAAAACTATAAAGCAGTAATGAAACAAATGGAAGAGGACACACACCAAAAACAAATGGAAAGATATTCCATGTTCATGGATTGGAAGACACAATATTGTTAAAATGTCCATACTAGCCAAAGCAATCTACTGATTCAATGCAATCTCTATAAAAATACCAGTGACATTCTTCACAGAAATAGAAGACTAATCCCAAAATTTATGTGGAAACACAAAATACCCAGAATAGCCAACGCCATCCTGAGCATAAAGAACAAAACTGGAGGAATCACATTACCTGACTTCACATTATACTACAAAACTATAGTAACCAAAACAGTGTGGTACTTGCATAAAAACAAACACATGGACCAGCGGAACAGAATATAGAACCCAGAAACAAAGCCACCCACAGTGAATTCATTTTTGACAAAGATCCCAAGAACATACACTGCATTTACTGAAGATAAATGGTGCTGGGAAAACTGGGTATCCATGTGCAGAAGAGTGAAACTAGACCCCTATCTCTCACCATATACAAAAATCAAATCAGAATGGATTAAAGACTTAAATCTAAGACCTCGGACTATGAAACTACTATAAGAAGACATTTAGGAAACTCTCCAGTTCATTGGTCTGGGCAAAAATTTATTAAGTAATACATCAAAGGCACAGGCAACCAAAGAAAAATGGACAAATGGGATCACATCAACCTAAAAAGCTTCTGCTCAGCAAAGGAAACTGAAAGGGGCCGGGCGGAGACCAAACTACACCGGTCGCGGTCAAGAGATCTTTATTGGAGGTATTGAGCGGCACCACGCAAGGAGAAGGAAGAGAAGAGAGAGAGGGCTGCTGGTGTGCTGGGTTTTATATCCCTTGGGCCTATGTGGATTGGGCTAGGGGCGGGCCCAAGGGAAGGCGGGAGATGCTTCTTTCTGATTGGCCCTTCTTTGGCGGGTTCAGACAGTGCCCGGTCAAGGAGGGGAGAAGAACCTGGAACTGGCCCCATCTTAAGGTATGGTGCCATTTTAAGGTACCCCATGTTACCTAACAGAAACAATCCACAAAGTGAAGACACAACTGACAGAATGGGAGAAAATATTTATAACCCATCTAGCTAAAGCAATTAGACAAGAGAAAGAAATAAAGGTATCCAAATTAAAAAAAAAAAAAAAAGAAGTCAAATTATCCTTGTTTGCAGATGATATAATCTTATATTTAAAAAAAAGCCCAAAGACTCCATCAAAAAGCTATTAGAACTGATAAACAAATTCACTAAATTTGCAGGATACAAAATCAACATACAAAAATCAGTAGCATTTCTAGATGGTACTGACAAGGGATTAATAACTAGAATAAAAAAGGAGCTCAAACAACTCAATAGGAAAAAAATAAAATAATCTGATCTGTGTGTGTTTGTGTGTGTGTGTGTGTGTGTGTGTGTGTGTGTTTGAGATAGAGTCTTGCTCTGTCACCCAGGCTGGACTGCAGTGGCACGATCTCACCTCACTGCAACCTCTGCCTCCTGGGTTCAAGTGATTCTCTTGCCTCAGCCTTCCAAGTAGCTGGGATTACAGGCACGCGCCACCATGCCCGGCTAATTTTTGTATTTTTAATAGAGACAGGGTTTCACCATGCTGGCCAGGTTGGTCTCGAACTCCTGACCTCAAGTGATCTGCCTGCCTCGGCCTCCCAAAGTGCTGGGATTAGAGGCATGAGCCACCACGCCCAGATTAATCTGATTTTAAAGTGGGCAAAATATCTGAATAGACACTTCTCAAAGAAGACATACACATGGCCAGCAGGTATATAAAAAAATGCTCAACATCACTAATCATCAGAAAAATGCAAATTAAAACCACAATGAGATATCATCTCACTCGAGTTAAAATGGCTTTCATCCTAAAGAAAGGCAATAATGAATGCTGGTGAGCGTGTGGAGAAAAGGGAACCCTTTTACGCTGTTGGTAGGACTGTAAATCAGTACAATCACTATCGATAATAGTATGAAGGTTTCTCAGAAAACTAAAACTAGAACTACTGTATGATCCAGCAATTCCTTTCCTTCCAAGACAGGAAGTCAGTATATGCAAGAGACATCTGCTCTCCCATGTTTATTGCAGCACTATTCCTAATAGCCAAGATACGGAATCACCCTAAGTGTCCATCAACAGATGAGTGGATAAAGGAAATTTGGTATGTACAAACAATGGAGAATTATCCACCATAAAAAAAGAATGAGATCACCCGGCACAGTGGCTCACACCTATAATCCCAGCACTTTGGGAGGCCAAGGCAGGTGGATCACTTGAGGTCAGGAGTTCGAGAGCAGCCTGGCCAACATGGTGAAACCCCGTCTCTACTAAAAATACAAAAATTAGCCAGGAGTGGTGGCATGTACCTGTAATCCCAGCTACTCGGGAGGCTGAGGCACGAGAATCGCTTGAACCTGGGAGGCGGAGGTTGCAGTGAGCCAAGATCGCGTCACTGTACTCCAGCCTGGGCAACAGAGTGAGACTCGGTCTCAAAAAAAAAAAAAAAAAAAAAAAGGAATGAGATCCTGTCATTTGCAACAACATGGATGGAACTGGAGGACATGATGTTAAGTGAAATAAGCCAGTACAGAAAGACAAATTTCACATGTTCTCACTCATATATGGGAGTTTAAAATTTTTAACTGATGAACTCATAGAATTAGAGAGTAAAATGATGGTTATGATGATTACCAGAGGCTGGAAAAGATAGTGGGGACGGGGGGATAAGTAGACATGGTTAATGGGTACAAAAATACAGTTAAACAGTTAGATAAAATGGATAAAATCTAGTATTTCGTAGCAGAACAGGATGACTATTGTTGACAATAATTTATGGCATATTTTAAAATAACTGACAGTGGAATTGGAATGTTCCTAACACAAAGAAATGACAAATGCTTGAAGTGAGGGATGCACTAGTTACCCTGATTTTATCATTACACCCTGTATGCCTGTATCAAAATATCACAGGTACCCCATAAATGCAGACAACTGCTATGTACCCATAAAAATAAAAAAATTTAAAAATATATAAACTAGTAAAAAAAAATAAAGTGGATTGTTGGTACTAGCTTTCACCTGTTATAATGAAAGAATGTGAGCTTTTTTAAATTGTAAGACCTTCCTGTTTTTCTTTTCTTTTTTTTCTTTTGAGACGGAGTCTCGCTCTGTCACCCAGGCTGGAGTGCAGTGGCGCAATCTCGGCTCACCACAACCTCCGCCTCTCAGGTTCAAGTGATTCTACTGCCTCAGCCTCCCGCGTACTGGGACTACAGGTGTGTACCACCACACACAGCTAACTTTTGTATTTTTTCTTTTTTTCTTTTGAGATGGAGTCTCACTCTGTCACCCAGGCTAGAGTGCAGTGGCGCGATCTTGGGTCATTGCAACCTCCGCCTCCTGGTTTCCATGCCCAGCTAATTTCTGTATTTTTAGTAGAGACAGGGTTTCACCATGTTGGCCAGGCTGGTCTCAAATTCCTGACCTCAGGTGATCCACCTGCCTCGGTCTCCCAAAGTGCTGGGATTACAGGCGTGAGCCACCACACCCGGCAGTTCTTTCTGCTTTTAAAGAGAAACTGGCTCTCTGAATTTTCATGTGAAATCTCCAACCCACAATTGTTTTAAGCACTTTGGGGCTCAAGGTGGATATACTCTGCTGCCAGTGTATGATTTCCATCTTTTTACAAACTGGAGTGCAGTGGCTTAAACACCACACACTGCAGCCTCAACCTCCTGGGCTCAAGGCATCCTCCTGTCTCAGCTTTCTGGTATAGCTGGGACCACAGGCACGCACTATGTGCCTGGCTTATTTTTTTATTTTTTTCTAGAGGCAGGGTCTCACTTTGTTGCCCAAGCTGGTCTTGAACTCCTGGGCTCAAGTGATCCTCCTGCATCAGCCTCCCAAAGTGCTGGGATTACAGACGTGACCCACTGCACCCAGCTGGTTTTTGTCTTAATAGGACTTGTGGGGGCCAGGCGCGGTGGCTCTCGCCTGTAATCCCAGCACTTTGGGAGGTCAACGAGGGTGGATCACTTGAGGTCAGGAGTTCGTAAGCAGACTGACTGACATGGTGAAATTCCATCTGTACTAAAAATACAAAATTAGCCAGACATGGTGGCATGGGGCACCTGTAATCCCAGCTACTAGGGAGGCTGAGGCAGGAGAATCGCTTGAACCCGGGAGGTGGAGGTTGCAATTAGCTGAGATTGCACCATTGCACTCCAGTCCAGGCAACGAGAGTGAAGCTCCATCTCAAATAATAATAATAATAATGGGACTTGGGGGTTTGTGAAAAGGAGATAAAGAGAAGAAGAGGATTATGGAAGGGTGAATGAATTGTCTCCTAGAAACAGATGGCAGTGGGGGCTTCTGACCACCCCCAACTAGGAAGAGCGTCCCTGGAGCTGAGGAAAGAGAGAGAGGTCTAAGGAATCTTGAAGAGAGTGTGGGGGCTATGGAATGACCACCTTCCATATAAAGGGGGCCTTGAAGGATATCCCAGGGGGCCAGGGGATCAGGGACAATGGACATTTCAAAAGTAACCTAGATGGATGCTGACTGGTGATGAGAGGGCCCTCATATCCCATCCTCACCCCAGTACTTTGGCTTTATCTAAAATTTTAGTTCTGGACACATCCCTGGGAGAACTGGGGACAACACCCTCCAAGAATGACTTTCGTGAAATTTTCCATCAACTCAGCCGAATGAGGCTCAGAGTCAAAACCTTAGTTGAGTTGCAGAAAATCAAGAAAGTTCTTGCACACTTGAGTTTGGGGACTAAGGTTTTTACCTGTGCTCCCATCCAGAAAAGGGTGAGAATTGGTGAATTCTACCACATCCCTCTGCAGAGCCTAAGGGCCTCTCTCCTGTCTCAGCTAGCCTGGGGTGACATGTGGAGGAGGCACACATGGAAGGCGTGGACCCACGCAGAGTTCCCCAGATTGGAACAAGGACGTGGAGAGGGTCTTGGTCTGACTTACCCCACAGGAGGGTTGCTCCAGCCCAGAGTATCCACCAGCTCCACAGGGCACCCATGGCTGCAGTAGGAAAAGAGAAAGGATCATAGAAGGCTGATCCACCACCTCTGCTGGAGACTGTCCTGGGCAGAAGGGCCCACTCTCATGACAAGGGCCACCTGGGACCATGAAGGCTGAGGTGGGGAAAGAAGTCAGGCAGATTGGGCCAGGGGGTATGGATCCAAGGACCAGTGTGTGTGTATAGGGGAGGCTGGCTGTCCAGTTGGTCTGGAGGTGGGGTGGGGAGGGCAGAAGCCAGGGACGGGGTGGAGAGTTGGCTGTCTTGTGGGTCTAGGGGTAGGATGAGAAGGCCTACAGCCAGGGGCAAG
Organism: Hylobates moloch; assembly: GCF_009828535.3. Taxonomy (NCBI): domain Eukaryota; kingdom Metazoa; phylum Chordata; class Mammalia; order Primates; family Hylobatidae; genus Hylobates; species Hylobates moloch. The sequence goes on along the minus strand of NW_026652288.1, from coordinate 37,242,514 downwards.
AGTAGGGGACCTGCCGTCCCACTTCCAAAGGGGACCCCAGCCCTTCTCACCTGCAGGTCCCTGGAGCTGCAGGGCCAGCCCTGTGGCAGGGCTATATAGTGGAGTTTCTGGGCCCCTCAGGCCACACCCTGGGCTACGTGCCAGGCAGATGATGCCAACTTCCTGGAGGAGGCTGCGGTCCTCAGGGCCAGATGAAACGGGAAACTGTGAAGGTCTGGGAAGGAGGGACGGTGATTCTGGATGCCTGGGTTCCAAGAAGGGAGTGAGGACAGCTGGTGGCCACTCCCTGGAAGCCTTCTGGAAAGTTTGGTCCTGGAAAGGTGGGGTCCCTGAGGGAGACAGCTGGGGAGCAGGCAGCTGAGCGCCTGGATCCCTAGGTGGAGGTGGGGTGGAGTGGGGGTGTGGGTAGCAAGGGCGGGAGGTGGCATGTGGTCATATTTGCTGGTTTAGTGGCTAGATTCCTTCCTTTGGCTCCTGCCAGGAACAACAATGAGGGACCCATATCCGGGTCCTGGTTCCTCCTCAGTCCCCACAGGCTGGGGAGTCCCTAGCCACCCACATCCTGCTTCCAGACACCACTAGAGGCAGGTGTCTGGGATGGGCAGGAGTCTGAGGCTATGGAGTGGGACACAAGACCTCCACCGCAGCCCAGCGGGGCCTCTGCGGTTTCTCATCTGCAAAACGGGAACACCAAAACCAGCCTCTCTGGGCATCTTTACGTCCCAGAGATGTAAAGAAATTCTCAACGACTGTAGAGCTGGGGGCAGACTCTTCTGGTGTGGGCGCAGGCCAGGATGCAGGTGGGCATTGGGACTGAGGCGGTGTGTGAAGAAGGGACAATGGGCTCTGTTTCCTGGTTCCACACAGACACCCGGATTCTACTTCTGATCCCGGACACCTGCCCCTCAGTGGTGCTGGAAACAGGATATAGGTGGCCAGGGACTCCCCAGCCTGTGGGGACTGAGGAAGAGCCAGGACCTGTTGGTTCTGGAGTTCTTTTTGTGTGTAGGGAGGGTTTGCTCTTAGCAAGGGCTAGCTGAACAGGTTTAGGGGACTCTGTGCCTCTCCATCACCCCAGAATTTGCCTGAGATGGGAGGTAGAGGTCTCGGTTGCACACAAGGAGCAGAAGAATGAGCTGAAAGTTAGGCTTTCTCAGCTGGAGTCAGCTCCTCTGAGGGGCTGGCCTGACCCATGCCCTGCCTGCCTTCTCCCTGACCTGGGATCTCATTGTTTTCTGAGGGCGTCTCCCCTGGGACCAGCAGCTGCAAAGCCTGGGTGCCCTCTTGGACCAACACCCTAGCAGCTGCTTCGCTGGGACTCCTCCCCTCTTATCACAGGAGCCTGGGCCTCTGGGAGGCCAAAGTGGATGCAGGGGCTTCTCTCTCCCTGGAGCTCTGACCAATCCCCACGCCCACCCAAGGCACATTCCCAGAGGGAAAGATAAAGGCTCAGAGTTGACTGGACATAAAGTCAACCAGGAAAATGAAGTGAGTAAATAGGAGACTGGCTAAAAGCCAGAGGTAACAAGAAACAAGCAGGGACAGGAGACCCACAGGAAGTGGAAGCTTTGGGAAAAGGATGCCTGGGTCTCTGAGGGGTCTAAAAGTTGGTGGAAGGGGCTGCTGGGTCCCTGAGAGAGATAAGGACTGGGAGCAGGAGACGTCAGGATTCCTAGGAGGAAACAGCAATTGCAAACCAAGATGTGAAAATTCTCTGTGTGAGGCCAGGCGCAGTGGCTCAGCTTATAATTCCAGCATTTTGGGAGGCTGAGGCAGGAGGATTGCTTAAGGCCATGAGTTTGAGACCAGCCTGGTTCAAGACCAACATAGTGAGACCCTGTATCTACAAAAAAATACAAAAATTAGCCAGGCACCGTGGTGCACGGTTGTAGTCCCAGCTACTTGGGAGGCTGAGGCAGGAGGATCACTTGAGTCCACAAGGTCAAGACCAGCCTGGGCAACATAGTGAGACCCTTTCTCTACAAAAAATACAAAAATAAACTGAGTGTGGTGGCGTGCACCTGTAGTCTCCACCATTCAGGAGGCTAAGGTGGGAGGATTGCTTGATCCTAGGAGTCTGAGGCTGCAGCGAGCCGTGATCATGCCACTGCACTCTGACCTGGGGAGAAAAAGAAAAAAGAAAATCAAATCCTCGTGTGCGATACCCCTCTTGTAGTTTGAGGTACTCAGAGACAAATGGGAGGTGAAGGGAAAGAATCAGGGTGAGTTTCATGGGTGTTTCTGGCCCTCAATTCTCTCTAAGCCTTGGGGTTTCCCCTGGTTGATCACAGAAAGAAGCTTCCTGCCTTCAAAATTCATCATCGCTCTCCACAGCCAGAGTCCTCAGAAATGGGGTGGTTGTGGTGGGAGATCTCACAAATTAATACTCTGTATGTGACAATCCCCTTGGGTCTTCTTTCTCACACCTTTTAAGGCCCAAGTGGTGTGTGTGTGTGTGCGTGTGTGTGTGTGTGTACACACCCCTGTACCTTACCCTGTATTATTATCAATTCTCAGGAAACCCTTTGATGACCCAGGAAATAAACTCTGGGGACACTTCCTTATGGTCAGAGAAATCGCATCCCTTCCTCCACTGGCAGCCCTGCTCTGAACCCAAACAAGGGTATTTGTGTATCTGAGCCTTTCGGCCTCTCCCTGCTTATCTGCCTCTGTTTCCCTGCAGCATGTGCACTGGCTACACCATCCCAGACCCCTGGGCCCCTCTGACTAGTCTTGGCTTTATAGACCGGAGCACAGTGGGAGAGAATTTACTCTCTCCAGCTAAATTCGGGCTTGCGGGCAATTTCTAACTTAATTCCTTTAAGCTCTGGATCCCACAATCCGACTTCCATAGGCACTGAACGTTTTGCTAAACTCTCCAATGACCCATTATTTGCCACTTGCCTCCAGTTCCTTCCCTGTAACATTTGACAGTCACACTTCCTCTCTGCCTATAATTGAAATTCTATAGGAGATGTTCTCTGATCATAATGGAATCAGCTTGAAATGAATAACAGAAAAACAGGAAAATCTCCACTCACAAGGATATTGAGCAACTCACTTCTAAATAATCCATGGGCCAAAGAGGAAGTATCGAAAATACATAGAATTAAATGAAAATGAAAAGAAGATATTTCAAAATATGTGGGAAGAAGATATTTCAAAATATGTGGGATATAGCTAAAGGGAAATTTATGGCATTAAATATTTACATTAGGAAAGAGGAAAGTTCTCAAACCAATATTCTAAGCTCTTCTTACACAAGAAAGTAGTAAAAGACCAAAACAAACACAAAGCAGAGGAAAGGAAATAATAAAGGGCAGAAATTAATAAAACTGAACATGAGAAAATCAATGAAACAAAAGAACTACTTTGTTGTTGTTGTTGCTAACAAAAGCAAGGCCTTGAATTTCCCAAATGTATTTGTGGATTTGTCTATTGTTGAATAGAGCATTCCGTAAATATCAATTAGATCCTGTTGACTGATGCTGTTATTCAGTTCTTTGATATTCTCACACATTTTATCCCTGGTAGTTCTATCAATTTGGTGAGAGTGAGGTTTTTAATTCTCCAACTATATTTGTGGACTTTTCTGTTTCACCTTTCAGCTCTATCAGTTTTTGCTTCATGTACTTGAATCTCTGTTGTTTGGTACATATACCTTAGGATTGCAATGTCTTGGCAGAATGATCCTTTGTTTTTAGCAATGTTTTTCGCTCTGAAGGAAAGTATTTTCGTATTAATATAGTACTTCCTTCCTTTTAAAAATTTACATTTAAAATTATATATATATATATTTTTTTTTTTAGACAGAGTCTTGCTCTGTTGCCCAAGCTGGAGTGCAAGGACATGATCTCGGCTCACTGCAGCCTCTGCCTCCCAGGTTCACGCAATTCTCCTACTTCAGCCTCCCAAGTAGCTGGGATTACAGGCACCTGTGATCACGCCTGGCTAATTTTTGTAGCTAAATTTTGTTTTGCTGGTCTTGAACTCCTGACCTCAAGTGATCTACCTGCCTTGGCCTCCCAAAGTGCTGGGATTACAGGGGTGAACCACTGTGCCCAGCCTAAAATTTATATTTATAATAATATAAATTAATAAAATTAATATCTTTTTCTATTCTTTTATTTTCAACCTACTTATGTTGTTATATATGGAGTAAAGTTTTTTGGAGACAGTATCTAGTTGGATCATTTTTTAAATCCACTCTACCAATCTCTGGCCTTTTATTTCATGTAAGCAGATAGACTATTTACATTTAAAGTAGTTATTGATATGTTTGGACTTAAGTTTAACATTTTAATATTCATCTTCCATTTGTTCCATTTCTCGTTCTTATTTTTCTTGCATTCCTGTGAGTTACATGAGCATTTTTTAGCATTCCATTTTGATTTATATTATTTTTGAATACATAATTTGTAGAATTTTCTTAGCACTTGCTCTAGTACAATATACATATGTAACTGATTATAGTCCAACTTATGAATCTTTTACCACTTTGATTGAAGTGTTGAAACTTTACATCCATATAGATCCTTTTACCCTCCCACTTATACATATGTGTGTGTGTATATACATATAACTATTTTAAGTATTGTCTCTTCCTATAGACTATATAGGAATTATAGATAATACTATAATTTTTTCTTCACCCAACTACGATTTTTAAAAACTCATGAGAAGGGTAATCTGCTATATTTATCACTATTTTTGTCCATTCTTCTATTTTTCCTTCCTTTCTAAAGTTCTGAGCCTTTTCCCATAATCATTTGGAGTTTGGAGAACTTCCTTTAATCATTCTCTAAAAATAATTCTGCTGATGGCAAAGTCTTGTAGTCTCTCTTCATCTAAAAGCTTTTTATTTCTTCTTCATACCCTGTAGATAGTTTTGCTGGATATAAGATTCTCGGCTGGGCACAGTGGCTCATGCCTGTAATCCTAGCACTTTGGGGGGCTGACGTGGGCAGATCACAAGGTCAGGAGTTCCAGACCAGCCTGGCCAACATGGTGAAACCTTGTCTCTAATAAAAGTACAAAAATTAGCCGGGCATGGTGGCAGGTGCCTGTAGTCACAGCTACTCGGGAGGCTGAGGCAGGAGAATCACTGGGAGGTGGAGGTTGCAGTGAGCCAAGAGCATACCACTGCAATCCAGCCTGGAGGACAGAGGGAGACTGTCTTAAAAAAAAAAAAAAAAAAAAAAAAGATTCTCAGCAGATAGTTATTTTCTTTCAGCACTTGAAGAGTATTGCTCCAGGCTTTCTTCTCCATGGTTTTTGATAAGAAATTTTTTGTCATTTGATCAGTGTTCCCTATAGACAATTTATAATTCCTCTCTAGCTGCTTCCAAGATAGTTTCATTGTTTGTTTGCCTTTGTTTTCATAAGTTAGTTATACTGTGTTTTGGCATGGAATCCCTCAGATTTATTCTGTTTAGCTTCTTGCATCTGTAGGTTTATGTCTTTTGCCAAATTTGGGAAGGTTTGGTCATTATTCTTCAAATATTTTTCAGCCCCACTTTCTTTTCTCCTTCTGTTAATCTGATAATATGAATGTTAGCTATTTTATAATTGTCCTGCAGGTTCTCTGAGCCCTTGTTAGTCATTTTCTGTTTCTCTTTTTTAAAGTTGATTGTTTCTCTGTTTTTTTGGATTGGGTAATTTTTATTGTTCTATCTTCAAGTTCACTTCTTATTTCCTTTGTCATAGTTACTCTGCTCTTGAGCCTTTCCAGTGAGTTTTTATTTTAGTTATTGTATTTTTCAGTTTTATCATTTTCATTTGGTTCTTCAAGAACATATTTTCCATTTCTTTGGTGAGATTTTCTTTTCTTTCCCATCTTTGCAAGGAATTTCTACTTGCCTGGTGAAACATTTTTATGACGGCTACTTTAGATCTTTGTCAGATAATTCCAAAATCTGATTCATCTCAGTGTTAGATTGTTGATTGGCTTTTCTCATTCAAGTTGTGATTTTTCTGATTGTTCATATTATGTGTGATTTTTTAAATTATATCCTGGACATTTCTGATATTATGAGAGGAGATCCTGGATCCTATTTAACTCTTCCATTTTAGCAGTCACCCTTTTTAGGTTAGCATGCAGGTCCTGGCCTACTTTTGTGTGTTGTGATTCCAATGACAATTTAGTTTTCAGAGCCCTTGCATTATTATTCTGGTCTATTTCATTTGCCTGGTGCTGGTTGAGCTCACACCCAATTCCTGTTAAGAGTTAAATGGAGGTTAAAAGCATTTTCTTGGGGCCTGTTTGTGCTGCTAGGTTAGGAGTAGCAGACACTGGCACAAAAGGATGGAGAGTACTTCCCTGGGCTGTGTGGTGCCAGCAGGGCTCTTCCTTCATCTCTGCCATCCACCAGGGTGGGGAAAGCACCTACCTGGGTGCTTTCTGCTGTTGGATAGGGGGCTGGGGAAGACGCTGGATCTAGACCACCTCCTGTCATTGGGTGAGAAATTGAGAGATGCTGGGCCACTGAGATGTTTCTCGAGTTCTAAGGCCCCTTGTCAGTTTTCCTTCTTTTTATCTTTCAGAGTCCTCTTAAGAATGTCTGTTACATTATTCCAGGGTTTTTAGCAGAGAGGAGCCAGGAAAAATAAATCTATGTCATCTTGACAGAGATGTTACCATCACTCTGGCTTCTTGTAGTCTCCTAAGATAGAAATCAAGTGAGATTACCAGACATAGTATTAAAGAGAAAAAAAGAAAGTTTATTTCAGTTTGTGCACAACGGAGGTCAGCACCGTGAAAGGAAAAGGGTAGGCTGCTCCCCACAGGGAGCAAGTGGATCTGTCTTGTAGGGGTCCAGATGCCATGATGTGCCTGTCATCATGTGTTAACAAGGGATTTCTTGGCACCTGCACAATGGTTCAACATGCTTTTTCATACATTGCATGTAACATTGGCATTTTAAATTTCTACCTCTGAGCATGATTTTTAGCATTGAAATAAGGAAAATAACACTATAAGTTGAAACTTAAGCTGTTCCTGCGGCTCCCTGGGGAAGTCCCTAACCCCCTAAAGCAGGAACTTGAGGTTAATAGCTTCTTGGGCCTCTGATGCTGACTGGCTGGAGATTAGGTATAGAACAGGAATTAAAAGAAATAAAGAATGTGTAAGCAAAGCTTAGTTGTATGTAAGAAAACCCAATTCCCCCTGAGGAAGAGAAAGAGCTGGAGTCCTTTAAAATTAACTGCCTGTTTTTCTGTGGCTAGTGAGCTTTATCTCTCCCTTTCCCAGGCATTGTGAAGACTCTGTTTCTCTAGCTGTGCAACTGCAAGATCACTAGACAGATAATCTCAAGTCATAAAACATGCTGTTCCTTGAAAAGAAATGATATAATGCATGTCTCAATTGAATAACTGTCTTTGTTTCTCACTTCTGTGATATGCTTCCCCCTGCACAGATCTCCCCCGGCCCCACGAAATGCTTAAAAGGTAGCTTGACTCTTTGTTCAGGGCTCAGTCCTTTGGATGTTAATCTGACTGGGTCGGTGCACCTGGATAATTAAATAATTCCTCCTCAACCCCACAGTCTTTTTTTTTTTTTTTTTCTTGAGACGGAGTCTTGCTGTGTCGCCCAGGCTGGAGTGCAGTGGCGCGATCTCGGCTCACTGCAAGCTCCGCCTCCCGGGTTCACACCATTCTCCTGCCTCAGCCTCTCCGAGTAGCTGGGACTACAGGTGCCCGCCACCACGCCCGGCTAATTTTTTGTATTTTTAGTAGAGACGGGGTTTCACCGTGGTCTCGATCTCCTGGCCTCGTGATCCGCCCGCCTCGGCCTCCCAAAGTGCTGGGATTACAAGCGTGAGCCACCGCGCCCGGCCAACCCCACAGTCTTTCTGATTCCTTAATCATCCTGCTGCAGATAAGCTACAGCTTGAGTAAGGGGCTTTTGTTCTTTTTCACTAAACTACCTCAAAATAGGAAGCCAGCCAGCTGTCTCATTCCCAGCCAAGAGATTTCATTCTCCTTATTCTTAAGGGGCAAAGGTCTCTTCTGGAACTACTTCCTGCTAAGCATGGACATAGTCCCTACATCTGTTTCCGGGAGGAGTGGAAATTTCTTGTGGCTTGCTGAAGGGGTTGATACGGCTCTGGGCTAGTGGTCTCTGAAACAGGCTGGAAGCCTGGCAAGACCATTAACTTGGCATGCAAGCGTTACAGTCTGAAAGACATGAATTCTACCAGCAGGTTAAACAAGCATGGTTTAAAAATTAAAAATTTAAAGATTAAAAACTTTAAATATTAAAAGAAGAAAGGTGGCCAATAAGGGCTTAAGAAAGGGAGGAACCAAGTTACAAGCCTTACAAGGGTAAGGTTGATCTGACAGCATTCTACACTAAGTTGACTTCCTTTACCAAAAGAGTGTAATGAATTTCCTGATTGTAAATTGCCTGGGTGTTAACCTCTACTTGCCCAGTAGTATTTATTGAAGTGCAGCAGGAGGTTTGGTGACTGTACAAACATCTCCCTGTTCAGCTAATAAGTAATCTAGAAGTCTTGCATGACGATTAACTTGACATGAAACTATTGCAGTCCGAAAGACACAAATTTTACCAGCAGGTTAAAGAAGCATGGTTTAAAGATTAAAAGATGAAAGATAGCTAATAAGGGCTTAAGAAAGGAAGGAACCAAGTTATGGAGGGTAAGGCCAAGCAGTTGTCCAACATCACATTAGCAAGAGAATTGAGGGAGGTTTTTAGCCTTTCCAGGGCCTGCCTCATCTGGTCCACTATATGCCTAGGGCTATTGTGACTCCAGGTACCCCGCACCCAGACTAAAAGGAAGAGGTTACAGTGAGATAGAAGAGGGTACGGTGGCCGGGCGCGGTGGCTCACGCCTGTAATCCCAGCACTTTGGGAGGCCGAGGCGGGCGGATCACGAGGTCAGGAGATCGAGACCATCCTGGCTAACACAGTGAAACCCCCATCTCTAAAATACAAAAAATTAGCCAGGCGTGGTAGCATGCACCTGTAGTCCCAGCTACTTGGGAGGCTGAGGCAGGAGAATCCCTTGAACCCAGGAGGTGGAGGTTGCAGTGAGCCGAGATCGTGCCACTGCCCTCCAGCCTGGGCGACAGAGTGAGACTCCGTCTAAAAAAAAAAAAAAAAAAAAGAAGAGGGTACAGTGGGAGCATGATTCATGCCAGGCCCTCAACATGTCTTGAGTATGACCTGTGCACCTGAGCCAATAGGGAGATGATCGAAAACCATCTTACCCAGCTGGGGTAATATTTTATTATTATATTGTCTGCTAAATTTTCCCAAGTTGATAATGTATTTTAAAGCCTGATTTAAGTCTTCATCTATTAGAAAGTTTGTCTTGAGAAAGGACTGCTCCAATAGGTCATTTTAAAAGGGCTGAGCTTTAAGTTCCCCTTTGGGGTAGATCTTAGTAAGGCAATAGGAGGCAATTAATCCATGATTTCTGGGCTTCTTGGCATAGTGTAGCCAAGGTTCTTTTTAAGGGTTTGATTCATTCTCTCAACTTTCCCGGAAGATTGAGGATGCCAGGCAGAGTGAAGTTTGTATTGGATGCTAAGACTGCTAAACAGTCCTTTGGTGACCTAGATGATAAAAGACAGCCTGTTGTCACTTTGTAGAGAGGCTGGAAGCCCAAACCTAGGAATTCCTTGTTTAAGCAGCCATTTACTTTTTGTTTGTCTGGTTTGGTGTGGTTTGGTTTTTAATTTTTTTTTGACAGAGTCTCGTTCTTGTCGCCCAGGTTGGAATGCAGTGGCACGATCACAGTTCACTGCAACCTCCACCTCCAGGGTTCAGGTGATTCTCCTGCTTCAGCCTTCCTAGTAGCTGGGATTACAGGTGCCCCGTGCCACCACGCCCAGCTAATTTTTTTTTATTTTTTATTTTTGAGGTGGAGTCTTGCTCTGTCATCCAGGCTGGAATGCAGTGGTGCGATCTCAGCTCCCTGCAAGCTCCGCCTCCCGGGTTCATGCCATTCTCCTGCCTCAGCCTCCCAAGTAGCTGGGACTACAGGCGCCTGCCACCACGCCCGGCTAATTTTTTGTACTTTTAGTAGAGACGGGGTTTCACCGTGTTAACCAGGATGGTTTCGATCTCCTGATCGTGATCCGCCCGTCTCGGCCTCCCAAAGTGCAGGGATTACAGGTGTGAGCCACTGCACCTGGCCTTAATTTTTGTATTTTTAGTAGAGATGGGGTTTCACCATGTTGGTCAGGCTGGTCTCGAACTCCTGACCTCAAGTGATCCGCCTGCTTCAGCCTCCCAAACTGCTGGGATTACAGGTGTGAGCCACTGTACCCGGCCTTTAAGCAGTCATTTACAAACTTCAATTGTCATTTACAAACTTTTTTTTTCTGTTTGTGTGGGGAAAGCTTCCACCCAGCCTGTGAAAGTTGTCTATAAAAATCAGAATATATTTGAATTCCCCTTTAGGGGTATCTGTGTAATTTGCCAATCTTCTCCAGGATAGGTCCCCTTATGCTGCACTGGGGCAGAGCCAGTGGATGAGCTCAGGAATTATTTCTAAGACAAACTTCACATGCTTGAGTTACAGGGTCCACTGTGGCTTTTTTATTTTTATTTTTTGAGACTGAGTCTCACTCTGTCACCCAGGCTGGAGTGCAGTGGCACGATCTTCGCTCACTGCAGCCTCTGCCTCTCAGGTTCAAGCAATTCTCCTGCTTCAGCCTCCTGAGTAGCTGGGATTACAGGCATGCACCACCACACCCAGCTAATTTTTGTGTTTTTAGTAGAGACAGGGTTTCACTAAGTTGGCCAGGCTGGTCTCAAACTCCTGACCTCAGGTAATCCACCCACCTCAGCCTCCCAAACTGCTGGGCTTACAGGTGTGAGCCACTGCACCTGGCCCACTGTGGCTTTTTTTTTTTTTTTTGACAAGGTCTCGCTTTGTCACCCAGGCTGGAGTGCAATTGTGCAATCTTGGCTCACTGCTGCCTCAAACTCCTGGGCTCGAGCAATCCTCCCACTTCAGCTTCCCGAGTAGTTAGGACCACAGATGCATTCCACCATGCCCAGATAATTTTTAAAAATGCTTTTGTAGAGACACGATCTTACCATGTTGCTCAGGCTGGTCCTGATCTCCTGGGCTCAGGCAATCCTCCTGCCTCAGCATCCTCAAATGCTGGGATTACTGGTGTGAACCACCATGCCTGTTATGCTGTAGCTTTTAAAGCCTTGCTCACTAGGAGATTTTGGATTAAATTCCATAGTGAGTCTCTCTCATAATGAGTTTCCTCATGAAGTCTTTTGATGACTTTCCATTGGTCAGCTTCTGGTAGGAAGAGGCATTGTTGCTGATCTTCTAGCCACCCTGACCATTTAAATTATACCCTCCTTCATCTGCTCAATTTTTTTTTTTGACAGAGTCTCACTCTGTTGCCCAGGCTGGAGGGCAGTGGTGCCATCTCAGCTCATGGCAATCTCTCCCTCCTGGGTTCAAGTGATTCTCCTGCCTCAGCCTCCCAAGTAGCTGGGACTACAGGCATGCACCACCATGCCCAGCTAATTTTTATATATTTTAGTAGAGACAGGGTTTCACCATGTTGGCCAGGCTGGTCTCGAATTTCTGACCTTAGGTGATCCTCCCACCTTGGCCTCCCAAAGTGCTGGGATTACAGGCATGAGCCATCACTCCCTGCCAACCACTGCCAACTTCTTTTTTTTTTTTTTTTTTTGAGACGGAGTCTCGTTCTGTCCCCTAGGCTGGAGTGCTGTTGTGCGGTTTCAGCTCACTGTAAGCCCCACCTCCTGGGTTCACGCCATTCTCCTGCCTCAGCCTCCCAAGTAGCTGGGACTACAGGTGCCTGCCACCACGCCTGGCTAATTTTTTGTGTTTTCAGTAGAGACGGGGTTTCACCATGTTAGCCAGGATGGTCTTGATCTCTTGACCTCGTGATCCACCTGCCTTGGCCTCCCAAGGTGCTGGGATCACAGGCATGAGCTACTGCGCCCGGCCCAGCTGCCTGTTTAGCAGCTCTATCAGCCTGGTTGTTTCCTTGGCTGATTAAAGAATTGCCTTTTTTTTGCCCTTTACAGGACATAACAGCTATTTGGGCAGGGAGCTTAATATGGTTTGGCTCTGTGTCCCCACCCAAATCTCATCTCGAATTGTAATCTCCTCATGTCAAGGGAAGTACTTGGTGGGAGGTGATTGGATCATGGGGGCAGTTTCCCCAATGCTGTTTTCACAATAGTACGTGAGTTCTCATGAGATCTGATAGCTGAAAAGTGTGTGGCTTCCTTCACCCACTCTCCTGCTGCCATGCAAGGTGTGCCTTGCTTCCCCTTCACCTTCCGCCATGATTGTAAGTTTCCTGAAGCCTCCCAGCCATGCAGAACTGTGAGTCAATTAAACTTCCTTTGTTTATAAATTACCCAGTCTCAGGTATGTCTTTATAGCAGTGTAAGAACGGACTAATATAGAGATGAACTGCCTCAAGGAGAAATAAAATCGCTTCATTGTGTTTTGTCGGGGTGCTCCTGGCAGTTAGCATTCTCCTCTTTCCAGACAGCTGCATGAGTATGGAGCATTAGGAATCTATACTTAGAATCAGTATATATATTAAGTCTCTTCCCTTCTTCAAGCTGAAGAGCCCTTAACTAAGGCTTGGAGCTCTGCTTCCTGAGCTGAAGTGCTTGGGGGAAGTAATTTTGCCTCTCTGGTCCAGCGTAGGCTGACAATAGCATGTTTTGCCTTCCGGGCTCCATTTTATTTTATTTATTTTTTATGTTTTATTTTTTTTTTAGATGGAGTCTCGCTCTGTCACCCAGGCTGGAGTGCAATGGCGTGATCTTGGCTCACCGCAACGGCGTGATCTTGGCTCACTGCAACCTCCGCCTCCCAGGTTCAAGTGATTCTCCTGTCTCAGCCTCCTGAGTAGCTGGGATTACAGGCACATCACGAGCCCAGGACTTTGAGACCAGCCTGGGCAACATAGTGAAACCTGTCTCTGCTAAAATACAAAAAATTAGCTGGGTGTGGTGGCGTGCCACCATGCCTGGCCTGCAGGCTCCATTTTCTACAAAACAATTCCCATCTGTAAACCATTCTTCATCTGGATTCTCTCAAGGGGTCTCCCATAAATCTATCCAACTAGAATAGATCTGCTCTAAAGTTTCCACATAGGTGTGTTCCAGTGTCCCCAAGGTGGGCAAGGGAAGGAGGGTGGCAGGATTCAAGGACTCACATATCTTTAAGGTCAAGTCTGGGGTGTCTAACAGTGGGGCCTGATTTTGAGTTAACCTTCCCTGAGTTAGCCAGTGGCTCCCTTTGATTTCCAACACATTCTGGACCTGGTAAGGAGTATAAACCTCAAGGGATTGGCCTAGCATGAGTCTGGAGATCTCCCTGACCAGGAGGCTGGTGGCTGCCACCACCCTAAGACAGCCAGGCCACCCCTGGGCTACTGGGTCCAGTTGGTTTAAAAAATAAGTCACTGGCCTTTGGACAGGCCCTAGCTTCAGAATTAGGACTTCCAGGGCTTGCCCAGAGACGTGGAGGCTATCTGGAAACCCCTGGGGTAGCACTGTCCAAGTACTTTGGGGAGTTTCCTGAGTCTCTGGATCCTTCCATTCAAAGGCAAAAATGTAGGTGTAGTCAGGATGCAGCATATATTAAAGACAACATCCTTTAGATCCAGCACAGTGTAAAACTGTGTGCACCCAGGGATTTGAGAGCAGAGTGTGTATGAATTAGGGACTGAAGGATGCGTGGGAACAACTGAATCATTCACTACTCTAAAGTGTGGCACAAAGTGGTATTCCCCATTTGGTTTCTTCACAGGCAGGACTGGAGTATTACAAGGGGACTGCAGGGCTGAATTAGTCTGTTCTGTATCAATGTTTCCAGGAGGGGCCATATCCCTTGTAGGGCTTCTGGCCTCAAATGGTATTTTGGCTTGCATGGGTAGGGTAGGCCTGGCTTAAGCTTTATTTTAATATTCTCCTCATTGATGCCCTGTCCTGAAATATTGGTATCCCACACAGACTTTTCCACTCAAATCAATATATTTTCTAGGACTGGGGGTAGCTTCTGATCTTGGGGAGACAAAAGGGCCAGTAAATGGATTCCTTTCTCAGGGGGCACTGAGACTTGTATGGCATTCCCCTGGAGGGAAACTGAGGCTCCCAACTTAGATAATAAGTCATGAACCATTAAAGGAAGGGGACACTCAGGGACATATAGGAAGGAATGAGTGATAGCCTTAGATCCAATTTTACAAGTCAAAGGAAAGGTAAATTGTCTTACCTTGGGTTGACCATCTGTTCCTGTCACTGTACAACTGGCACTGAACAGAGATCCAACAGGATGGGTCAGGACAGAGTAGGGGGCTCTGGTGTCCATAGGGAATTCAGTTTTCCTACCTGTCATATGGAGGGTGACCCAAGGCTCCACAGTGGTGATGGTGATGGAACTCTTCAGGACTGGAGGCAGATAAGCATTTGAGAACACCTCATTCAGAGGGGGTGGCCTTCTTATCTGAGAGGCCAGCAACAAGAGGAGTGGGCTGGGAAGGTCCACTCCATCCTGGCTTCCTAGAAAAGAATAGACAGTCCTTTCTCCAGTGCCTCTTCTTACAGTAAGCACACTGGTTGCATCCCATTTCCACGGACATTGGGTGGGGTTTAATTCCCCCACCCCGCCATTCAGGTTTCTCTGTTACCTAAGGTCACCTCAGGGTGGGCCTGTGATTACAGCAGCCAAAATGTGTGTCTTCCTTTTTATTCTCTCATTTTTCTACACCTTCTCTGCCTGGTCCCAATTGTTAAAAATGTTGAAGACCTCTGCTACCAATGTTGCTTGAGGGGTCTAAGGGTCAGCTTCCAGCTTTTGAAGCTTTTCCCAAATGTCTGCCACAGAATGGGTTATAAAATGCATGGCCAGAAGTGTTAGGCCTTCATTGGTCTTTGGGTCTATGTTACTATACTTTCTGAAAGCCTCAGAGAGCCTATTAAGGTATCCAGCTGGATTTTCATCCACTTCCTGAGCAATTATTTTACTTTAGTATACTTTACTGATTTTGTCTGACACCCTCTGATATACAATTAAGGAAGTGATTGATCCTTAACCAGTCCCTGTCATCTGTATAAACCCATTGTGCGTTCTGCTCTGGGACTGCCTCACCAGATACCCAGTAAATGACATGGCCAGGATTATATCTGGCCATCTCCTCTGCATATTTCTTACCCTTTCCAAGATTCGAGTGTTTTCACCAGGAGTACAATGAGTTAGGACTACAAGAACATCTTGTCAAGTCAAAGGAAAGGTTAGACTAAACTTAATAAATTCATCACTAAACCTATCTGGATTGTTCAAGAACTGGCCAAACCAATCCTTGCCTTGACTTATGTCTGACATTGGTAAGGTTCCATGTACCTGAGCTGTCCCTCTAGTTCCATCCATTACCTCCCAGGGGGAAAGCAGCCCTGGTATGGTGGGGAAGTGAAGGAGGGTGCTGACTTGCAGCCCAGTTGGAGCCACACTGGGGACAGCACTGAGGGTTGTTGAGGAGTAGAAGGGGAGAGCCTTCCTGACCCAGCATGGTATGGAGGAGGCTCCAGACAGAAGGAGAAAGGATCCACAGTAGCAGAGGGGCCTGCTTCCCACCCTGCCCTTAGAAAGGTAGTGAGAGAATTGAGCCCTAGGGGTTAAAATCTGAGACAGGATTGACTCATCTCTCAGCTGTTGCTTGAGAGGTGCCATATAAACCTGGCAGGAGTCCTAGAGTTTGAGATCCTGATATAATTTCCTGAAGGCCTGCATGTATGGAATCTCAAGCTATTTATTAGAATTTTTTACAGTATATATCCAATTGGAAAATGGTGTTATAACTGAAGGATCCCATTCTCAGGTCATTTCTCTTGGTACCCCAGGGGATACTGAGGCCAAGCAATATCATAGAGGAACACAAGCTTCTTTTTCTTTGTCATCTCTCATTTAAACTGATCCCAATTACAGAGGATGCATCCAAGGCGGGGGAATCTTTTGGAACGTCTGTAGTGTTTCCCATGGTAGAGCTGGTGTCCTGTCATCAAGAGGTCTGGTGAGGGATGCAGCCTCTGACTCTGACAATCTTCACAATTGCAGCACACATCCTGGTCTGACTCATCCCAGACCTTCAAATCCCTGGCAAGAACTAAGCCAGCCAAAGAGGACAAAGGGAGGAGAGCAGAATGAGGGGGCTTGAGAGCCTTTAGCTCTTGGATTTGCCAGCTTCAACCCACAAAGTCTAGCAAGTAGTAGATTTTACATCAGCTCCAAGTAGAACTTACTCCACACCCACATTTATTAACATGGACTCTAACAAGAAACGAGATGATGTGCTAGACAAACAGAGGAAAAATTTCATTTGGCCTAATGAGTAGGGCTTCCTTCCAAGAATCCTGGAGGGTGGCTTCACCCACGCAACAAGGACCAGAAACGAGAACACATTTCCATTTAGACAACTGACAAAACAGATTATAAACGTCCAGGCTCCACAAAGAAGAATACGGTCAGGGAAAATACAGAGTGGTTTCAGTATTTGAAACAAAAGAGAATTCCAGATTGCCGGCTGGTACCTAGCCCACACATGTCTGGGACAGTTCCCTAGACCAATCTCAGAAGAGCCAGCCAGAATCACTCCAACTGCCCACGCAAGTTTCCCAGAAGGGCTAACTGGAATCACCCCAACTTCCCACCCAAATTTCCAAAAATGAGGGAGAGAGGGCGAGACAAAAGAAAGAAAGCGGCCCTTATCAATGTCAGACATAAGTCAAGGCAAGGATTGGTTTGGCCGGTTCTTGAACAATCCAGATAGGTTTAGTGATTAATGTATTAAGTTTAGTCTAACCTTTCCTTTGGCTTGACAAGATGTTCTAGTAGTCCTAACTCATTGTACTCCTGGTGAAAGGTTCAAATCTTGGAAAGGGTAAGAAATACGCAGAGGAGATGGCCAGATATAATCCTGGCCATGTCATTTACTGGGCATCTGGTGAGCGAGAGAGAGAGAGAGAGAAGAAGAAGAAGAGCAGACTCACCTAGGGTCCAGACTTGACTCTCCAAAGCACCAACACCAAAGCAATGGTCCAGAGTGGCCATCTTTGTTACCACCTGGTCAGTTGCCTCTGTCCTCCAGGAAGTCTTGCTAACTCCTGTGGGGACCTAAAATGAGGGTCCCATCGGGGGTACCAGGAGATGTTACAATCATCCTTGGTTCTTGTAATCTCCCAGGATAGAAATCAAGTGAGATTGCTGGGCGTGGTGGCTCACCCCTGTAATCCCAGCAATTTGGGAGGCTGAGGCAGGTGGATTGCTTGAGCCCAGGAGTTCAAGATCAGCCTGGGCAACATGGTGAAAACCCATTTCTACTAAAAACACAAAAAAACAGCTGGGTGTGGTGGTGCACGCCTGTAATCCCAGCTACTTGGGAGGCTGAGGCAGGAGAATTGCTTGAACCTGGAAGGCAGAGGTTGCAGTGAGCCGAGATTATGCCATTGCACTCCAGCCTGGGCTACAGAACAAGACTCCATCTCAAAAAAAAAAAAAAGAAAGAAAGAAAAAGAGAATGTTTATTTTAGCCTGTGCACAAGAAAGGTCAGCACTGCAAAAGGAAAAGGGTGGGCTGCACCCCAAAGGGAGCAGATTGATCTGTCTTATAGGGGCCTAGCTGCTGTGACGTGCCTGTTATCGAATGTTTAGGAGGGATTTCTTTGGCGCCTGCACAGTGGTTCAACACGCTATTTCATACATTGTATGTAATATTAGCATTTTAAATCACCTCTGGGCATGATTTTTAGCATTAAAATAAGGAAAAGTTTCAACAAGCCTAGCTGTACTTGTAGGTCCCTGGGGAAGTCCCTAGCCCCCTAAAGCAGGAACTTGTGGTTAATAGCTTCTTGGGCCTTTGATGCTGATTGGCTGGAGATTAGGTAAGCTACAGCTTGAGTAAGGGGCTTTTCTTCTTTTTGTCTGGACCACATCAAAACAGGAAGTCAGCCAGCTTGCCTGTCACAAAACCAGGAGTCAATAAATAAAATGATTTATTATTTGAATAATGTATTTGTAGGTTCTTTTGGGTTCTTTACACATACAATCATATTGCTTATGAATTAGTTTAATTCCTTCCATTCTCATCTTTATAACTTTTCTTTAGGCTTTCCAATAGATAATTGAATAAAAGATATGATAGGGGCATCCTAGTCTTGCTTCTGATCACAAAGAAAATACTTTCAATTGGTTTTTGTTGTTGTTTGAGAGGGAGTCTCGCTCTGTCACGCAGGCTGGAGTTCAGTGGCACAATCTAAGCTCACTGCAACCTTTGCCTCCTGGGCTCAAGTGATCCTTCCATCTTAGCCTCCCAAGTAATAGGGACTACAGGCACATGCCACCACGCCCAGCTGATTTTTGTGTTTTTTTGTAAAGATAGGGTTTTTGCTTAGGCTGGTCTCGAACTCCTGGGCTCCAGTGATCCACCTCCCTCAGCCTCCCAAAGTGCTGGGATTACATGCATCAGCCACCAGACCCAGCCTGTTTTCAATATTTTGCTATTAAGTATGATGCTTACCGTAGCATTTTTGAAAGTATACATTATTGTATTAAAGAAGTTTCCTTCTACTTTTAATTGTTTAATCATAAATCGATATTTAACTTTATCAACTGATTTTTCTGCATCTGTCTCAATGATATTAATATCCACTGTTGATCATTACCTTGATATAGAGTTGCTAACTAAGAAACAAGACCTCCAGTTTAATTTGAATTTCGGGTAACAATTAATTTTTAGTATAAATATGTCCCATGCCATTTATTGGCTAAATCTGGAAACCTGTCTAGTTCCATTATTTCACCAGCGCTTTGCAAAATGGGGATTTTTAATGTATTATTTTCTCTTCATTTATTAACTACAATGCAATTATACAAAGAAGTATCCCCTGATTAATTCTCTGGTTACCCTAAATTGTAGTTAATACACAAAAAGCAACTTAAATGCTTCAATTTTCAGTTTTAGTAAGTTCTCTCTAAAGGTAACCAAAACGTGTGTGTGTGTGTGTGTCTGTGTGTGTGTGTGTGTGTGTGCATCCGTGTGTGTGAGTGTATGTAAAATCCTTATGAATGCATGGATTTTTAACATTTGAAGTGGTCAAACCTTAGACCAATGGGAGCTGTCTTGGTTTATGGTGTATTTCCTACCCAGAACCGCAATCATCCATTTCTAAAAGAGCCACAATTCCTATGATTACCAAATTGTATTTATTTATTTATTTTGAGACAAAGTCCTGCTCTATTGCCCAGGCTGGAGTACAGTGGCATGATCATGGCTCCTTGCAGCCTTGACCTCCTGGGCTCAAGCAATCCTCCTGCCTCGGCCTCCCAATTAGCTGGGACTACAGATGTGCATCACTACACCCAGCTAATTTTTAAACTGTCTGTAGAGACGACGTCTCCCTACATTACCCAGGCTGCTCTCGAACTCCTGGGCTCAAGTGATTCTCCTGCCTTGGACTCTCAAAGTGCTGGGATTATAAGTGTGGGCCACGTTCCTGGCCCCAAATTGAATTTAGAGACCATAATTTGAGCACTAGGGGAGGAACTGCCTTTGTTTAATATTTTTAATTTTGTAAAACATTTGCACAGTTCCAGAGCCAAAACTTGACAATAAGTTATCTTCACAGAACTTTAGCTGCCATCCCTGTCCTCTCCATATTTCCTCCCTTCTCCTGTGAGTAACCATTTTTATGAGGTTTTCGTTCAACTTTCCATCATTGCTTTTTGAAAATATATGCAAAGATATACATATACAAGTGTGCATGTCTGTGCATTTCCCTTTCCTTCTTTTGCAAAAGGTAGCATATTATAGCATATCATACACACTGTGTTTTCTTCTTTTTGTTTTGTTTTTTTGAGATGGAGTCTCACTCGGCCACCCAGGCTGGAGTGCAGTGTCATGATCTCAGCTCACTGTAACCTCCACCTCCCAGGTTCAAGCGATTCTCCTGCTTCAGCCACTCAAGTACCTGGGATTACAGGTGTGCGCCACCATGCCCGGCTAACTTTTGTATTTTTTAGTAGAGACGGGTTTCACCATGTTGGCCAGGCTGGTCTTGAACTCCTGACCTCAGGTGATCCTCCCACTTCAGCCTCCCAAAGTATTGACATCACAGGCGTGAGCCACTGCGCCCAGCTTACACTGTTATTTATTTTACTTTTTTTACTTGACTTTTTTTTTTTTTTTTTTTTGAGACAGAGTTTCACTCTTGTTGCCCAGGCTGGAGTACAATGGCACGATCTCGGCTCACCGCAACCTCTGCCTCCTGGGTTCAAGTGATTCTCCTGCCTCAGCCTCCCAAGTAGCTGAGATTACAGGCATGTGCCATCACACCCGGCTAATTTTGCATTTTTAGTAGAGATGGAGTTTCTCCATGTTGGTCAGGATGGTTTCGAACTCCCGACCTCAGGTGATCTGCCCGCCTCAGCCTCCCAAAGCGCTGGGATTACAGGCATGAGCAATGAGCCACCGTGCCCGGCAGGCATGTACTATTTTTCATTCCCACTAGCAATGTAAGAGTACCAATTTTCCCACAACCTCAGCAACAGAGTATGTTATCAATCTCATAGGTGAGAAATGGTATCTCAGTACAGTTTTATTTTGCATTCGTAGTATTATAAATGAGATAAATCATTTGTTCATTTAAGGGTTTGCATTTTCTATGAATTCTGTTCTTTTGTTTTCCTACCTTGTTCATTGTGTTTTTGTCATGCCTAAAATTTTAATTATTATGTAGTCAAATGTATCAGTCCTTTCTTTTATTGCCTCTGTAATTTGAATCAGGTAGCAAAAAAAATTTGACCACTGCCAGGTTATAAAGAAATTCATCGGCTGGGCACAGTGGCTCATGCCTGTAATCCCAGCACTTTGGGAAGTCAAGGCAGGAGGATCACTTGAGCCCAGGAGTTCGAGAAGAGCCTGGGTAAAATGGGGAAGTCCTATCTCTACCAAAGAATTACAAAAATTAGCCAGGCGTGGCGTGGCGTGTGCCTGCAGTCCCAGCTATTCAGGAGGCTGAGGTAGGAGAATTGCTTGAACCAAAGGGGCAGAGGTTGCAGTGAGCCGAGATCATGCCACTACACTCCAGCCTGGATGGCAGAGCCAGTTGAGACAGATCTCAACTTAAAACATAAATGAATAAATTCATTCACATTTAATAGTTACACGGTTTCATGTTTTAAAATTTAGATCTCTGACCCTTTTACATTTGTCCTGCTGTGTGGTTTGAGGAATAGGTTTAATTTTATATTCTTCCATAGAGTTGTCAGCTTAGTACAGCATCACTTATTAAAAAGTCCTTCTTGTCTTCAATGATTTGAGATGCAACCTTTATCATATACTAAATATCTATATGCATTTGGGTCTGCTCTGGATTCTCTATTCTGTTCCTTTGGCCTACCCATTCATGTGCTAATACCACACTGTTTTCATTAGAGGTTTTCTGTTTTTATATCTAGTCAAGTCGGCCAGGCGCAGTGGCTCATGCCTGTAATCCCAGCACTTTGGGAGGCTAAGGCGGGTGGATCATGAAATCAGGAGTTCAAGACCAGCCTGGCCAACATGGTGAAACCCTGTCTCTACTAAAAATACAAAAATTAGCTGGGTGTGGTGGCACATGTCTGTAATTCCAGCTACTTGGGAATACAAAAAACAAGAACAGCTAAGAAAGTTCTGAAAAACTCATGAGGCTAAGGCAGGAGAATCACTTGAACCCGGGAGGCAGAGGTTGCAGTGAGCCAAGATTGTGCCACTGCACTCCAGCCTGGCAATATATATATATATATGTAGTCAGGTCAGTGGTGCCTCCCTACTCTGGTCTTTTTCAGAGTTTTCTTAGCTGTTGTTTTTCTCATTCTTCCAAATAAGTTTTAGAATAATTTCTCTAATTCTAGATAAAAACCTGATATTTTTGGAGGGATTGCATTACATTTTTAAACTAGCTTTTTGAGAGAATGGATATTTTTATTATATGAGTCTCCTATCCGAAACCATTACCCTTCTATGTATATATATTTTCATGTTTACCTTTGTGAATAATAGAAAAGCAAACACTATTCACATGTTTATCTTCTTTTTTTAAAAAAAAAAGCAAAATAGGCCAGGTGTGGTGGCTCACGCCTGTAATCCCAGCACTTTGGGAGGCTGAGGCAGGAGAATTACTTGAGTCCAAGAGTTCAAGAACAGCCTAGGCAGCATGGTGAAACCCCATCTCTACAAAAAATCAGCTAGGCATGGTGGTATGCACCTGTAGTTCCAGCTACTCGGGAGGCTGAGGTGGGAGGATCACTTGAGCCTGGGAGGTGGAGGTTGCAGTGAGCTGAGATTGTGCCACTGCACGCCAGTCTGGGCGACAGAGTGACATCCTGTCTCAAAAAAAAAAAAAAACCAGTAAAATTGATATGTATAGATTTGTGTAACCACCTCCACAATCAAGACAGTTTCATCACCCCAAAATGTCTCTCATGCTATCCTTTTGTAGTATCCCTCCCGGCCAACCCCTGGAAACCAGTGACATCTTCTCTGTTCCTTTAATCTTGTGTTTTCAAGAATGTCATACAAATGGAATCAGAAAGTATGTCACCTCCAGTCTCATGTACCCATTTGACTATGGAAGATTTCCACTCAAATGTCCCACAGGTACCTTAACTCAACCTCATTCCTCTCCTTCCAATATGCCCCTCCTCCTATGTCTAGATTCTAGTCAAACACTATGCCATCATCCAGCAGTCCAAGCTAGGAGTGTCATCCTGGGTTCCTCTTTTTTCCTTTCACAACCTCTTTCTAATTTTTTTTTTTTTTTTTTGAGACAGAGTTTCGCTCTTGTTGCACAGGCTGGAGTGTAATGGCACGATCTCAGCTCGCCACAACCTCTGCCTCCTGAGTTCAAGTGATTCTCCTGCCTCAGCCTCCAGAGTAGCTGGGATTACAGGCATTCACCACCATGCCTAGCTAATTTTGTATTTTTAGTAGAGACAGGGTTTCTCCATGTTGGTCAGGCTGGTCTCAAACTCCCGACCTCAGGTGATCTGCCTGCCTCGGCCTCCCAAAGTGCTGGGATTACAGACGTGAGCCACTGCACCCGGCTCTAATTACTCTCTTAATCTCATTGCTTATATGTTCTTTATATCTCTCAAAACAATCTAATTATTTCTAAATCCACAACCATTTTACCAGTGATTCTGGCAATCACCCCTCAACTGGATTATTCCAACAGCTTTCTAGGTTTTTTGCTGAGTCTTATCCTTTTGAGTCCCTATCTATACTACAGTAAGCACGATCATCCTAAACAAACACAAACCTTGTCAAGTCATTCCCCCAACCTACCACTCCCTGAAACTTAAAACCCTTCAGGGGTTGTCCCTTGCCCTCAGGATAAATTGTAAGCTCCTTAGCTGACATTCAAGACTTCTGTAATTCAAGCCTTCCTCTCCTATCTCAACCCAAAACTCCTGTTCTCACCCTACATGTCTCCCACACATACTCCCACTTGCGTTGCTTTTTTAAGGTCTGGAATGTCTTTCTCCTCCCCTTTCTTTTTTTTTTTTTTTTTTTTTTTTGAGTCGGAGTCTCACTCTGTCGCCCAGGCTGGAGTGCAGTGGCACAATCTCAGCTCACTGCAACCTCTGCCTCCTGGGTTCAAGCAATTCTTCTGCTTCAGCCTCCCAAGTAGCTGGGATTACAGGGGCATGCCAGCATGCCCAGCTAATTTTTTGAATTTTTAGTAGAGACGGGGGTTTTACCATGCTGGCCAGGATGGTCTTGTGATCCGCTCACCTCAGCCTCCCAAAATGCTGGTATTACAGGCATGAGCCACTGTGCCTGGCTCTCCTCACCTTTCTTAGCTAATTACTACTTGTCCTTCAGGTCTCACCTTGGCTCTAACCTCCTGGCGGGATCAATGCTCTACCTTTCTAATTCCTGCAGGAAAACACTGGACTTTTCTCTTTTTCCTTAGTAGAGAAGTTTTCAAAGTGGGACTGCAGACGCCTGCATGTCCCTGATCCCTTCAGAGGGTCCCTGAGGTCAAAACTATTTTTATAATAATACTAAGATGTTATTCAAATTTTTCACTCTTAATATTTGCACTGATAGTGCAAAAACAATGGTAAGTAAGACTACTGGCCCTTGCCCCAAATCAATTTAGCTAATAGTCATCAGATTAATGGAATCTTCTTGTTTTAATATTACACCAAAACTCTACAAGTGGAAGTATCTTAAAGGTTAGTTGCAATAAGGCATCTGAAACCATATCAGTGAATTATTTCCATGCTATTACAGTAAAATCCTTTGGTCTATATTGCACTTTGCATGGATCTTTTACCCATTCATAGTTTTATAGCATCATGCAACAGGAATTTGGAAAATATTGGTGCAGTGAGTTATACAGCTTTCCAAATGTTGAAACATTTGTTATAAAATACTGAAAAATTATAGTCATAGATATCCACATTATTCCAATCTGAAAGGCAATAAGTATTTGGGAAGCTGTCAAGCTCATGGTGGCAGATTAAATATACCTCCATATTACTACTACTTATATATGTGTGGCTATATATTTTTTTGGTATATATTAACCGAAACAAACTATCACAGCATGTTGAATGCAAAAGCAGACACTGGCCAGGCGCAGTGGCTCACGCCTGTAATCCCAGCACTTCGGGAGGCTGAGGCAGGAGGACTACCTGAAGTCAGGAGTTCAAGACCAGCCCGGCCAAGATGGTGAAACTCCTTCTCCACTAAAAATACAAAACACTAGCCGGGCGCAGTGGCTTGCGCCTGTAATCGCAGCTACTCGGGAGGCTGAGGCAGGAGAATCACTTGAACCCGAGAAGCAGAGGTTGCAGCAAGCCAAGATTGTGCCATTGCACTCCAGCCTGGGGGACAGAGTGAGACTGTCTCAAAAAAAAAAAAAAAGCAGAAAAAAAAGCAGGCATTAAGATCCAGTTGTTTTCCATCAAGCTGGACATTAAAGAGATTTGCAAAAATGCAAAACAATGCTACTCTTCTCTGACCATAATAGAATTAAAGTAGAAATCAATAACAGAAAGATGTCTAGGAGATCCCCAAATATTTGGAAATTAATCACTCACTTCTAAATAATCCATGAGTCAAAGAAGAAGTATTAAGAAGAAATAGAAAATATTTTTCACTTAATGAAAATAAAATATAACAAAATGTATGTAAGCAATTAAGGCAGTTTTTAGGGGGTAAATTTATATTAGCAAACCTATATGTCATGAAAGAAAATCTCAAATCTAACCCTCCACATTAACACTGTAAAAAAAGAAAAGTAAATGAAATCCAAAGCACTGAAGGAAAAAAAAAATGAAGAGCAGAAATCAGTGAAATTAAAAACAACAAAAAAAGGAAAAATAAATGAAATAAAAAATTGTCCTTATGAAAGGTCAATACAACTAATAAACGTCTAAGCAGATTAACCAAAAAAAACAGAGAAGACAAAAATTACCTATATTAGGAATGATAGAAGAGATATCACTACAGTATCTATAAATTTTACAACTTACATGTAACAGATCAGTTCCTTGAAAGATACAAACTACCACAAATCACCAAAGATGAACAAGATAAAGAGGTCTTACAACGATTAAAGAAATTAAATTTATAGTTAAATATCTTCCCCCGAAAATCTCCAGGCACAGTTTTATTGGAGAATGTTATCAAGTATTATTGAAAGAAATAACATGAATTCTAAAAAATTCTCTTTCAGAAAATATAAGAGGAGAAATACTTTCCAATTTGTTTTATGAGGCTAGCATTACCTTGCTACCAGAAGCCAAAGACATTACAGTGAAAGAACACTATAAATCAGTATCCCTCATATTAGCAAATTGAATCTAGCAATATAAAAAGGACAATTCATCATGGCCAAGCAGGGCTTATCCTGGGAATACAAGGTTTGTTCAAAATTTTCTTGACAAAAGTGAACATCTGGCAGGGCATGGTGGCACACACCTGTAATCTCAGCACTTTGGGAGGCTGAGGCAGGCAGATCACCTGAGGTCAGGAGTTTGAGACCAGCCTGGCTAACATTGTGTAACCCTGTCTCTACTAAAAATACAAAACTAGCCGGGTGTGGTAGGAGGCGCCTGTAATCCCAGCTACGCAGAAGGCTGAGGCAGGAGAATTGCTTGAACCCAGGAGGCGAAGGTTGCAGTGAGCCAAGATTGCACCACTGTACTCCATCCTAGGTGACAGAGCAAGGGTTCATTTCAAAAAAAAAAAAGTGAACATCCATTCAGGGTTTAAAAAAAAAAAAAACCAACTCAGCAAACTAAGAATAGAAAGAAACTTCCTTAATCTGCTAAAAGGGCATTTTGAAAGACACAATGTTAAAAGTCTAAATGCTTTCCACCAAAGATTGAGAACAAAGAAAAGAATGTTTGCATTCACCACTCCTAGTCGATATTGTACTGAAAGTCCTGGACGATGTAATAGGTAGGTAGAGGAAACGAAAGTAATGTCGATTGAAAAGGAAGAAAAATAAAACTGTCTTTATTCACTAATGACATAGTTGTCACAAAAAAAAGTCCAGGAAATCTACAGAAACTCCTAAAACTAATAAATGATTTTTACAAGATCACAGAATAATGTGCAAAAGTCAATCATATTTTTAAGCATAAGGAAACAAAAATCGGAAATTTAAAAAATTTTAACATTTATAATATCATAAAATATGAAATACATAGGGATAACCTGACAAAAGATGTACAAGACCTATACATTGAAAACTAAAAAACATTGCTGGTAGAAGTTAAGGAATGACTAAGTAAATTGGGAGATATACCAGGTTCATAGATTATAAGATTTAATGCTGTTAAAGTATCAATTTCCCCAAATTAATCTGTAAATCTAATGTATTCCTAACTATAATCCTGTCAGGCTTTTTTTTTTGGAAAACATTGTAAAGCTGATTCCAAAATTCTTATGGAAATGTTAAGTACCTAGAATAGTCAAAATAACTTTGAAAAAGAATAAAATTGGAGGATTTCCACTACCTAACTTTAAGACTTACTATAAAGCTATGGTAATAAAGATAATGTGGTATTGGTGTCCAGATAGAAAATTTGATTAACAGGGCCAGGTGCACTGGCTCACACCTGTAATCCCAGCACTTTGGGAGGCTCAGGTGGGGGGATCACGAGGTCAGGAGATCAAGAACATCCTAGCCAACAGGCCTAGCCAACATGGTGAAACCCCATCTCTATTAAAAATACAAAAATTAGCCAGGTGTGGTGGTGCGTGCCTGTAGTCTCAGCTACTCGGGAGGCTGAGACAGGAGAATCGAACCTGGGAGGCAGAGGTTGCAGTGAGCCAAGATTGCGCCACTGCACTCCAGCCTGACGACAGAGTGAGACTCCATCTTAAAAAAAAAAAAAGAAAAAAGAAAGAAAATTAGATCAACAGAACAGAATCAAGAGTCCACAGATAGATGTACACATGCATAGTCAACTGATTTTTGACAAAGCTGCAGGGCATTTCAGTGGGAAAAGATAATATTTTCAGTAAATGGTACTGGAGTGACAGGGTATTCACATGCAAAAAGATGAAACTTCGGCCGGGCGCAGTGGTTCATACCTATAATCCCAGCACTTTGGGAAGCCGAGGCAGGTAGGTGGATCACCTGAAGTCAGGTGTTCGAGACCAGCCTGGCCAACATGGTGAAACTCCATCTCTACTAAAAATACAAAAATTAGCCAAGTGTGGTGGCAGGCACCTGTAATCCCAGCTACTCCAGAGGCTGAGGCAGGAGAATTGCTTGAACCTTGGAGGCAGAGGTGCAGTGGGTCGAGATCACACCACTGCACTCCAGCCTGGGCGGTCAAATGAGACTCTGTCTCAAAAACAACAACAAACTCGAAATGGAACATAGATCTAAATGTGAAATATCAAGCTATCAAACTTCTTTTTCCCCCCCCTCAATGTGCTGGCAATACAGATGTGAGCCACCACACCCAGCCAATTGAACTATCAAACTTCTGAAGAAACATTTAAAAAAACTTTGTGAGTTTTCACCGGGCTAAGGTTTTTAAAAATACAACACCAACAGCATGACTCATAAAAGAAAAAATTGATAAATTGGACTTAGAATCCACAGTGGTACATGCCACCATGTCAGGCTAATTTTTGTATTTTTTTTTTTTTTTGAGACAGAGTCTCGCTGTCGCCCAGGCTGGAGTGCAATGGCGCGATCCCGGCTCACTGCAGGCTCCGCCCCCCAGGGTTCACGCCATTCTCCTGCCTCAGCCTCCTGAGTAGCTGAGACTACAGGCGCCAGCCACCTGGCCCGGCTACTTTTTTGTATTTTTGTAGAGACGGGGTTTCACTGTGTTAGCCAGGACGGTCTCGATCTCCTGACCTCGTGATCCGCCCGCCTCAGCCTCCCAAAGCGCTGGGATTACAGGCGTGAGCCACCGCGCCCGGCCAATTTTTGTATTTTTAATAGAGACGGGGTTTCACCATGTTGGCCGGGCTGGTCTCGAACTCCAGACCTCAAGTGAACCACCTGCCTCAGCCTCCCAAAGTACTGGGATTACAGACGTGAGCCATTACACCTGGCCTTTTTTTTTTTTCAATTTCTAAGAAAAGAGATTTTTTTTTTTTTGAGACAGGAGTCTCGCTCTGTCTCCAGGCTGGAGTGCAATGGTACCATCTTGGCTCACTGTAACCTCCGCCTCCCAGGTTCCAGCGATTCTTCTGCCTCAGCCTCCCGAGTAGCTGGGATTACAGGCACAAGCCACCACGCCTGGCTAATTTTTTGTATTTTTTAGTACAGACAGTGTTTTACCATGCTGGCCAGACTGGTCTCGAACTCCTGACTGCAGGTGATCCACTCACCTAGGCCTCCTAAAATGCTGGGATTACAAGAGTGAGCCACCGCACCCGGCCCAAATCACTGTATTTTGGAAAAGATAAGTTCAAAAATTAGCCGGGCGTTGTGGCAGACACCTGTAATCCCAGCTACTTGGGAGGCTGAGGCAGGATAATCACTGGAACCCAGGAGGCGGAGGTTGCAGTGAGCCGAGATTGCGTATTGCCCTCCAGCCTGGGTGACAGAGGGAGACTCGGTCTCAAAAAAAAAGAAAAGAAAAGTTCATTGATCCTAGCCCTTGCCTCTGCCTGTGCGTATGAAAATATTGAACAGGATTAATGATTATGTGTCACACCCAAACCTTGATGAGATTTTGCTCTCATGTAACTTCTGAGAACATCTAATGTAACTTCTGAGCACATGAGCTGCAGCCACCTGTACAAAAACTGCAGGCTGAAACCCTTTGGAGCAGTCCAGTGGTTACTCTGAAAGACTCTCCCAGGTTGTGATCCTCAGTAAGACTTCTGAATAAAACTAACTTTAATTATCTAAAAGTATGTTTTTCTCTTTCCTTTTTTTTTTTTTTTTTTTTTTTTTTGAGATAGGGTCTCACTCTGTCGCCCATGCTGGAGTGCAGTGGCACAATCTTGGCTCACTGCAGATTTGACCTCTTGGGCTCAAGTGATTCTCCACCTGAGCCTCCTGAGTAGCTGGAACTACGGGCGCACGACCATGCTGGGTTAATTTTAAAACACTTTTTGGTCTCACTATGTTGCCGAGGGTGGTCTTGAGCTCCTGGGCTCAAGCAGCCCTCCTGCCTGCACCTCCCAAAGTGCTGAGATTATGGGAGCAGGAATGAGCACTTGGCCTGATTTTTGTTTTAGTTGACAATAGTCAGTGTTCAGGAAATAGTTATTTATGATTATTATCCATAAAAATTCCAAAGGGATACACGGATTTGTCATTACGAAAGGGGCCAGAGAGAACCTGGCAATTATTTGGGCTTAGGGGAATAAAGGCAAAGCTCTCAGATGAGTTTCAGTCTGAAGCCTGGAAACAGGGAGGACAGGAGGCCAGGGGCAAGATGATGGATTCCATTTTAAGTAACAGATTCTAAGTCTCAAGTAAAAATCCAGGTTGCCTTTTGGGTGTAAGGTAGGAACCTGGGATACAGAATTAAGAGTTGCCCAAGTTAGGCACGGTGGCTCACACCTGTAATCCCATCACTTTGGGAGGCTTGGGAGGGTAGATCACTTGAGGTTAGGAGTTTGAGACTAGCCTGGCCAGCATGGCGAAACTCCGTCTCTACTAAAAATACAAAAAATTACCCAGGTGTGGTGGCCCACGCCTGTAGTCCCAGCTGCTCCAGACACTGAGGCATGAGAATCACTTGAACCTGGGAGGCAGAGGTTGCAGTGAGCCAAGACTGTGCCACTGCACTCCAGCCTGGGCGCCAGAGCAAGGCTCTGTCTCAAAAAACAAACAAACAAACAAACAACCAAAAAAACTTACAGAATTAAGAGTTGCTCACGCAGAGGAAAAAAAAGATTTATTGTCATTGTCGTTTTCCTTTTTTTTGTGGAAACACAGACACTAGGACCTTAAGAAAGGCAGGAGCCAGATCTAATGAATCTCTGGGTTCTCCCAGCAGAGTGATCCTCCCTACTCAGTGATCTCCACTGAGCAGGAGCCACCAATTCTCTTTGTAATTTAAGGGAAGTGGCTTTCCCCGTCTGCACCTCAGTTTCATTTGTAAAATGAGGAAAAGCAAACCTACCTCTGAGGGCTGTTATGAGATCATGGTTTGGAATTTTCCTGGCCAAAAGTAAATGCACAAGTGGTGTCTAGCGTGACAACCCATGATCCATCCACCAAATAGAAAACAATGTTCAAACACACAAAATATCAAAAGTATACATACAAATGGTGGGAGTGTAAGTTAATATAGTCTGACAGTGTCTACTAAAGCTAAACACATACCTGCCCTATGACCAGCAATTCCACACTTGGGTCTATTTTGTTTTTGTTTTTGTTTTTCTTTGGTGGGGGGGGATCTATTTTCAGAAGAAATGAATACATAAGTTTGCCCAAAGAAATGTACTAGAATATTCATCGTGAGAGACAGGACTAGCTGGATTCCCTAGGCCGACTAAGAATCCCTAAGCCAACTGGGAAGGTGACCGCATCCACCTTTAAACAACCCGACCAATCAGGTAGTAAATCAGGTAGTAAAGAGAGCTCACTAAAATGCGAATTAGGCAAAAACAGAAGGTAAAGAAATAGCCGCCAATCATCTAACGCCTGAGAGCACAAGGGGAGGGACAACGATCGGGATATAACCCAGGCACTGGAACCCGCAATGGCAATCCCCTTTGAGTCTCCTCCTATTTTATGGGAGCTCTGTTTTCACTCTATTAAATTTGCAACTGCACACTCTTCTGGTCCGTGTTTGTTACGGCTCGAGCTGAGCTTTCGCTCACTGTCCACGGCTGCTGTCTGCTGCCATGGCAGCCGTGGCAGACCTGCCGCTGACTTCCACCCCTCCGGATCCGGGTGTCCACTGCACTTCTGATCCAGCGAGGCGGCACCATTGCCGCTCCCAGTTGGGCTAGAGGCTCGCCATTTTTCTTGCGCGGGCTAAGTGCCCGGGGTTCCTCCTAATCAAGCTAAATAGAGCTATAACACTCACCGCATGGCCCAAAATTCCATTCCTTGGAATCCCTGAGGCCAAGAACCCCAGGTCAGAGAACAAGAGACTTGCTGCCATCTTGGAAGCGGCCCACGACCATCTTGGGAGCTCTAAGAACAAGGACCCCCGGTAACAATAGCAGCGTAACAGCCCTAAACTGGAAAATATCCAGTCTGAGGTATAGGGCATAGTCATAAAATGGAAACCATCCAGAATGAAAATGAAAGAACTATTTCTACACATAGTATACATGAATCTCACAAAAATAACATTAACTAAAAGAAGCCAAACACAGTACACAGAGTACTGGTCTAGAGAGAAAGAGAATTCAAAACAAACAAAAGTAACCCAGCTGTTACAAGTCAGGGTGAGTCCAGCCAGTCACAGTGGCTCATGTCTGTAATCCCAGCACTTTGGAAGGCCGAAGTGGGAGGATCATCTGAGTCCAGGAGTTCGTGACCAGCCTGGGCAACATAGCGAAACCCTATCTCTACAAAAAACATTTTAAAATTAGCAAGGAGTGGTGGCACACGCCTGTAGTCCCAGGTGCTTGGGAGGCTGAGGTATAGGATCGCTTGAGTCTGGGAGGTTGAACCTAGAGTGAGTAGTGATCTCACTACTGCACTCCAGCCTGGGCAACAAGAGCAAGAACCTGTTTCAAAAGATATATTTTTAAAGGCTACATGGGGTGGGTCATGCCTGTAATCCCAGTGCTTTCAGAGGCTTAGGAGAGAGGATAGCTTGAGGCCAGGAGTTGGAGACTCTAGTGAGCTATGATCGTGCCACTGCACTCCAGCCTGGGCGACAGAGACTCTATCTCTTAAAAAAAAAAAAAACAAAAAAACAGATGAGTAATAACCTTTAGAAGGGATCAGGGAGGCCGGGTGTGGTGGCTCACGCCTATAATCCCGGCACTTTGGGAGGCCAAGGCAGGCAGATCACTTGAGGTCAGGAGTTTGTGACCGGCCTGGCCAACATGGTGAAACCCTGTCTCTACTAAAAATACAAATATTAGCCTGGGCTACAGAGTGAGACTCCGTCTCGAGGCGGGGGGTGGAGGGGGGAGAAGAAGGGATGGGGGAAAAGGGAGCACATGAGGCTTCTACTGTTTGGTTTTGCGATCTGGATTCAGGTTGTATGGGCATGTTCACTTTGTGTGATTTCGTCGAGCTGTAATGATTTGTGCTCTTTTTATTTAACTTCAGTAAAAGGTTTACTTAACAAAAATTGTAGCTGGTGTGAAGGGTAGCAGTGTATCCCTGGGGCCAAGAGTACAGGCTTTGGGGACAGACAGACCTGGGTCCCAATCTATGCTTTGTCCCTTCGGCACGTTGTGACTGTGGCTGGTGGCTTCGTGGCTCTGAGGTAGGTTTGCTTTTCCTCATTTCCTTCTCTATAAATGAGGAAACATAATACCTGCTACGATGATGCCTGTAAAGCTTAAGCACAGGACCTGGCATAGATCTGTAAGGCGGAAACCTGGGATACACAATTAAGGTCTATGGATCTCCTGTGCAACCCAACTTCTGGGCACTCGCTGCCTCCTTTTCCCAGCCCAGACGCGTGGGTTCTACTTGATTTGTTGCTCACTGCGGGCTCGGGGCTCCTCACTCCCGGGGTAAAGCCCGGTATGAAGGGTCACCTTCACGGGCAGCTCGGATCTTCCCACGCCCGCGCGGCGCACAGTCTTGGGATCAGCCCCACGTGGAGACCCTACCTGCCCGTACGATCCCTTCTGTGGAACCCAGCTCAAGGACCCTCCAGCCCAGACACTAGAAAGCGAAGAGCAGTTGGCCGCCAGACTGTCCGTGCCAGAGCTCGGCGAACTTACTCCATTGAAAGAGCAACGGGGCTGCGCCCACCTCCCGGAGAGAACCCCCAGCCCTGCACTGCAGGGAGAGATGGCGCCGTCGCGTGATACTGGGCACGCGCACAGCTCCGGTCCCGCCCTCGCGCCTGCGGGTACTGACAGCGCCTGAGCTTATGTTGAGGGCGGAACCCAGACCAGCCCTTCATCCTATCCTGCCCTTCCAACCCCTCTCAGCGGTAACTTAAACTACGCTTCCCAGAAGCCTCCTCAGCCAGGGACTTCCGTTGTCGTCAGCGGAAGCGGTGACAGATCATCCCAGGCCACACAGAGGCCGGCTTGGTCACTATGGAGGAGATAGGCATCTTGGTGGAGAAGGCTCAGGTACAGTGGGGACTTGGGCTTTTTAGTCCGGGCCAGGCTTGCGGGGAGAGGGTGAAGCCAGACCTGAGTGGGGGATGAATGGCTTCCAGGACCCCAGCCCAGGTTGGGGTGATTTCAGAGGCCTCCTTGGAGAGCTTTGTGCCGTTCGAAGGCCTGTCTGGGTGGCCGAGTGATGGTAGCAGGTAAGACTCAGAAAGCGGGGCAGGGGGATTGAGTGACGTTAGTGGGTCTTTGAGACGGATTGATTTCGAACCCTGGCCGGTAGTGCTTAGTGACGTCGGTGGCCCGGCGTTGGGACTGGGTCAGGCGGTGAGTGATGTATAGGATCCCGCCGTGCGGCCGAGTGATCCCCGGGGCTAGGCTGCGGGGCTGACTGATGTTCAGGGCTTTGCTGATGGGGGTAATGGGGCGGGTAGTTAAGTATTATCTGTGGCTTGGCTGAGTGATGTTTAGGTCTAAGGTGAGTTAGGAGACTGTGACATAAGGGATCTTTGAGGGGAAACTGGGGAATGTTGGGACTCGTTGAAGACGCAGGCACTTTAACAGCCTATCTAGAAGAGCCATGTGACATTAGGAACCTCTTGAAGGGGATTGGGTGGCATTTGGGTCTGATAAGGAGTTGATGTGATATTTAGATCGTAGTTGGGGGTTGTGTGACACTGGGGACATGTTATGAGTGGTATATGATAACATAAGATCTGTTTGAGGGGCAAGTTGACATAAAGAGCTTGTTTACGGGGCCAAAAGGTTTCCAGGATCTATTTAGAGGGTCTTATGATATCAGGGGTCTGTTAGGGGCTAAGTGACTTCAGGGTGAAGTGTGGAGGGGAACAAACATTAGTGAAGTTGAGATGCTTTCACGAGAGGACCGTCTTCTTCCAATGTAAGTTATCCCCTTTGGTCTAGGATGAGATCCCAGCACTGTCCGTGTCCCGGCCCCAAACCGGCCTGTCTTTCCTGGGCCCTGAGCCTGAGGACCTGGAGGACCTGTACAGCCGCTACAAGGTACATTCAACCCCTAACCCAGAACTTGCACAGGACCTGGCATCTCATACTCTCCCCACTTTCCACCACTCTCTGGATCAGCAAGGGCTGGAGCCATCCCCTTCTGTCCCCTCTCTGCTCACAGAAGCTGCAGCAAGAGCTGGAGTTCCTGGAAGTGCAGGAGGAATACATCAAGGATGAGCAAAAGAACCTGAAAAAGGAATTTCTCCATGCCCAGGAGGAGGTGAAGCGAATCCAAAGCATCCCGCTGGTCATCGGACAATTTCTGGAGGCTGTGGATCAGAATACAGCCATTGTGGGCTCTACCACAGGTGTGCTAAGGACACCTCATTCATTCATTTGTCCACTTAACAACCATTTCCTACCATGCGCTAGGCAGCAGCAAACAAGGCAGGGCAGTGCGGTGTTCTTCAGAGTATTTTGACTGATCAAAAGGTAGAAATACATACATACATACATACATATATATATATGTATTTTTTTTTTTTTTTTTTGAGACAGAGTTTTGCTCTTGTCATCCAGGCTGGAGTGCAGTGGCACGATCTTGGCTCACTGCAACCTCTGCCTCCCAGGTTCACGCGATTCTCCTATCTCAGCCTCCCAAGTAGCTGGGATTACAGGCATGGACCACCACGCCTGGCTAATTTTTGTATTATTAGTAGAGACAGGGTTTCACCATGTTGGCCAGTCTGGTCTTGAACTCCTGACCTCAGGTGATCCACCCGCCTCACCCTCTGAAGGTGCTGGGATTACAGGCGTGAGCCCCACTGTGCCCGGCCAGAAATATATTTTACATTGTGAATATCTGTCTCTGTCTCTTAACTTTTTAGACAGATGTATAAAACATAAGTTTCAGCATGAAATATTTAGCCTTACTAGGTGTGGTATATGCTGATGTTTTCTATCCTATTCTAGTCTGTTTTGCTTTAAACACAGTTCTGGTCATGACCTTCCAAACTGATATCACAACTACTACTGGTTTGGGGCCTGCAGTTTGAAACAATGAGTAGGAGTGTTAAGAGATTGGGCTCTGAGGCCAGGCATGGTGCCTCACACGTATAATCCCAGCACTTTGGGAGACTCAGGTGGGCAGATCACTTGAGGCCAGAAATTTGAGACCAGACTGGGCAACAAGGTGAAACCCCATCGCTACTAAAAATATAAAAATTAGCCGGGTGTGGTGGCACACACTTGCCATCCCGGCTACTTGGGTGGTTGAGGCACAGGAATCTGTTGAACCCGGGAGGTGGGGGTTGCAGTGAGCTGAGATCGTGACACTGTACTACAGCCTGGGGCGACAGAGCAACACTCTGTCTAAAAAAAAAAAAAAAAATACTGGTCCCTGATAGGGACTCAGAGTCTTTATCAGAGTATATTGTAGCTGCTGCTGTTTATATAGGTCCAGGCCTTGCCCTCACGATAGTCATTGTCACAGGCGTCTTATCTGTTTTTTCGTTTCTGGGCTCTGTTCCTCTGGACGAAGCCATGTTCTTGTAAAGGTTCTGGAGAAAGGTGTGTGACTGTGCCTAGAATTGGACTGGTGGGCTATGAGAAAGTGAGGGGAGGGTGGTATCCAGGATGAGGCCTCTATCTTTGACCTGTAGGAGTTGGGATAGTGTGGCTTTCCCTGAGATCGCACCACGGGTAGAGGAGTAGGTTTGTGGGAAGGCAGGGAGGGCAGTCCAGAGCATCATGGAAGGTGTCCAGGAGGCTGCTGGTCAGCCAGATCTGACAGTCAGAAGAGAGACTGAGCCTGGAAAGAGAAGTGTGCCTCACTAGTATGAGATGCAGGGGGAGGCCTACTGGACAGCCAGGGCTGGAGCTCAAGAGAGAATCAGGGTGGTAGACAAGGAGTTCGTGTGAATGTTGGGGACGGACAGCAGGAGGGAAGGCTGGAGGCCGAGAGGGGACCCCTCAGGATCTGAGCCAGAGATGTTGGCAGCATGGAGATTAGGAGGAAGGAAGTGGGGAAGGGGCAGTTTCCAGGCTGACACTTCTTGTTTTCCTCTCTCCCTTCTCGCAGGCTCCAACTATTATGTGCGCATCCTGAGCACCATTGATCGGGAGCTGCTCAAGCCCAACGCCTCGGTGGCCCTCCACAAGCACAGCAATGCACTGGTGGATGTGCTGCCCCCCGAAGCTGACAGCAGCATCATGATGCTCACCTCAGGTAAAGGGGGAGCCTGCAGCTGGGAGGGCCCCATGGGGACCTTGAGGACCCGGCCAGGGGCCCCAGCTCTGCTCTCCCACCAGACCAGAAGCCAGATGTGATGTACGCAGACATTGGAGGCATGGACATCCAGAAGCAGGAGGTGCGGGAGGCCGTGGAGCTCCCGCTCACGCATTTCGAGCTCTACAAGCAGGTGAGGCGGTACAGGTGGTAGGGAAGGGAGAGGCCCCATTGGGTCTGGGGTTGGAGGTGGAACCCCTGACTCCCACTTCTCTTCCTTCTTCTGGGTTTCAGATCGGCATCGATCCCCCCAGAGGCGTCCTCATGTATGGCCCTCCTGGCTGCGGGAAAACCATGTTGGCAAAGGCGGTGGCACATCACACCACAGGTGAGCCCTTCTGCCCTTGCCCTGAACTCTCATCTTCTGGCCTTTCCGCCTTGCTCCCTGCTCGCTCACTGGCACTGCACAGTGATTAGAAACATAGACTCTGGGGTCACAGCCCACGTGTACATGTTACTGGCTGTAGTGACTTCACCTCCTTGGGCCTTTCCTAGTAGTAAAAGACTCATTTCACCCGGTGATTGTGAGCAGTTAATGAAGTAATGCAGTGTTTTCCTACAATGGGTTGTGACGTGTTAGTAATTATGAATTTCAATTTGTGGGTTGCAGCCAGTATTTTGAAACATGAAATAGAAAGCGCCAGAGAACATCCACATGGTATTTATACCATGGTACAAGTATATATGGTGCAAGTTCGTCTGTTTCATTCAACTTGTTTCATACACATGTGCACACTCATGTATACTTGTGGTTCGTCAAAAATGTATATGTATTTTTTTAATTCTTAGATTTTTTCGTAGAGATAGGGTCTCACTCTGTTGCCCAGGCTGGTCTTGAACTCCTGGGCTCAAGGGATCCTCCCACCTCTGCCTCCCAAAGTGCTGGGATTACAGGCATGAACCATGTGCCTGGCCCCAAAAATGTATTTCTTATTGTAGGTGCCAGACAAAAATGTCTGAAAGTCACTCACTCTATAACTCTTTTTTTTTTTTTTAAAGCCCTAAAATCTTACGCATATGTTCAGATCTTAATACATGTGAGCCAGGGAGCAGTAGGAGGTAGTAGTTAAGCAGTATGTTTTCTGGGGCTAGACTGCCTGGCTTTGAAATCTTACTCCCCACCAACTTCTTTTGTGATCCTGAGTAAGTTAACCTCTCTGTGACTCAGTTTCCTTAACTGTCAGATGGAAAAAATCATAGTACCTATTTTTCTGGGGGTGTTCAGAAGAGCAAATTGATACAAAGCATCTGGAATGGGCAATAAATGTTAGCTGTTGTCATTGTTACTCATTTGCTTGGCACTTTATTGAACTTTTACTCTGTACCAAGCCTTGTGCTGGAATGCAAAGATGACAATCAGAGATGTCCCTTGCCTTGACTGGGAAAAAAGAAACAGACACCTAGAACTCAGTCATTCAGTGACTGTTTATTGAACACCTACTATGTGCCAGGATGTGTTGTAGATGCTAGAGACGTGGGCCAGGCACAGTGGCTCACGCCTGTGATCCCAGCACTTTGGGAGGCCGAGGCAGGAGGATCACGAGGTCAGGAGATCGAGACCACGGTGAAACCCCGTCTCTACTAAAAATACGAAAAAATTCCCCAGGCGTGGTTGCGGGTGCCTGTAGTCCCAGCTACTTGGGAGGCTGAGGCAGGAGAATGGCGTGAACCCGGGAGGCGGAGCTTGCAGTGAGCCCAGATCACGCCACTGTACTCTAGCCTGGGTGACAGAGCGAGACTCCATCTCAAAAAAAAAAAAAAAAAATTAGCCAGGTGTGGTGGCGGGCGCCTGTAGTCCCAGCTACTCGGGAGGCTGAGGCAGAATGGCATGAACTCGGGAGGCGGAGCTTGTAGTGAGCCGAGATGGCGCCACTGCACTCCAGCCTGGGTGACAGAGTGAGACTCCGTCTTAAAAAAAAAAAAAGGATAGAGACGTGGCAGTAAACAGAACACCTCCTTATGGAGGTGATGTCTTAGTTGGAAAAACAGGCAGATAATGTGGCCCAACACAGATTCGTCAAGTTTCTTTTTTTTTTTTTCTTTTGAGACGGAGTCTTGCTCTGTCGTCCAGGCCGGAGTGCAGTGGCGCGACCCTGGCTCACTGCAAGCTCTGCCTCCCAGGTTCACACCATTCTCCTGCCTCAGCCTCCCGAGTAGCTGGGACTACAGGCGCCCGCCACCATGCCTGGCTAATTTTTTGTATTTTTTAGTAGAGACGGGGTTTCACGGTGTTAGCCAGGATGGTCTAGATCTCCTGACCTCATGATCCACCCGCCTCAGCCTTCCAAAGTGCTGGGATTACAGGTGTGAGCCACCGCGCCCAGCCCATAAACTTTCTTAAAACATTATGAGATGTTTTTGTGTGATTTTTTTTTTTTTGAGACAGAGTCTCACTCTGTAACCCAGGCTGGAGTGCAGTGGTGCTATCTTGGTTCACTGCAACCTCCACCTTCTGGATTCAAGCGATTCTCCTACCTCAGCCTCCCGAGTGGCTGGAATTACAGGTACATGCCACCATGCCTGGCTAATTTTTTTTGTACTTTTGGTAGAAATGGGGTTGCACCATGTTGCCCAGGCTGGTCTTGAACTCCTGGCCTCAGGTGATCCAACCACCTTGGCCTCCCAAAATTCTGGGATTACAGGCGTAAGCCACCGCACCCGGCTGTGATTTTTTTTTTAAGCTCATTACCTATCATTAGTGTTAGTGTATTTTATGTGTGGCCCAAGACAATTCTTCCAGTGTGGCCCTGTGTACCCTTCACCCAGATTCCCTAATGTTATTATCTTATGTAACCACAGTACAATTAGGAAAACCAGGAAATTAACAATGCTACAATACAATGAACTAAAGTTTAGACCTCCTTCAAATTTTACCAGCTTTTCCCACTAGAGACCCTCACTTCAGGTTCTGTCATTTTTCTGAGTGAATTGGGGTGGTTTGTCACTGGCAGAGGAAGGGAAGAGAGAAGGTGTAGAACAGATGTAGAAATGGGAAAAGCTGCTGACTGGGGTTGAGTTTTGTTTTGTTTTCTAGAGACAGGGTCATGTCTGGCCAGGCGCAGTGGCTCACGTCTATAATCTCAGCACTTCGGGAGGCCGAGGTGGGCGGATCACGAGGTCAGGAGTTTGAGACCAGCCTGGCAAACATAGTGAAACCCCATCTTTTCTAAAAATACAAAAAAATTAGCCAGGCATGGTGGTGGGTGCCTGTAAACCCAGCTACTCGGAAGGCTGAGGCAGGAGAATTGCTTGAACCCGGGAAGCTGAGGTTGCAGTGAGCCAAGATCACACCATTGCACTCCAGGCCGGGCAATAGTGCGAGATTCCGTTTCTAAAAAAAAAAAAAAAGACAGGTTCTTGTTCTGTCACCCAGGCTGGAGTGCAGTGGTGTGATCATAGCCCACTGCAACCTCAATCTCCTGGGCTCAAGCAATCCTCTCCACCTCGGTCTCTCCTAAGTAGCTGTGCCACCATGCCCAACTAATTTTTGTATCTTTATTGTATCTTCATTTTCAGTAGAGACAGGGTCTTGCTATGTTGCCCAGGCTGGTCTTGAACTCCTGGGCTCAAGCCATCCTCCTGCCTCAGCTTCCCAAAGTGTTGGGATCACAGGTGTGAGCCTTTTTTCCCTCTCGTTTTTCTGGGGGAATTCGTCTATTTGTTCCGGTGACAGCACAGCTTACTAAGAGTGAGTAACTGAAGCAGGAGCCCATTCCAGGGTAGGTGGAAGGAGTAGTAGAGCCCACAGGGGGCTGAGAGATTGGGAGGACAGGGAAGGTCGGGGTAGGAAGGGGACTGTAGTGATTGAGTAGGAAAGGCTGGCGGACAGGCTGGGTCAGATAAGGCAATTCCAGGGATGGGGGTTTCATGTGGAACTGGTTGAACATTTGCAGAACAGCCAAGTAAATGTGTGGCCAAAGTCAGGTGGTCAAGGTGTGTTTAGAGCAGAAAAAGTCAGAAATCTCTTGAGGTTAGGATGCTGAATGAGCCCCCAGCTGATGCAAGTACCAAGAAAGAGGGACCCCTTGAGCCAGGTGTAAAGTCTGGATCTTAGGGAGTGAACAGGGCAGGGCTGAAGCCTTGAACAGTTCCTAGTTTATGACATAAAACCACTCAGTCTATCTATGGACTGCATGTCTCCCTTCTCTGGTGGCTGGAAGGAGAGTCCTGGGGGTATGCTTCATACAACACAAAGCATCTGATCCTTAAGAAACAAGCGTAACTTTAAGAAACAAGGCCAGGGTCAAGCATAGGGTGGCTCATGCCTATAATCCCAGCACTTTGGAAGGCTAAGCCAGGGGAATTGCTTGAGGCCAGGGGTTTGAGACCAGCCTGGGCAATATAGCAAGACCCCATCTCCTCAAAAATTTTTAAAAAGCTAGGTGTGGGTACATGCCTATAGTCCTAGCTACTTGGGAGGCTGAAGAGGGAGGATTGCTTGAGCCCAGGAGATTGAGGCTGCAGTAAGCTATGATCATACCACTGTACTCCAAGTCCAAAGGGAGGGCCCAGAACAAATCTGTCTTCAACCTCATTGCCAATTGTCAGTTATATCAGAACATGCCCGTGGTCCCTGATCTTTTTCAGGAAATTAAAAAGCTGGTCCTTATAGCAAACAGGAACTCAGAGCTCTTGGCGAGGCAGTATGATGTCTTAGTGTATGGGCAGCATGTCTGTTTTCTTGCTGATTTTGCAAGTGCTCCAGAAATCTAGACTGTCTTTTTTCTTTCTTTTTTTAGTATTTCATATCCTGATTTTTAAATGTTGGGCCAAAAAAATGACACATCTGGCTGGGCATGGCGGCTCATGCCTGTAATCCCAGAACTTTGGGAGGTCAAGGCGGGTGGATCACTTGAGGTCAAGAGTTCAAGACCAGCTTGGCCAACATGGTGAAACCTCGTCTCTACTAAAAATACAAAAATTAGCTTGGCATGGCAGTGCACGCCTGTAATTCCAGCTACCCGGGAGGCTGAAGCAGGAGAATCACTTGAACCCTGAAGGCAGAAGTTGCAGTGAGCCGAGATTGTGCTACTGCACTCCAGCCTGGGCGACAGAGCAAGACTCTGTCTCAAAAAAAAAAAAAAAGTGACATGTTTGTGAGGAGAATTCATGATTTAGGCCACTGGATCACTGTGGGGTACAAGTAGATGGCTGTTCCTCAGGGCTGGATGTGGGACCCACCCTTGGGCATGAGAGAATGACACAACTACTAGGTATGGGTATCCAAGGAAAAGGATGTCTTCAAGGAATTCGCAGTTTCTGTTAAAGCAGAATGGGCCCCT
The DNA here is from genome assembly GCF_009828535.3 of Hylobates moloch. Classification (NCBI taxonomy): domain Eukaryota; kingdom Metazoa; phylum Chordata; class Mammalia; order Primates; family Hylobatidae; genus Hylobates; species Hylobates moloch. The sequence continues at coordinate 37,200,247 of NW_026652288.1, read as the reverse complement.
CAGGAGGCTCATTCCCACCTAACCCTTGTCATCCTGTCATCAGCTGCATTCATCCGGGTCGTGGGCTCGGAGTTTGTACAGAAGTATCTGGGTGAGGGCCCCCGCATGGTCCGGGATGTGTTCCGCCTGGCCAAGGAGAATGCACCTGCCATCATCTTCATAGACGAGATTGATGCCATCGCCACCAAGAGATTCGATGCTCAGACAGGGGGTAAGTGATGCCAAAACAAGGCCCAGATTCTTGGACAAGCTTGTCACATGGGATGCCTGGGACTGACCATGCTGTGCACCCTCAGCCGACAGGGAGGTTCAGAGGATCCTGCTGGAGCTGCTGAATCAGATGGATGGATTTGATCAGAATGTCAATGTCAAGGTTTGGGGTTTGGGATGGACAAGGGGAGGTGTGGTGTAGGAACTGGGGAAAGGTGGGGGCTGGCACCTAAGGGGCAGTTATCATGACAGGAAGGAGGTAGGAGTGCAGAGATCTGAGCTGGCCTGCCCCCCAATGTCAGGTAATCATGGCCACAAACAGAGCAGACACCCTGGATCCGGCCCTGCTACGGCCAGGACGGCTGGACCGTAAAATTGAATTTCCACTTCCTGACCGCCGCCAGAAGAGATTGATTTTCTCCACTATCACTAGCAAGATGAACCTCTCTGAGGAGGTTGACTTGGAAGATTGTATCCTGCTCCAGAAGTCAGGGAGGGGCCCTAGTTGGGAATGGGGATTAGATCTTCAGCTCCACTTCTGCCATCACCACAGCCCAGACTGTGCAGGTGGGACCAAGGTCCAGGGAGGAGGGGAGGTGACAGAGATGGCCAAAGATGACTTCCAGCCCCAGGCATTTACCCCATCACACAAGGAATAGTTTCCTTAACTCGCTGCAGATGTGGCCCGGCCAGATAAGATTTCGGGAGCTGATATCAACTCCATCTGTCAGGAGGTAAGTGGTGGTTTCTCTCTGAATCCAGGCAGCGAGTGTGTGAGGACCCTTCTTCTCTGAACCACTGCTGCAGTCCTGTCCCCTCATGGCTGCCCTGGGTCATGGGCGCCATTTCTCTCTTCCTCTACCATCACTAGGGGTGGATAGTACAGGGGTAGTGTTTTTTGTATTTTACTTTGAGACAGGGACTCACTCTGTCGCCCAGGCTGGAGTGCAGTGGGGCAATCATGACTCACTGCAGTGATCCTCCCACCTCAGCCTCCCAAGTAGCTGGGATTACAGGTGCCCACCACCACGTCTGGCTAATTTTTGTATTTTTTGTAGAGACAGGGTTTCACCATGTTGCCCAGGCTGGTCTCGAACTCCTGGGCTCAAGTGATCTGTATACCTCAGCCTCCCAAAGTGTCGGGATTACAGGCGTGAGCCACTGTGCCCTGCCACAGGAAGTAGATTTTAACTCTCATCCTTCAACAGAGTGGAATGTTGGCTGTCCGTGAAAACCGCTACATTGTCCTGGCCAAGGACTTCGAGAAAGCATACAAGACTGTCATCAAGAAGGACGAACAGGAGCATGAGTTTTACAAGTGACCCCTCCCTTCCCTCCACCACACCACTCGGGCTGGGGCTTCTCTCGCCCCCGCCAGCACCTCTGTCCCAAAACCTCAATCCCTTTTTTCTTTACCCAAGATTGGTTTCTTCAATAAATAGATAAGATCGAATCCATTTAATTTCTTCTTAGAAGTTTAACTCCTTTGGAGAATGTGGGCCTTGAATAGGATCCTCTGGGTCCCTCTTAATCTGACAGATGAGCAGATGAGGTGCATGGCCTGGGTTGCAGCTTGAGAGAACCAAAGAATTCAAACCAGATGACTTCCGAAATGTGGGGAAAGGGATGGAAAATGAACCTGAGATGGTAGTCCTTAATAACGGGATAAAGCCCTGTGCATCTCCCTCATTTCCTACAGGTAAAAGACAGTAAAGAAATTCAGGTCACAGGCCTTGGGAGTTCATAGGAAGGAGATGTCCAGTGCTGTCCAATAGAACTTTCCACAATGATGGATATGTTCTATGTTCTCCAATATGGTAGCTGCTCACCACGTGTGGCTAATAAGTACCTGAAATATGGCTAGCATGACTGAGAAACTGAACTTTTTTTTTTTTTTTGAGATGGAGTCTTGCTTTGTCACCCAGGCTGGAGTGCAGTGGTGAGATCTCAGCTCACTGCAGCCTCTGCCTCCCGGGTTCAAGTGATTCTCCTGCCTCAGCTTCCCGAGTAGCTGGGACCACAGGCACCTGCCACCACACCCGGCTAAATTTTGTATTTCTAGTAGAGACAGGGTTTCACTATATTGGCTAGGCTGGTCTCGAACTCCTGACCTCAAATGATCTGCCTGCCTTGGCCTCCCTAAGTGTTAGGATTACAGGCGTGAGCCACTGTGCCTGGTCAAGAAATGGAACTCTTACACACTGCTGGTGGGAATGTGAAATGGTAAGCCACTTTGGAAAACAGTTTGACAATTTCTTATGCTAAATACACACCTATCAGATGATTTAGCCACTTCTAGGTATTTACTTAAGAAAAAATAAGGCATACATCCATATGAAGACTTGTAAATAAATGTTCTCATTATTTTTATTTGAAATAGCTAAAACTGGAAACAACCCAAATATCCATCAGCAAGTGAATGGATAAACAAATTGTAATATTTGTATGCAATATAACACCACTAAGTAATATGAAAATGAACTACTGATACATGCAAAAACGTGAAATTCAAAATAATTATGCTGAGTGACAGAATCCAGACAACAAATAATACATACTGTATTATTCTATTTACATAAAGTTTTAGAAAATCCAAACTAATCTTAAGTGACAAAGCATACCAATGGTATCTGGGGCTTGGGACGAGTGGGACGGATTATAGAGAAAAAAGTAGGAGGTGATAGACATGTTTAGTTTTTTTGCTTGTTTGTTTGTTTTTACTGTGGTAATGGTTTTTCAAGTGTGTATGTCAAAACTTATCAAATTGTACCTAATTTATTGTAGTTTTATTGATACCTCAATAAAACTAATAGTTATATACATAAATGTACTTGAAGTTCCACCTAGCACAATAAGGTTAGAAAAAAAGTTAAGGCATGGGACTGGAAAAGAAATGAAACTCTTCATTATTCACAAATGTCATGATTGCATATATGGAAAATCTAAGTCTACACAAAACCTATTAAAATTAAATAGTGAATTTAGCAATGTGGTTAAAAATAGGTCAATATAAAATATCAAATATAAGCCAGGCATGGTGACATGCATCCACAGTCCCAGCTACTCAGGAGGTGGAGGCAGGAGAATTGCTTGAGCCCAGGAGTTCAAGTCCAGCCTGGGCAATGCAGCAAGACCCACTGTCTGAAAAAAAATCAAATATATCAGCAATAAATAGGAAATTAAATTTTAAATTATAACATTTATCAAATAAATTCTTAAGTGCCAAGAATAAATTTAAAATATATATGGATATAAATAGTTAAAATTACAAAATATTGACAGAAATCAAGACAAATAAATGTTGGGATACAGCATGTTAATGTATTGGAAGGTTACGAGTAAAAATATTAATTCTCCACAAATTGATCTATAAACAACGCAGTGCCAATCAGAATCCCAGCAGTTTTGTCCTGCTGGAAATTGACAAACTGATTCTGAAATATATATAAGTAAATGAAAGGCTCAGAAATAGCTAAGAGAATATTTGAAGAAAAAAGCAAAGCTGGAAGACTTACAATGCCAAATATCCAGACTGATGGTAAAGCTGTTGTAACTAATACAGTGTGGTATGGCCTTACCAATGGACAAATCAATGGAACAAAATACAGAGTCCAAAAAGAAAATCATACTTATACACTCACTTGATTTCTTACAAAGTTAATCCTGTGGTGCACTGGAGTATGAGTGATCTTTTATTAAATGTTGCCTTGTCAACTCCATGTAGATAAAATAAATCTGTGTTACCAGATGAAGAGTTTTTAATTGGGTTGTTCAGGTTATTGCCATGTTGAACAAAGAACTGAACAAAATGCACAGACAAAAAGCAACAAAAGCAGAGATTTATTGAAGTGAAAGTACACTCCACAGAGTTAGAGAAGGCTCAAACAAGTGGCTCAAGAGTCCAGATTATAATGTTCCTTGGGGATTTTATTAAACTAAAAGAGCATAGTAACATGCCTAAACATCCTTTAGAAGCCTCTAATAGGTCATACTCTACAGGAATGAAGAATTCTGCCCAGGACCAATCAGAGGCACCCTGCAAATGAGGGATTCAGAATGAACCAATCACAGGCATTCCCATTTGTGACATAGGGGAGGGGAGGTTCAGAGAAGGAGGGCCTTTGGCCTCCTTATTTGGTCATGGAGAGGTGGAGTTTTCCTCTTAGTCCAATTCCAAGAAGTCAGCAGGGGTTGGCCTTAGGTTCCCTGTCTCCAGACCCTATCCTCCTGCCTCATTTGGACCCCTACAATCTAATTGTGAATGTAAAAGGTAAAAAAAGTTTCAAATAATTACATAGAAGGATAGCTTCATGACCTTTGGTTTGGCAATATTAATCATTTTTTAAAATAGTTTTTTTGTTTGTTTGTTTTTGAAACAGTCTCGCTCTGTTGCCCAGGCTGGAGTGCAGTGGTGCAGTCTCGGCTCACTGCAACCTCCGCCTCCCAGGTTCAAGCAATTCTCCTGCCTCAGCCTCCTAAGTAGCTGGGATAACTGGCACGTGCTACCACACCCAGCTAATTTTTGTATTTTTAGTAGAGACGGGGTTTCACCATGTTGGCCAGGCTGGTCTTGAACTCCTGACATCATGATCCGACCGCCTTGGCCTCCCAAAGTGCTGGGATTACAGGCATAAGCCACTGCACCCGGCCGGTGGCACACATTCTTTTTTTTTTTCTTTTTTTAAAGACTGAGTTTCACTCTTATTGCCCAGGCTGGAGTGTAATGGCACGATCTCAGCTCACTACAACCTCCGCCTCCTGGGTTCACGTTATTCGCCTCAACCTCCTCAGTAGCTGGGATTTACAGGCAGGTGCCACCACGCCCAACTAATTTTGTATTTTTAGTAGAGAGAGGGTTTCTCCATGTTGGTCAGGCCTGTCTCCAACTCCCAATCTCAGGTGATCCACCTGCCTCAGCCTTCCGAAGTGCTGGGATTACAGGCATTAGCCACCGTGCCCAGCCACACATTCTTAAACAGTTTTAACTTGGTTGTAAATATCTCCACTCAAAGGACCTGGCCCATGCAGAAACACAAGACTTGTCTCTCAATATAAATCGTAAGATAGGTGGTGTTTTGTACAGTCTAGAAAACCAGGCCAAGTTGCAGCAAACCCCTAGGTTTTAATGTTAATAAAGTCCTCTTGGACTTCATGGGCCCCAAATTTCCAGTATTGTATTGCTTTTGTAAGAAAATTTCAAAATTGTAAAAAAGACAAACGGGTAGTTCTTGGAATACCAAATAAGTAGTGGTTAAACTGGAGGTAAAGGTATCAGTGCATAGCTAAGGCACTAAATTCGTTATAGGTTAGAATCAACTCCCTAAAATTTGATGCTCATAGCCATGAAATAAGGTGGTAGAGCAATGCAGGTTCCCTGATCAAACAGCCTTTCAAAAGGAGTCTTGATCTTATTCAAAGATCATGTCATTTAATTTGCACTATGGCCTTTGCCACACATAAATTATGCAGTAATTCCAGTATTCCACTAAAAATCCATGACCTGAATCTCATTATGGGAATACATCAAACTACAAAATTGAGAGACATTATATAAAGTAACAACTTTTTTCTTCAAAAATGTTGTCATAAGAAACAAAGAAAGGGTAGTAATATCACATGATATCAGAGTAGGGGATTCTTCCTCCCTTCCTCCCACAAGAGTGGACAATTAGCTATCCATGAATAAAAATAGCTCTAGGAGAGCTCTGGAATCCAGTTAAGAAGCTGCAGCAACACAGTGGAGCAAAACACCTAGAATAACCAACACAAGGGGCAGGAAGAACAGTTTCATTTTTAAAAATTGAAATCATATCAACTATCTTCTGAGATCACAATAGAAAAAAAAACCCTAAAAATCAGTAAGAAGCAGAACTTTGGAAACTGTATAAGTACATGGAAATTAAGCTCCTCAATGACCACTGGGTCAAGGAAGAAATAAAGGAGGAAGTAAATTTCTTGAAACAAATGAAAATAGAAACACAACATACCAAAATGTGTGGGATACAGGAAAAGCAGTGCTAAGAAGAAAGTTTATAGAAATAAATGCCTACATGAAAAAAGTAGAAAATTTCAAACTATCGAATCATGCACCTTAAGGAACTACAAAGCAAGAACAAACCACACCCAAATTAGTATAAAGAAAGACATAATAAAGATCAGAGAATTACTAAACAAAATAGAGACTCAAAAAATACAAAGGATTAACAAAATGAAAAGTTGGTTCTTGGAAAAGATAAATAGAATTAAAAAACCACTAGCTAGACTAACCAAGAAAAAATAAAAGAACCAAATAAACAAAACCAGAAGTGTATTACAACTGATACCACAGAAATACCAAAGATCATCAGAGACTACAATGAATAACTATACACTAACAAACTGGAAAACCTAGAGGAAATGGATAAATTCCTGGATACATATAATTTACCCAGATTAAATCAGGGAGAAATACAAAACCTAAACAGACCAATAATGAGTAAGACCAATAATGATTCAAATATATTGAGTCAGTAATTAAAAGTCTCCCAAAAAAGAAAAGTCCAGGACTTGGTGCTTCACTGCAAATTCTACCAAACTTTTGAAGAACTAACACCAATTCTCAAACTATTCCCAAAAATTGAAGAGAAGGGATTCTCCCTAGCTCATTCTAAGAGGCCAGCATTACCTTGAGGCCAAAACCAGACAAGGATGCAACAACTACAAAAAACTAGAGGCCAATATCCCTGATGAACATAGATGCAAAAATTATCAACAAAATACTAGCCAAATCCAACAGCACATCAGAAAGGTAATACACCATGACCAAATGGAATTTATCCCAGGAATGCAAGGATAGTTCAACATATTCAAATCAATAAATGTGATACATCACATAACAGAATGAAGGAAAAAAGCCATATGATAACCTCAATAGATTTTAAAGCATTTGATGAAAATAAACATCCTTTCAAGATAAAAACTCTCATCAAACTGGGCATAGAAGGAACAAACCTCAACAAAGTAAGGGCTATATATGACAAACCGACAGCTAATATACTGAATGAGGAAAAGCCGAAAGGCTTTCCTCTAAGAATTGGAACAAGACAAGGATGCCCACTTTTACCACTCCTATTCAGCACAGTACTGGAAGTCCTAGCCAGATTAATCAGGCAAGATAAATAAATAAAACACATCCAAATTGGAAAGGAGGAAGTCAAACTGTCCCTCTTTACCAATGATATGCTCTTATTTCTAGGAAAAACTAAAGACTCCACAAAAAACTCTTAGATCTGATGTAGCCAAAAACCAATAGGAAAGCAATCCTGAACAAAAACAACAAAGCTGAAGGCATCACACTACCTGACTTCAAAATATATTACAAGGCTATGATAACCAAAACAGTATGGTGTTGGTATAAAACCAGACACACAGACCAGTGGTACAGAATAGAGAACCCAGAAATGAATCTGTGCATTTACAACCAACTGATTTTCAACAAGGGCACCAAGAACATATACAGGGGAAAGGATACCCTCCTGAATACATGGTGCTAGGAATATTGGATATGCATATGCAGAAGAATGAAATTGGACCCCTGTCTCCTACCATATACAAAAATCAACTGAAAATGGGTTAAATGGATTAAAAACTTAAATGGCAGACCCAAACTATAAAACTATGAAGAGAAAACAAGGGAAATACTTCAGGACATTGGTCTAGGCAAAAATTTTATGGCTTAGAACTCAAAAGCATAGGCAACAAAAACAAAACTACACAAATGGGACTATATTATGGTAAAAAGCTTGTGCATCACAAAGGAGACAACAGAGTAAAGAGATAACCTGTTGAATGGGAGAAAATATTTGCAAACTATTAATCTGACAAGGGACTGATATCCAGAATAAAAAAGGAACTTACACAACAGTAAAACAAAACAAAACAACCCAACCAAAAAAATCCTATTAAAAAGCAGGCAAAGTACATGAACAGACATTTCTCAAAAGAAGACATAAAAATGGCCAATGGGAATAGAAAAAAAAAAGCTCAACATTAATAATCATCAGGAAAATGCAAATCAAAACCAGAATGAGATATCATCTTAGCTCAGTTAGAATGGCCATTACTAAAGAGATAAAAAATAATAGATGCTGGTGAGGATGCAGAGAAGAGGGAATTTTTTTTTTTTTTTGAGATGGAGTCTCGCTCTGTGGCTCATGCTGGAGTTCAGTGGCACGATCTCAGCTCACTGCAACCTCTGTCTCCCATTTCAAGCAATTCTCCTGTATCAGTCTCTCCAGTAGCTGGGACTACAGGCGCACACCACCACGCCTGGCTAATTTTTGTATTTTTAGTAGAGACAGGGTTTCACCACTCTTACACACTCTTGGTGGAGGTTTAAATTAGTACATCTCCTGTGGAAAAGAATGTGGAAGTTTTTCAAAAAACTAAAAACTACCATATGATCCAGCAATACCACTACTGGGTATCTACTCAAAGGAAAAAAGAATCAGTATATTAAAGGGATACCTTAAATCCCATGTTTATTGCAGCCCTATTCACAATAGCAAAATATGGAATCACCCTGCATCCATCAATAGATGAATGGATAAATGAAATGTGATAGCTGGGCGCAGCGGCTCACACCTGTAATCCCAGCACTTTGGGAGGCCGAGGCAGGTGGATCACAAGGTCAGGAGTTCAAGACCAGCCTGACCAATATGTTGAAACCCCATCTCTACTAAAATTACAAAACTCAGCCGGGCACAGTGGCAGGTGCCTGTAATCCTAGCTACTCAGGAGGCTGAGGCAGGAGAATCACTTGAACCTGGGGGGCAGAGGTTGCAGTGAGCCACCACTGTACTCCAGCCTGGGTAACAGAGGGAGACTCTGTCTCATAAATAAATAAATAAATAAATAAATAAATAAATAAATAAATGTGATATATATACACAATGGAATACTATTTGACCATAAAAAAGAATGAAATAATGTTATTTGCAGCAACATGGAGGGAACTGGAGGTCATTAAGTGAAATAAGCCAGGCACAGAAAGACACATATCACATATTCTCACTCACATTTGGGAGACGTAAAAAAAAAAGTCACTCGTGGAGGTATACAGTACAGCAATATACTAGATGCTGGGAGGGGTGTTTGTGAGGGGATGAAGAAAGACTGGGTACACAACACAGTTAGAAGGAATAAGCTCTAATGTTCAATAGCAGAGTAGAGAGATCACAATTAACAATGTATATTTCAAAAGAGCTAGAAGAGAGGACTTGAAATGTTCCCAACACACAGAAATGATAAATACTCGAGGTGATGGATACCCCAAATACCCGGACTTGATCTTCCCACATTCTATGAATGTAAGAAAATGTCACATCTGGCTGGATGCGGTGGCTCATGCCTGTAATCCCAACACTTTGGGAGGCTGAGCGGGGAGGATCACTTGAGCCCAGGAGTTTGAGACCAGCCTGGGCAACAAAATGAGACCCCCATTTCTATTTACATTTTTTAAAAAAGAAAATATCACATGTTCCCCATGAATATGTATAAACATTATGTATCAATATAAAAATATTTAAAAAAATTTTAAAGACACATAGGCTAAAAGTGAAGGGATGGAAGAAATTATTCCATGCAACTGGTAACCAAAGAGAGCAGCGTGGCTATAATTATATCAGACAAAATAGACTTTATGTTGAAACTGTTATTAGAGACAGAAAAGGTCATTATATAATAGTAAAAGGGTCTATTCAACAGGAAGATATAAAGATTGTAAATACATATGCACCCAACATCAGAGCACTGAAATATATAAAACAAATATTGACAGAGCTAAAGGGAGAAATTGACAGCAATGCTATCATAGGAGGAAACTTTAACGCCTCAATTTCAATAATGAATAGGGCACTCAAGCAGTAAATGAATTTTTAAAAAACCCGACTTGTGCACTCTAGCCTAATGGACCCCACAAACTTATCTATAACTTTCCACCCAGCAGAAGAAGAATTAGCCCATGCAACAAATTCTTTTCAAACACACTTGGAATATCCTCCAGGACAGATCACATGGTGGGTCACAAAACAAGTCTTAAGAATTTAAGAAGATTGAAATCGTACCAATTATCTCCTCAGACCATGTGGAATCAAACTAGAAATAATAACAGCAATAAATAAGGAAAATCCACAAACATGTAGTAACTAAACAATACACTCTTGAACACCAGTTGGGTGAAAGAGGAAATCAAAAAGGAATTTTAAAAATACCTTGAGACAAATGAAAACAAAAATACAACACACCAAAATTTATGGGATGCAGCAAAAGCAGTCCTAAGAGAAAAGTTTATAGGGATAAATGTCTACATTTAAAAAGAAGAAATATCTCAAACAACCTACGTTTACAACTCGAGAAAGTGGAAAAAAAAAAAAAAAGAACTAAAAGCAAAGCTAGCAGAATGAAAAAAATAATAAAGATTAGAATGGAAATAAATGGAATAGGTTGGGCAAGGTGGCTCACTCCTGTAATCCCGACACTTTGGGAGGCCAAGGTGGGCAGATCACTTGAGGTCAGGAGTTCAAGACCAGCCTGGCCAACACGGTGAAACTCTGTATTTACTAAAAATACAAAAATTAGCTGGGTGTGGTGGCGGGCACCTGTAATCCTAGCTACTCAGGAGGCTGAGGCAGAATTGCTTGAACCCAGGAGGCGGAGGTTGCAGTGAGCCAGTCTCACCACTGCACTCCAGCCTGAGTGATAGAGCAAGACTCCATCTCAAAAACAGGAAAAGAAATCGATTAGAGAACAGAAAAACAATAGAGAAAAATCAACAAAACTAACAGTTGTGTTTTTGTTAAAGATAAGCAAAATCAACAACCCCTTATATAGACTAAGAAAAAAATAAGAGAAGACTCAAAGAAAACCAGAAATGAAATAGGAGACATTACCTTGAATGACAAAGAAATACAAATGATCATAAGTGACTATTATAAACAAGTATACATCAACAAATTAGAAAATACAGTACAGTGGTCCCCAACCTTTTTGGCACCAGGGACTGGTTTCATGGAAGACAATTTTTCCACACACCAGGGTGATGAGAGGACAGGGGAGGATGGTTTCAGGATGAAACTGTTCCACCTCAGATCATCAGATTCTCATAAGGAGCAGGCAACCTAGATCCCTTGCATGCAGAGTTCACAATAGGGTTCGTGCTCCTGAGAATTTAATGCTGCCACTGATCTGACAGGAAGTGGAGCTCAGGCAGTAATGTCTGCTGTCCTCCTGCTGTGCAGCCCAGTTCCTAACAGGCCACGGACTAGTACTGGTCCATGGCCCGGGGGTTGTGGACCCAGATATAGGAGAAATAGATAAATTCCTAGAAACATACAACTTTACAAGATGGAATCAGGAAGAAATAAAAAGTCTTACTTCTCCTGGGACCCCTGGAATCATGGCATATTCTGAACAAGGGGAGAAACATATTGAGCAGAGGCTCTTAGAGGAGAAACCACTGGAATGACTCATGAGAAGATGGCATCTGGAGTAGAGGCTATTACTGGCCCAATGCAGAACACTGTTCACTGGGACTTCCCTTACACCAGCATCCAGTATGCTCCCACCCCCATGCACCCTTTGGAGGTGCATGCTTACCAAGGGGTATAAGAGTACCACTGGCAGGGCCGGGCGCGGTGGCTCACGCTTGTAATCCCAGCACTTTGGGAGGCCGAGGCGGGCGGATCACGAGGTCAGGAGATCGAGACCACGGTGAAACCCCGTCTCTAGTAAAAATACAAAAAATTAGCCGGGCGTGGTGGCGGGCGCCTGTAGTCCCAGCTACTCGGAGAGGCTGAGGCAGGAGAATGGCGTGAACCCGGGAGGCGGAGCTTGCAGTGAGCCGAGATCGCACCACTGCACTCCAGCCTGGGTGACAGAGCGAGACTCCGTCTCAAAAACCCGGGGGGGCCAGGCTGGAGTGGCGTGGTGCGATCTCCGCCCACCGCCACCCCGGGCTGGGTGACGGAGCGCCCCTCCAAAAAAAAAAAAAAAAAAAAAAAGAGTACCACTGGCAATACAATGCTTAATCCATCTGGCAGTCATCCTGGCCCTGTGTTTTCCTACATCAGGGCTAAAGGAGGCCAAGGGGTGGCAGAGTGTCAGAACTGATTAATTATTCCAAAGTGCACTTTTGCCTCACTTTTGAGGCATTGAGACTTTGTTGTGGACAGTCTTATACTGTCTCCTCGCAGGGCATGGCTTTCTCTGTGCCTTGTCCTTGTTATGCATCCTCCTATATCCCTCACAAAAGAAGAGATGGAGCTCTTTGCTAATCCACTTTCTTCTTGAGCAGTTCATGTTGTATGAATAACAGCAAAACCTCTAGGTCACATGTGACTTGTTTAAATACTGTACATACATACCTTGGTGTGTATATATATATATATATATATATACACACACACACATAAACACACACACACATATATATATATATATATAAATAAAATACACACTTGTACATGAAACTCATAGAACTCTAACCACATCCCATATGGGCTCTGAATATCATAGGCAGTGCTTGGTGCAAGAGAGAAGTTTGTTGGCATATAATTCACCTTATCACCCCTGTCTCTTTGTCAAAATTCTGCTAAATTATTGAGCCTCTGTCACATCCAGTTTCTTTTTTTTTTTTTTTTTTTTTTTTTTGAGACGGAGTCTCGCTCTGTCGCCCAGGCTGGAGTGCAGTGGCACAATCTCGGCTCACTGCAAGCTCCGCCTCCCGGGTTCACGCCATTCTCCTGCCTCAGCCTCTCCGAGTAGCTGGGACTACAGGTGCTCGCCACCACGCCCGGCTAATTTTTTTGTATTTGTAGTAGAGACGGGGTTTCACCGTGGTCTCGATCTCCTGACCTCGTGATCCGCCCGCCTCGGCCTCCCAAAATGCTGGGATTACAAGCGTGAGCCACCGCGCCCGGCCCACATCCAGTTTCTTATGGACATTCTAGTCTCACTCAGAACTGACTCAAATTTCGACACACACTTTTTTTTAATTCCTCCTAATTGAAACTGTATATCCTTTGACCAACATCTCTCCAACCACCACCACCCCTGCCAGGCCCTGGTAACCACAATTCTACGCTCTACTTCTATGAGTTCAACTTTTTTAGATTCCACATATAAGTGAGATTACACAGTATTTGTGTTTCTATGCCTGGCTTACTTCACTTAACATAATGTCCTCCAGGTTCATCCTTGTTGCAAACAACATGATTTCCTCCTTTTTAAAGTCTGAATACTATTCCATTATATATATCCCATTTCCTTTCTCCATTCGTCCTTTGATGAACACTTAGATTGCTTCCACATCTTGGCTATTGTGAATAGCGCTGCATTAAACATGGGAGCACAGATATCTCTTAAACATATTGATTTTATTTCCTTTGGATATTGATATACTTTAAATGTGTGTCCCTGCCCAAATCTCATATTGAAATGTAATCCCCAATGTTGGAGGTGGGGCCTGGTGGGAGGTGATTGGATCATGAGGGTGGAGTTCTCATGAATGATTTAGCACCATCCCTCTTAGTACCATCCTCCCAATAGTGAGTTCTCATGAGATCTGGTTGTTTAAAAGTGTATAGCACCTCCCCCTCACTCTCTTGCTCCTGCTTTCGACATATGACATGCCTACTCCCCCTCTGCCTTCCACTATGACTGGAAACTTCCTGAGGCCTCCCCAGAAGCAGGTGCCATTATACTTCCTGTACAGCCTGCAGAACTGTGAGCCAATTAAACCTCTTTACTTAGAAATTGCCTAGTCTCAGGTATTTCTTTATAGCAATTTGAGAATGGACTAACAGAAAATTGGTATTGAGAAGTTGGGCATTGCTATAAAGATGGCTGAAAATGTGGAAGCAGCTTTGGAATTGGATAACAGGCAGAGGATGGAAGAGAGTTGAGTGCTCAGAAGACAGGAAGATGAAGGAAAGTTTGGAGCTTCTTAGAGACTGGTTAAATGGTTGTGACTAAAATGCTGATAGTGATAATGGACAATGAAGTCCAGGCTGCCAAGGTCTCAGATAGAAATTAGGACTTATTGGGAACTGGAGCAAAGGTCCGTTTTGTTATGCCTTAGCAAAGAGCTTGGCTGCATTGTGTCCATGCCCTAGGGAATCTATGGAAGTTTGAACTTGAGAGTGATGACCTAGGGTATCTGGCAGAAGAAATGCCTAAATAACAAAGCATTCAAGATATGGCCTGGCTGCTTGTAACCACCTATGCTAAGATGTGGGAGCAAAGAAATGACTTAAAGCTGGAACTTATATGTAAAAGGTAAGCAGAGTGTAAAAGTTTGGAAACTTTGCACTGGCCATGTGGTAGAAGAGAAAAGCTCATTTTCAGAAGAATTCAAGAAGGTTTCTAAGCAATCATTTGCTAGAGAAATTTGCCTAACTAAAAATGAGGCAAGTGTAGATAGCCAAGAAATGGGAAACAGGCCTCTAAGGCGTCTCAGAGATCTAAGAGGCAGCCCCTCCCATCACAAGCCCCAAGGCCTAGGAGGACAGAATGGTTTCATGGGCCAGAAGTGACCTGTGCAGCCTCAGGACATGTCTCCCTGCATCCTGGCTTCTCCAACTCCAGCTGTGACTTAAAAGGGCCCAGGTACAGCTCCAACTGCAGCTCCAAAGGTTGCAAATAAGTCTTGGTGGCTTCCACATGGTCTTAAGCCTGCAGGTGCACAGAGTGTGAATAAGGCTTGGGAGCCTCCATCTAGATTTCAGAGGATATATGGAAAAGCCATGGTGTCCAGGCAGAAGCCTGCTGCAGGGGCTAAGCCTTGACAGAGAACCTCTACTAGAGCAGTGCAAAAAGGAAACGTGGGGTTGGAACCCTCACACAGAGTACACACTGGGGCACTGACTAGTGGAGCTATGAGAAGAGGGCCACCATCTTCCAGATCCCAGAATGGTAGATCAGAGCAGCCTCTGAGCCTAAACCCTTCAAAGCCACAGGGGAAGAACTACCCAAGGCTGTAAGCCCACCCCTTAAATTGGTGTGCCCTTGGACATAGGACATGGAGTCAAAGATTATTCTGGAGCTTTAAGATGTAATGACTGCCCTACTGGGTTTTGATCTTGCATAGGGCCTGTAGCCTCTTTCTTTTAGCCAATTTCTCCCTTTTGGAACAGGAATGTCTATCTAATGCTTGTACCCCCATTGTATATTGGAAGTAACTAACTTGTTTTTGATTTTACAGGCTCATAGGAGGAAAGAACTTGCCTTGTCTCAGATGAGACTTCAGACTTTGGACTTTTAACGCTGGAATCAGTTAAGACTCTGGGGGACTGTTGGGAAGGCAAGATTGTATTTTGAAATGTGAGAAGGCCATGATATTTGAGAGGGGCCAGGGGTAGAATGATATTGTTTAGATGTGTGTCCCAACCTAAATCTCATACTGAAATGTAATCCCCGATATAAGAAGTGGGGACTGGTGGGAGGTGATTGGATCATGGGAGCAGATTCCTCATGAATGGCTCAGCAGCCCTTTGTTTCCATCCTCATAATAGTGAGTTCTCATAAGATCTGGATATTTAAACATGTGTAGCATCTCCCTCCTCACTCTCTTGCTCCTGCTTTCACCATGTGATGTGCCTGCTCCCATTCTGCCTTGCACCATGATTGGAAACTTCCCAAGGCCTGCTCAAAAGCAGATGCCACTATGCTTCCTGTACAGCCTGCAGAACTATGAGCCAATTCAACATGTTTTCCTATAAGTTACCCAGTCTTGGGTTTTCTTTATAGCAATGCAAGAATGGACTGATACAGATATATACCCGGTAGTGGGATGGCTGGGTCATATAGTGGTTATATTTTTGAGAAACCTCCGGATATTTTCTATAATGTTTGTACTAATTTACATTTCCACAAATAGTATACAAGTGTTCCCTTATATCCATACCCTCATCAACCCTTGTTGTCTTTTGTCTCTTTGATTACAGCTATTCTAACACTGTGAGGTGGTATCTCAGTGTGGTTTTAATTTGCATTTCTCTGATGATTAGTAATGTTGAGCATTTTTTCATACGGACACTTTTTTTAAAAAAAAAAAAAAAGATGGAGTCTCACTCTGTCGCCCAGGCTGGAGTGCAGTGGCGTGATCTAGGCCCACTGCAACCTCCGCCTCCTGGGTTCAAGCAATTCTCCTGCCTCAGCCTCCTGAGTAGCTGGGATTACAGGCACGCACCACCACGCCCAGCTAATTTTTGTATTTTTTTAGTAGAGACAGGGTTTCACCATGTTGGTCAGGCTGGTCTCAAACTCCTGACCTCATGATCCGCCCACCAGCCTCCCAAAGTGCTGGGATTATAGGCATGAGCCACCGTGCCCGGCCTTATATGGACACATTTTTTAAGGGATTTGGGGGGGCAGGGGTTCTTTGCAACAATGTAAACATCCAGTCCCTCATCAAACTTTAAATTTTTTTTCACGTACTAATTTATATCAGTTTGGAATTATGATTCCCTCTGTTATTTAATGGGTTTTAATCTATAACTAGCATTATTTATTTTGATGCTCAAACCATGTCAAGTTTGGTCAGTGGAAGTCCCTTCAATCTGGTTTCCATGTCCTTTGAACACGTCCCCACCATTCTTTGAGCACTTCCTTACTTTCAAGCACAAGATGTTCCAAGTTCATTCTGAACTTTCCCTTCCCCAGCTCTGGAATCTGCCATTTCTCCATGGAGCCTTGCTCCTTTCAGTGGAGCATGGTATTTAGGAACCAACGGCTGACTGCCTAATGTGCTTTCCAAGTATAATTTCCTCAGTCCATGCTTTTCAAATTGATCTGCCAAAGACCCATTGCCAAAGATCCATTGCCAGAATAGAAAAGTGGAAGGAAATTCTTAATATTTTTTAAAAGTTACTATTATTTTCATCTTTCTCTTTGTAAAAAATTCATTTAATTCAATATAAAAAGACAAAAATCTTTGGCACATAAATCGCAACTCTCTGATGCAAATCTTTAAATAAAGCTGATACTCCAAGAAGACGCAACATATTCTCTTTATTCCACAGACATATAGGCCTATGGTTGCAAACTTTTATACACACACCGAGTCACAATTCCACTGGCACCCGTGACGTTCCACATCCAGATTTTCCAAATCACACATTCTCATCTTCACATAGCCTTGCCGGCAACCGTCACACGGTATAGTACCACATTGTTACGTCAAGCACAGCCACAATCTACCACAGAGCCTGTCGTCCCATTGACCAAATTGACAAAAATCACAGCCCCGGGTATTTTCTGTGGTTTTCTCCAGTCAGAGCCCTTCACTCACTACACACCGACTCACACTCAAATTACACACACGCGGAAACACAACCCGCCACAGCCAGAGAGGTTCCGTCGGTCCCGCAACCCTCACGGTGCCACACACACGCGCTCACAAGGCAAATACAAATGTCCAGGCACCCATTCTTTACAATACACATATTAAGCGCCTACTTTGTACTACACGCCGGGACTACCTCAAGGGGTGAAACAGACAAAATCCCGCCTGGCGGAGCCATCGCCCAGTCCCGCACGCACTCGGCCTCAGGGTCGCACTCGGCGGTCCCACGCTCAAGTAGCCTGGCGAGTGGCCCAGAAGCGTCTGTTCTCCTCCTCAGCTTCCTGCGTGGGTTCCTGGTAAGTGAGTCGAAGCCGACGGATGCGCGCGCGCCTGCGCCTCCGCCCAAAAGAACCAGTTTCCGGCTGTGGACTACATTTCCCAGAAGCCCCTTGGGCAGGGTTGCCTGGACCGCAAGGGCCCTTTACGTTGCGTTCTTAACGGTTCAGTCACCTGGGTGCATTATTCACAGGCGGGCAAGGAGTCCGAGCTAGGTGAGGCAGAACGGGACTCTTACGAGTAGGACTGGGAATGGAACTGCCGCCCAAAGTGAGGCGCTCCAGGGCCCAGACCTGGCGTGTCGTGCCGGGTGTGAGGTTGAGACAGGTGCCTGGCTCTCTGGTGTGTGTCACTGACCCTCTACCCCCTCACGGCCTCGGTGTCTGCACAGAGCAGTGCCCCAAGAGGGAAGTCAGATATTGAGCTCTGGGATGAAGGTTCCCAGCAAGAAGGTACAGACCTGGGTTGGCGATTGGATTTTTGAATTAGAAGTGTCCCTAAAACAGACTCCTGGGACGACAGATTGGAAGACTGCCCAGTTGGAGCCGCTGTGTGGGCAGCTGCATTTTTCAGAACCACTGCATTCCCATACCTTTGATCTAGAAATCTGGTGTGAGTTCAGAGACAGATCCCAGTCTCACTCCCACACAGCTGTTATGTGCGTGAGGTCAGCACAGATGTGGCGCTAGAGGGGATATTCTAGGTCGGTCTGTGCTCTAAGAAAGACCTGCTGTCTCATGATTTTTTTTCTTCCCCATTCTGCTATTCATCAAAACAAGGATCCTGAAAAGGAGGGAACAATTGTTGTAGCAGGTCTAAAAGTTCACATCCAGGTAAGTTTATATTTCCTTTTTATTCATAAAATGGAAATCACACATTCTAATCTTCACACAGCCTTGCCTGCACCCAGTCATACGGCGTGGTACCACACTGCTATGTCAAGCACAGCCACAATCTACCACAGAGCCTGTCACCTCATTGCTCACAGTCACAAAAATCACATCCCCAGGTACTTTCTGTAGCTTTCATTTGCATTTTTCCCTTTGAAAATGTTCATCTGATTCAATCTAAAAAGACTAAATTATTTGTCACATAAATTGCAACTCTCTGGTCTATATCTTTAAATACATCTTTAAATAAATGCATAAAATGTTTTTGTTTTTAGGAAATGGAAACATTGCTTTGCTTTTCCTGAATTGTCCAGTGACCTATCCCAGGCCTTCCTTTCCAGTGAACAATGGACCATGCAGGTGCACCCTCCTCTTCACGGGCCTCCAAATGACTTTCTCATTTTTCAAATCATTCCTCTGCACTCACTTTCTATAATGGTAGAGAAATGCATATCCTGGGGTCTACAGTTAAAACTTTGTTTTATTGAGATTAATGTTTAGGTAGAATCACATCATCCATCTTCTCCAATCTTCTCCAAAGACCTCAGTTTTAAAGTGTGACAGGATTAGAGATGACCTGACTGGTGTCAGTAAGCAAGTGATAATGGTCGTCTGCTTTTAAGGCTTTTAGAAGTGAGAATGTGATTGGAAGTCCAAGCATAGAAATCTGTGTGAACATGAGCAGGGATTTTTTTCCAAGGAATCCAGGAGTTGAGATTTATTTTTATACAGAGTTAGTCATAAGAATAAAAAGTACATATGAGTAAAGTAATAGTGATGAAGAATAATACGCAATTTTTTTTTTTTTTTTTGAGACAGAGTCTCGCTGTGTCACCCAGGCTGGAGTGCAATGGCGTGAACTTGGCTTACTGCAGCCTCCACCTCCTGGGTTCAAGTGATTCTCCTGCCTCAGCCTCCCAGGTAGCTGGGATTACAGGTGCCTGCCACCACGCCCGGCTAATTTTTGTATTTTTAGTAGGGACAGGGTTTCACTATGTTGGCCACGCTTGTCTCGAACTCCTGACCTCAGGTGATCCACTTGCCTTGGCCTCCCAAAGTGCTGGGATTACAGGCATGAACCACTGCACCCGGTCACAAATTTTAAATTTTATATGAATCTCACTAATATTAGGCTTTAAACACATTTAACAAGGATTATATCTAAATTAACATTTCAACTGATTATTTGCTGGAGAAGTAGAGGAGAACCAAACACTCTTCTGTCTGCTTTGCTCAAATTTTCTTATTCAGTCTGCAGATGCTGTTCACCTGGCTTGTGTATTCAGAGAAGAATCTTAATAGTGAAAAGGTCTTGTTGAATTGAAGAAGAATGTTCAAGAACTGGCAGGCATTTATTTATAATGGTCGTGCTGTTTTCCTATTGTTTCCATACATGTCAAACCAATTTGCTTCTGATGTGTTAAAACATTTTATTTTATACTTGGATATAGATTTATTGTATACTTCCGTTTATAGAATTAATATTCACCTTTTATAAATTATTTAGTTACTCAGTTATATTACATAAAGGACTTATAAAGAAGAAAGTTAAAATAGCCCCAGCATCACTATTAACACTTTGGGGAGCTATATTTTAGCAAGATTTTTTTTTTGACAGTCTCACTCTGTTGCCCAGGCTGGAGTGCAATGGTGCGATCTCGGCTCACTGCAACCTCCATCTCCCAGGTTCAAGCAATTCTCCTGCCTCAGCCTCCCAAGTAGCTGGGAAGGCACCTGCTACCATGCCCAGCTAATTTTTTGTATTTTTAATAGAGACAGGGTTTCGCCATGTTGGCCAGGCTGGTCTCGAACTCCTGACCTCAGGTGATCCACCCGCCTCAGCTTCCCAAAGTGCTGGGATTACAGGTGTGAGCCACCATGCCCAACCTATTTTAGCAAGATTTTTCAGCACACTTGTATGTATGTGTGTGTGTGTGTGTGCACATGCACCTGCACTTTTCTTCCTGCAGAATAGAAATTGCACTAACTGATTATTCAAAGGACACAAGACTTTCCAACTCCTAGTTAAAAAAACTAATTCTCCCTAACCATGGCTTTCTTATATCTCTGTGCACATAGGGAGAAGTGGAAAACACCAATGAATCCTGCTAAGTTTGATTAACCTTTGAGAAATTTACACCTTTTAGGGTTGTATAAACCAATTAAGGATAATTAATATGACACAATTTATCAATAAGATAGTTCTTCAGGATTATACTCTTTTTTTAGATTTTTAAGGTTGCTTTTACAGGACATAGCAATACTCTATCTTGGCTAGGTTTTATTCAGGGTTCCATTATGCAAATAACATTTTCTAGGATAGATTTATAACAGTAGAAAACAGAATAAGGGTGGGCATGGTGGCTCACGCCTGTAATCCCAGCACTTTGGGAGGCCCAGGCAGGTGGATCACGAGGTCAGGAGTTCAAGACCAGCCTGGATAAGATGGTGGAACCCCCGTCTCTATTAAAAATACAAAAATTAGCCAAGTGTGGTGGTGTGCGCCTGTAATCCCAGCTGCTCGGGAGGCTGAGGCAGAGAATTTCTTGAACCCGGGAGGTTGCAGTGAGCCTAGATAGCACCATTGCCCTCCAGGCTGGGCGACAGAGTAAGACTCCGTCTCCAAAAAAAAAAAAAAAAAAAGAAAAGAAAAAGAAAACAGAATAAGATGGTAACAGCTATAAATATTCATGTAAATTTTCCATATAGAACAAGAGAACAAGATTGAACCTCGTATTAAAATTATCTGTTGAATGCCTTATTACAGCAGTCCCCAACCTTTTTGGCACCAGGACTGGTTTCATGGAGGACAATTTTTTCACAGACAGAGAGAGGGACATGGTTTCAGGATGATTCAAGCACATTACATTTATTGTGCACTTTATTCCCATTATTATTACATTATAACATGTAATTAAATAATTATACAACTCACCCTAATGTGGAATCAGTGGGAGCCCTGAGCTTCTTTTCCTACAACTAGATGGTCTCATCTGGGGGTGATGGGAGGCAATGACAGATCATCAGGCATTAGATTCTCATAAGGAGCACGCAGCCTAGATCCCTCACATGGTCAGTTCATAATAGGGTTCGTGCTCCTATGAAAATCTAATGCTGCAGCTGATCTAACAGGAGGCAGAGATCAAGCGGTTAATGCTAGCAATGGGGAGTAGCTGTAAATACAGATGAAGCTTCCCTTGATGGCCTGCTGCTCACCTTCTGCTGTGTGGCCCAGTTCCTAACAAGCTGTGGTCCAGTATCAATCAGTGACATGGGGGTTGGGGACCCCTGCCTTAATTAGATTATTTTAGCTAGTTTTATGTTGAAGAATGATGTCCCCCCTTAGGTAGTTGCAAGAACAAAAGAGGAGATTTTTTTTTTTTTAAATGAAGTCTCACTCTGTTGTCCTGGCTGGAGTGCCATGGTGCAATCTCAGCTTACTGCAACCTCCACCTCACAGGTTCAAGCAATTCTTCCCAGCCTCCAGAGTAGCTGGGATTACAGGTTACCCACCACCACACCTGACTAATTTTTGTATTTTTAGTAGAGACGGGGGTTTCACCATGTTGGTCAGGCTGGTCTCGAACTCCTGACCTCAGGTGATCCACCCACATCGGCCTCCCAAAGTGCTGGGATTACAAGTGTGACCCACGCGCCCGACCAAGAAGAGATTTCTTGATTATCTTTCTGGGAGTCTGTTCTACGAATGTTGTTAATTAAAAATAATTGCATCTTCAAGGCTCAGCTCTAAAATACTTAAAATATCATTATTAAAAAATGGGCATGAGACTCAAACTTTACTAGAAAAAATGAAATAATATAAAATAATTTTATTTAATAGCAGTGGAACAAAGGACATAATATCCTCTATTGTAATAATACTGGCTAACTTTTATTACATAATTGTATATCATTAAGTGGGATATATGTATTATCTCAATCTTCATGACAACCCTATGAGATAGGTGCTGTTCTTATCCCTAATTTACCAACAAACTAACTGAAAAGTATGTAGCTGTCAGACTAAGATTCACATTGTGAAAATCTGACAACAGAGTCTGTGTTATTAATGACAATGTTATAACCCTGCCCATAATGGCATATGCTCCTTTAATTTGCCTGTATCAGTCAGTAACTCATCATTGATGTCTTCCTCCAAAAATAAATATGGACCAATATAATTAGTATTAGTGAGGCCTTGGTGTGCCATCATAACTGACCATAGTTTACTTAACCTGCTGCCTACCATAGCTATTAGTATTTTTAATATTTGATTATTATAAGTTGTTATATGATAAATATCTTATGTATATGTCTTAATATGCTTTAATAGCCACTTGCAAGAAAAAAATGCCTAAAAATGGAATTTTAGTCAAATATCAGACATAAGAGCTCACAGTATACTGAATCTTGTGTTAGTAATTAGAGGAATACAAGAACTGAAAACACACAGGTGCTACCATACAGCAGAGAGTCTAAAATCAGAATAGACCGAATAAATATACGGTAGAAGATAATAAAAAACAGTAAAGAAATTCAGGTCACAGGCCTCGTGAGTTCATAGGAAGGAGATGTCCAGTGCTGTCCAATAGAACTTTCCATGATGATGGATTTGTTCTGTTTTCCAGTATGGTAGCTGCTCACCACATGTGGCTAATAAGCACCTGAAATATGGCTAGTGTGACTGGGAAACTAACTTTTTGTTGTTGTTGTTGTTGAGATAGAGTCTCACTCTGTCGCCGAGGCTGGAGTACAGTGGCGAGATCTCAGCTCACAGCAGCCTCTGCCTCCCAAGTTGAAGCGATTTTCCTGCCTCAGCTTCCTGATTAGCTGGGACCACAGGCATCCGCCACCACGCCCAGCTAATTTTTGTATTTTTAGTAGAGACAGTGGTTCACTATATTGGCCAGGCTGGTTTCGAACTCCTGACCTGAAATGATCCACCCGCCTTGGCCTCCCAAAGTGCTGGGATTGCAGGCATGAGCCCTGCCGTGCCCAGCCTGAACTTTTAATTTTATTTAAAATTTGATTTAACTTTTTTGTTTTTTTTTTTTTTTTGAGACGGAGTCTCACTCCGTAGCCCAGGCTGGAGTGCAGTGGTGCGATCTTGGCTCACTGCAAGCTCTGCCTCCTGGGTTCATGCCATTCTCCTACCTCAGCCTCCCGAGTAGCTGGGACTACAGGCACTCGCCACCACGCCCGGCTAATTTTTTTGGTATTTTTAGTAGAGACGGGGTTTCACCATGTTAGCCAGGATGGTCTCGATCTCCTGACCTCGTGATCCGCCCGCCTCAGCCTCCCAAAGTGCTGGGATTACAGGCGTGAGCCACCGTGCCCAGCTTAAAATTTGATTTAAATAACCGTATTTGTATTGAACAGCACAATTTCATACCTTAAGTTTTTATTGTAATGATGTTAGATTCAAAGTGAGGATAATGGGACAAGATTATTCAGCAGCAGTTTGGAGGATATTGTGGCTGAAAGGAAAATTTCAGAGCACAAACTGTCAATACGTTTGTCAGGAGTACGTGAAAAGCCACTTCATTGTGACCAGCATTCATATGTATAAAACATTGCAATATATTAGCATATATGGATATATGTGAAAAATCAAAAGAATTGGTTCCAATGTTATGAGCTAAAGGGAAAAAAGACATTCAGTAAAAATATAACAGCTGTTGGCCAGGCACAGTGGCTCATGCCTGTAATACCAGCACTTTGGGAGGCCGAGGAGGGCAGATCACCTGAGGTCAGGGGTTTGAAACCAGCCTGGCCAACATGGCGAAACCCCGTCTCTACTAAAAATACCAAAATTAGCCGGGCGCAGTGGTGGGTGCCTGTAATCCCAGTGACTCGGGAGCCTGAGTCAGGAGAATCACTTGAACCCAGGAGGCGGAGGCTACAGTGAGCCGAGATTGCGTCATTACACTCCAGCCTGGGTGACAGAGCAAGACTCCATCTCAAAAAAAAAAAAAGAAAAAAAAAAAATATATATATATATATCAGCTGTTTTTAGATTATCTTAAGCTTTTCCTTCAAGTTGAAGAGAAGATTGTTCAACAAAGGAAAGGCTTTCTCCTATCAAAATGAAAAATAAGTACATATATATGCCTGCGTGTATATTTTAAATTATTATTTTTTTTTTTGAGATGAGTCTCACTCCCGTTGCACAGGCTGGACTGCAGTGGCATGATCTCATTGCAACCTCCACCTCCTGGGTTCAAGTGATTCTCCTTCCTCAGCCTCCTGAGTAGCTGGGATTACAGGCATGTGCCACCATGCCCAGCTAATTTTTGTATTTTTTAGTAGAGATGGGGTTTTGCCATGTTGGCCAAGCTGGTCTCGCACTCCTAACCTCAGGTGATCCACCCACCTCGGCCTCCCAAAGTGCTAGGATTACAGGTGTGAGCCGCTGCGCCCAGCCTAAATTATTTTTAAAAGTTACAGATTATACTTTAAAAATATATCAAGTAATGTCATGCAGCTTGGCAGTGCTGACAAATAGATATATACATTTTTAAACTTTTTTCTCTCCCTTAGTTTCTGCCTGTCCTTCGTTCTTTATGTATGTGTGTGTGTATTTTTTCACAAATGTAATTATATTGTACATTCTGGGTTTTAACCTTATTTTTTAATTTAGAACATATCTTGGATATTTTCCAAATCCTTTAAATATTTTCTCCAATTTAGTATAGTATTTAATATCTACTTAATATTCTGTTACATAGATGATCTGTAACTTATCTAACCAGTCAGCTATTGCTGGACTCAGAATGCTGAATTTCACCCTCCCTGCATGCATCTTTTTTATTTTTGTTTCTTCCAATAAGCCTTTTGCACTCCTAACCTGCATGCATCTTTTTTTTTTTTTTTTGAGACAGAGTCTTGCTGTGTTGCCCAGGTTGGAGTGCAGTGGCGCAATCTCAGCTCACTGCAACCTCTGCCTCCCGGGTTCAAGCGATTCTCCTGCCTTAGGCTCCTAAGCAGCTGGGATTACAGGCATGTGCCACCATGCCTAGCTAATTTTTTTGTATTTTTAGTAGAGACAGGGTTTCACCATGTTGGCCAGGCTGGTTTCGAACTCCTGACCTCAAATGATCTGCCCTCCTTGGCCTCTCAAAGTGCTAGGATTACAGGTGTGAGCCACTGCGCCCGGCCTAACCTGCATGCATCTTAATACACATCATTTGCTTTGGGTAGAGTCCCAGAATTAGATTTGGATGGTAAAAGTCTCTCACATCCTTCTACATGCCATGTTTTAAGGTCCTACAAATGTGTAGCATTTACACGGTATTCATTTCCCTGTGATGTTGCTCATCTGGCATATTATTAATCTTTTAGGTCTGCCATTCTAATAACTGTCAACTGGTATTTCCTTAATTAGGATCTGCTTCATTGTATTGAAATTTAGTAACTTCGGTGAATGATATGCTGCTATTTTTAGTGAATTTCTCATGCTCAAGTTTCATTTGAAAAAATTCTGGGCTTCAGAGGCAAAAGCCAGAGTTGAGAGCAAGACCCTGTCTCAAAAAAAAAAAAAAAGATACTTGGGTTTATAATTAGAGAAATGTGGATTCAAAACACAGCTCTGCCTCTTACTAACTGTGAATTTGGGCAAGTTACCTTATTTTAAGCCCTCATTACCTCATCTGTTGAATGGAGATAAATGCATTGCATGGTTAAATGTTAATATGATAAAGGACCCATCAAGCAGAAGATCCTAAAAATAGCTACTTTTGTTGTCATCACCTGGCAACCGTGGGCATGAATTTACACGACCCCAGCCTTGGTATTGAGGTATCTTCCCCAGTTTATATGTGCAGAATGGGGGGTTGGAAGTAGAAATGATGGCAAAACAGGATCTTAAGTTAATACATAACTTAAGTCATTTTAGGAGTTTTGACACACATCTGGTCTCAGAGTCACTTGTTCTTCCTCCAGCCCCGGTTTCTCTGGATTCTGTGCTTCTCCATGGAGGAAACTCAAGGAGAACTGACAAGTTCTTGTGGTTCTAAAACCATGGCCAATGTAAGTTTGTGTTTTTCTTCCTTGAAATACTGTGTTTTTAAATTCATGTGATCATTGAAGTCTCATTATCTTGAGACTTCCTTCCTAAGACAACCCTGTTGTGGAACCTGCTCCCTAGTTACTCTATCACAACGAAGGCTAGTGCCAAATAGCCTAGTGTCTTCCTCATTTGCTCCTGTTTTCTCTTATCTGTGCTCAAACATTGTCTTCCCTGTCAGCCTCAGAGGCAGAGGTCAGATCCCATGCATTGAGAGGCTTAGAGGACTAGGTTGGAGTATGATTGGGGCCTGCATATGGTAGTTTCAGGCATCTAGCCAGGGAATTTCCAAGGGATGAATAAGAAAACAAAAGTCAATTTTGTGGTTGAGGAGGTCGTGCTGGTCTCCAGTGACATTAGTGTCATTGTGGATACGTCAGCATCCTCTGGCTTAGGAACAAAGCAAGTGTTCCTGAGGTATGGCAGGGGTAGCAGGTAGGAAGATCCTCCAATCCCTAATGATGGCTGGAAATAGGCTCTGATCCCTAATGATGGGTGGAAACAGAATTGGGGAAGACCTTAAACATTTTGGCCAACCTAAATGCCTAAGAATAAAAGAAGAATTAGTCTGCTGTATCTACAAGATGGAGGATATTATTAGCTAGCCAATAAATATACTAACTGAAGACTTTTCTTAGGTTATTTTGCATCACGATGAACCTGAGTTTTAACGAAATCACATAATGTCAGTCAAATCCTGTTTTCTAAGAGAGATTTTAGAGTACTTTTTGGTGAAAAAATTCTTTTTCCAAAAATTTTTTGAAGGGAAGAGAGGATGATGGAACTTGCATGTATTCAGAACATAAACTGCAGGCACAGAATAGGCAATGTGCTTATTTATGCTATTTCACTTGATTTGCATCAACAATAGTCTTTAAAAGCATATAAACACTTTATTTCAGAAATATTAATTTCCTTATTCTTTTATACACATTGCAGGCTTGAGCCCCAGTTTATTTGCTTACTATGTTGCTTCTTTCCTGCAAAGCAGTTTTCCATCTTGAAAATACATTCAATTGTTTTTAATACATAGGCTTGTCATTTCAGGTATCTTTGGCATTTAGGGATGTGTCCATAGACCTCTCCCAAGAGGAGTGGGAGTGCCTGGACCCTGTGCAGAGGGACTTGTACAAGGACGTGATGTTGGAGAACTACAGCAACCTGGTCTCACTGGGTAAGGTATCTTTCGAAATCGTTTACAATCTGTTTTCTGGAGTATCAGCTTTCTCCACTGTCAAACTTTAGAACTCTGTTTTAAGTGGCTGACTGACACCCCCTATTTCTAAAGTCATAGTTTCAGCAGTGTTGGGGTGGAAATGGGCACCTGTGTTAAGCAACTTCACCTTTCTGACCCTCAGTGACATTGACGCCTCCCTCTGACTCTTCCTGTCATTGCTTGCTTTTCTAAATAATTTCCAGGTTTGAGTTGTGTGACATCAGATTTCATATAATGCATATACTCAGAATTCCTGTAGTTGCTCTGTGTTAATATCTGGCCCTCCTACAAGACAACAGCTAGTCTCAGAATTCTAGTTTTCCTTGATTATCAAAAGAACCTCCATGGATTATACAGTGGTGGATTGAGTTAACAATAGTCATTTAAAATTCAAGCCAACACACCCCATCCTAGAGGAGACATATTCTCCTTAACCTGCTTTGCGGTTGAAAGTTAAAGTCTGTGAATTTACATTTTCTGTTGAAGGAATATCTGAGGAAGAACCTGGAAATGTTTTAGGAAACTTAGTATATTTCTCCTAGGAAAACAGTAGCAACAACAAAATAATACTATATACTGGGCATATTGTATGCCTTTGCATATATTAATTCATTTAATTCTCACCACAGCCCTAAGAAGTCAGTAATATCAGCCCCATTTTGCATTTGATAAAAGTGAATACGTGCAGGTAACTTTCAAGGTCACACAGCTGGTGGGTGGCAGAAGATTTGAACCCAGGCCATAGGGCTCCAGAGGGTGTGCTCACTGGTGCCCCTTCTATACTGCCTTTAACAGCAAAGCAGACCTTTTTGCTCTCTTACCTTGTCTCTTTAGTCCTGTGATTGTGAGTCCATGTTAACGTGAATATTCTTAGATGGCCTTTTTCTTCTTTACTGTCATGGCATTGTCTAGTACCATTTTCACCTGCAGTTTCTTACAGATGTAACCAAGTCTGAATTGTCATTTCAAGGTTATGGTTGTTTTTGTTTCTTTCTACAACATGTGTCATTTCTTTTCTCATGAGCAGGATATACCATTCCTAAGCCAGATGTGATTACTTTATTGGAGCAAGAGAAAGAGCCCTGGATAGTAATGAGGGAAGGGACAGGAATTGGTACACAGGTGAGTGACAGCAAATCAGGCAGGAGGGTGCTATCACAAGTTATGATCCATGATGTCAGGGAGGAGGCACAGCACTGAGTTGTTTGGAAAGCTCCCTTCAAAGGCCTGAGGCCTGTGGAGAAAGGACTGATACCTGGGAAGCATTCAGATTCTCTCTACATTAGCTACCAAAGGAACTTTACCCAATTTGCCATACTCCTTGTTTCTCTTCTCTCATATTTCTCTCCCCTTTCAAAGTGGGGCTACTTTCTTTCTTCCCCATTGATGACCATTTTACCTGTGTTTCCAGGCCTCCTTTTACATTTTGATTTATATTCATTTCTCCATTGTCCAAGTTTTATTCATCAAATATTTCCCATT
Source organism: Hylobates moloch (assembly GCF_009828535.3). Lineage (NCBI taxonomy): Eukaryota > Metazoa > Chordata > Mammalia > Primates > Hylobatidae > Hylobates > Hylobates moloch. The sequence continues at coordinate 37,170,728 of NW_026652288.1, read as the reverse complement.
TACCTAACCTAAGCCAGGCACTGTGCTAGAGTTTAGGCACTATTGATAAGACACTCTTGTTGCCATAGAGATGTTGATATTATAGTAAGGAAAACATGTTGTCAATATGTAAACAGATAATAATCAGGTTTTCATATGTGTTGTGAAGAAAGTTAAGTCGAGTAAGGAGCTAGAGTGTTGGGGAGTTAGTAGGGCTAATTTAGATAAGATCAGGAAAGGCCATTTTGAGGTGATGATCTTTGAACCAGAGACATAAAGTAAGATCTCAGGCCATGTGAATATTGAGGAAGAACATTACACTCAGAAAAAGCTGCAAGGGCAAAAGTTCTGAGATGAAGAACCATCTGTGTTTATTCCCGAAGTAAATTATGCCACCTGATGTGAACATTCTTGTACAATTGTTTTTGTGTTCACATGTTTTCATTTCTCTTGGGTTTTCATTTTTCTTGGGAATATATGGAAGTGGAATTTCTGGGTCATAGGACAAGTGTATTTTCTTAATCATATATATTGAGGTATAATTCATATAATATAAAATGTACTCATTTTAAGTGTCAATTTTTATAACATTTTAAAACAGTTTTATTGACATATAATTGGCATACAATAAACTGCACACATTTAAAGTATAAAATTTGCTAAGTTGCCCTGTATATTGTGAAAGCATTTCACAATCAAAATAATAAACATATCCATCACCTCCAAAAGAAATCCCTCCCTCATGTCCCTCTCTACCCACTGCCCAGGTAAACACTGATCATCTCTCTGTCACTATAACTTAGTTTTCATTTTGTAGAATTTTGTATAATGGAATTATATGGTGATTTTTTTCTTCCTTTTTTAAAAATATGGTGATTTTTAAAATTTAGCTTCATTCACTCAGCAAAATTATTTTGAGATTCATCCATGTTGCTGTATGTATCAGTACTTCATTTCTTTTCACTGTTGAGTAGTATTCCATTGTATGGATGTACCACAATTTACTTACCCATTTACCTATAACGATGGACATTGAGTTATTTCCAGTGTTTGGCTATTACAGATAAAGCTACTGGAAACTTTCATGTAAAATTCTTTGTATAGACTTATGCTTTCATTTATCTTGGGTAACTATCTGGGGTAGAATGGGTAGATCATATGATAAATATGTTTATTTTTTAAGAAACTGCCACACTGTTTTTGAAAGTGGTCGTATCAGCCAGTAGCAGTGGCTCATGCCTGCAACCCCAGCACTTTGGGAGGCCGAGACAGGTGGATCACTGGAGGTCAGGAGTTCAAGACCAGCCTGACCAACAAGGTGAAACTTCGTCTATACTACAAATACAAAAATTAGCCAGGCATAGTGGCAGACATCTGTAATCCCAGGTATTCGGGAAGCTGAGGCAGGAGACTCACTTGAACCCTGGAGGCAGAGGTTGCAGTGAGCCGAGATTGTGCCACTGCACTCCAGCCTGGGTGACGGACCAAGATAATGTCTGAAAAAAAAAAAAAGAAGAAGAAGAAGAAGAAAGTGGTTGTATCCTTTTACTTTCCCAGCAGAAGTTTATGAAAATTCCAGTTCTTCCACATTCTTGTCAGCACTAGGTATGGTCAGTCTTTTAAATTTTAGCTGTGCTAATAGGTGAGTAGTGGTATCACCCTGTGGTTTTAATTTTCATTTCCCTAATATCTAATAATCCTGAGCAACTTTTTATTCTTAATTTATCATCCATATATCTTCTTTGATGAAGCATCTATTACAGTCTTCTGCTCGTTCTCTTTCTTTCTTTCTTTCTTTTTTTTTTTTTTTTTTTAGACAGAGTCTTGCTCTGTTGCCCAGGCTGGAGTGCAGTGGCATGACCTCAGCTCACTGCAATCTCCACCTCCTGGGTACAAGCAATTCTCCTGCCTTAGCCTCCTGAGTATCTGGGACCACAGGCATGTGCCACCATGCCCAGCTAATTTTTGTATTTTTAGTACAGATGGGGTTTCACCACATTGGCCAGGCTGGTCTCGAACACCTGACCTCAGATCCACCTGCCTCAGCCTCCCAAAGTGCTGGGATTACAGGCGTGAGCCACTGTACCTGGTCTTCTGCCCATTTTCTAATTGCGTTGGTTGTTTGCTAATTATTGGGTTTTGAGAGTCCCTTATATATTCTGGATGTAAGTCCTTTGTCAAATCTATGATCTGTAAACAGTGTCTTCAGAATAGCATAAGCTCTTAATTTGATTAAGTTCAATTTACTACGTTTTTCTCTTATGGATTATCCTTTCAGATCATATTTAAGAAATCTTTGCCCAATATAAAAAGTATAAAAATTTTCTGTTTCCTTCTAGAATTTTTTTTTTTTTTTTGACAGAGTCTCGCTCTGTCGCCCAGGCTGGAGTGCAGTGGCACAATCTCGGCTCACTGCAACCTCCACCTCCCAGGTTCAAGTGATTATTCTGCCTCAGCCTCCCGAGTAGCTGGGACTACAGGTACATGCCACCACGCCCAGCTAATTTTTGTATTTTTAGTAGAGACAGGGTTTCACCATATTGGCCAGGCTGGTCTCGAACTCCTGACCTCATGATCTGCCCACCTTGGCTTTCCAAAGTGCTGGGATTACAGATGTGAGCCACTGCCCCCATTCTTTCTAGAAATTTTATAGTTTTAGATTTTTACATTTGTGTACCTATTGTACACAAACTCTTCCAGAAACTTTAAGGTAAGGGAATACTTCCAAACTCACTCTTCAAGTCCAGCATTACCCTGATACCAAAACCAGACAAAGGCATTATAAGAAAAGAAATCTGTAAGTCAGTATCTTTCATTTACACAAAAGCAAAAATTCTAGACTAAGTTTTAGCCATTTGAATCCAACAATTTATGAAAAGAATAGTAGTTACTGGCCATTCTTGGCATTCCTTGGCTTGCAGATGCATCACTCCAGTCTCTGCCTCCATCTTCATGGCACCCTCTCTTGATCTCCCTATGCCTCGCTCTTACAAATACACCTGTTACTGGATTTAGGGCCCACCCTTTTTCCATATTAGGTTACATTCACAGGCACTGGGAGTTAGGAACATGTCTTTTCTAGGGGCCACAATTCAACCTACTACATCTGAGAATAAAGGCGTTTATTTTTCTCCTTTCTAAAGCCTGTGTTCTTCACCTTGCCTTACTCTACTAGCCAGGACCTGCAGTGTAATTATTGACTAGCAATGAGTTTGAGGATCTGTGAATGAGTAATGATAAAACACAACTGATGCTCATCAAATAAAATATCTCAGTACTTGAGTTGGGACAGAGACAAAGAGAAGGAACAGTAGCCACACACACAGGGCAAATGTAAACAGTTTTGGAGATGCCTAATGTTCAAGGTAACAATAGGTAATTGGAAAATGATGAAATACAAAAATGACTTTTCCATTTATGCTTTTGACTGAGCAATTTTGGATGTACCTTTGTTCCCTTTCAGAAGGGAAGTGATCCAGGAAAGAGCGTATTTAATTGCTGCACTAGGATGAGATTGGAATCAGGGAGATATATTCATAACTACGTTGTAATTTGGGGAAATTCAGTTATTATACTTAGCTGCCCTCTCACTTGTTTGTAATATTTACAGAGGTGGTTTGCAGAGGTCTTCCAAATAAGAAAGGGCTTTTTATCAATGGTAATATGTTTGGGTTTTATTCTAGGGGGAACGAGAAATTCTATTCTAAAGGGAAAAGAATTAGGTACAGATTTTCAAAATGATCTCCATCAAAGCCATTTGATGAAAAAGATTTTAAATGCACATATCCAGGACTTGCTCCTATAGATTTTGATTTTGTCTGGTTTGGTGCCTGAAGAACAGTATATGTAAGACATTCCCCTAAATCCATCCTAAATAAGAGGACCACTGATTTACCCTATTATCCTACTCATCTATTTTACCATTCTTTTTTTTTTGTTTTTGAGACAGAGTCTTGCTCTGTCACCCAGGCTGGAGTGCAGTGGCACAATCTTGGCTCACTGCAAGCTCCACCTCCCGGGTTCACGCCATTCTCCTGCCTCAGCCTCCCGAGTAGCTGGGACTACAGGCGCCCGCCACCACGCCCGGCTAATTTTTTGTATTTTTTAGTAGAGACGGGGTTTCACCATGTTAGCCAGGATGGTCTCGATCTCCTGACTTCATGATCCACCTGCCTCAGCCTCCAAAAGTGCTGGGATTATTACCCGGCCTATTTTACCATTCTTAAAAGTCACATCATTTTCTGAGGTATTTTGCCTTCTTTTAAATTGCACTACAATAATTTAGAGTTCTCTAAGCCAGGAACCAGCAAACTATAGCCCATGAGCCAAATAGCTCACTGCCTGTTTTTGCATGGCTCATAAGTTACAACTGGTTTTTCTATTTTTTTAATGGTTGAAAAAATCAAGATTTTGTGTCATGTAAACATTTTTTGAAATTCAAATTTCAGTGTCCATAAGTCAAGTGTTATTATAACACAGCCACACTTCTTATCATCTGTGGCTACCTTTGTGCTGTAATAACAGAGCTAAGTAATTGTGACAGAGACCATATGCCTCCCAAGGCCTAACACCTTCACTATCTGGTCTTTTAAAGAAAAAGTTTGTTGAATTCTGCTCTAAACCATTTTGTTCTAATGTATGTTATTTCTGTTTATCTTTTATTTCTACCATAAGGTACAACCCCCATCCCTGCCCCAACACAGAAAAATAGCATTATAGCATTTGTTTGCTCTTTGCTTTTTTTTTTTTTTTTTTGCAGATTTGGAATACAAGTATATTACCAAGAATTTACTTTCAGGAAAGAATGTTTGCAAAATCTATTTACCTCAATTGCAGACAGGGGAAAAAAGTAAAAACATCATCCATGAGGACACCATTTTCAGAAATGGTTTGCAGTACAAACATGAATTTGAGAGACAAGAGAGACATCAGATGGGAAGCGTTAGTCAAATGCTAATCCAAAAACAAATATCTCATCCTCTACATCCAAAAATTCATGCTAGAGAGAAATCATATGAATGTAAGGAATGTAGAAAGGCCTTTAAACAACAGTCATGCCTTATGCAACATCTGAGAATTCACACTGGTGAGAGACCCTATAAATGTACGGAATGTGGAAAGGCCTTTTGTCGAGTGGGAGACCTTAGAGTACATCAAACAATCCATGCTGGGGAGAGACCCTATGAATGTAAAGAATGTGGGAAGGCCTTTAGACTTCATTATCACCTTACTGAACATCAGAGAATACATTCTGGTGTGAAACCCTACAAGCGTAAGGAATGTGGGAAAGCCTTTAGTCATGTTAGAGACCTTAGAGTACCTCAGACAATTCATGCTGGAGAGAGACCTTATGAATGTAAAGAATGTGGGAAGGCCTTTAGACTTCATTATCAACTAACTGAACATCAAAGAATTCATACTAGTGAGAGGCCTTATGAATGTAAGGTTTGTGGCAAGACCTTTAGGGTACAACGACATATTAGTCAACATCAGAAAATTCATACTGGTGTCAAACCCTATAAATGTAATGAACGTGGGAAGGCCTTTAGTCATGGCTCATACCTTGTTCAACATCAGAAAATTCATACTGGTGAAAAACCCTATGAATGTAAAGAATGTGGTAAGTCCTTTAGTTTTCATGCAGAACTTGCTCGACATCATAGAATTCATACTGGTGAGAAACCCTATGAATGTAGAGAATGTGGAAAAGCCTTTCATCTTCAAACAGAACTTACTCGGCATCATAGAACTCATACTGGTGAGAAACCCTATGAATGTAAGGAATGTGAGAAGGCCTTTATTTGTGGTTATCAACTTACTTTACATCTGAGAACTCACACCGGTGAGACTCCCTATGAATGTAAGGAATGTGGAAAAACCTTCAGTAGTCGCTATCATCTCACTCAACACTACAGAATCCATACTGGTGAGAAACCCTATATATGTAACGAATGTGGAAAAGCCTTTCGTCTTCAAGCAGAACTTACCCGACGTCACAGAATTCATACATGTGAGAAACCCTATGAATGTAAGGAATGTGGGAAGGCTTTTATTCATAGCAATCAATTTATTTCACACCAGCGAATTCACACCAGTGAGAGCACCTATGTATGTAAAGAATGTGGGAAGATTTTTAGTCGTCGCTATAATCTTACTCAACATTTTAAAATTCATACTGGTGAAAAACCCTACATATGTAATTAATGTGGGAAAGCCTTTCGATTTCAAACAGAACTTACTCAGCATCACAGAATTCATACTGGTGAAAAACCCTATAAATGTACGGAATGTGGGAAGGCCTTTATTCGTAGCACTCATCTCACGCAACATCACAGAATTCATACTGGCGAGAAACCCTACAAATGTAAGGAATGTGGGAAGACGTTTAGTCGGCACTATCATCTTACTCAACATCACAGAGGCCATACTGGTGAGAAGCCCTACATATGTAATGAATGTGGGAATGCTTTTATTTGCAGTTACCGACTTAAGTTACATCAAAGAATTCACACTGGTGAGATTCCATATGAATGTAAGGAATGTGGAAAGACCTTTAGTCGTCAGTATCATCTTACTCAACATTTTAGACTTCATACTGGTGAGAAACCTTATAGCTGTAAAGAATGTGGGAATGCCTTTCGTCTTCAAGCAGAACTTACTCGACATCACATAGTTCACATGGGTGAGAAACCCTATAAATGTAAAGAATGTGGGAAGGCCTTCAGTGTTAATTCAGAACTTACTCGACATCACAGAATTCATACTGGTGAAAAACCCTATAAATGTAAAGAATGTGGAAAAGCCTTTAGTCGTAATGATCAACTTACATCAGAGAAATCATATTAGTGAGGAAGTCCTATGCATAATATAAAGAGAATACGACAGCCTTTAGAAAATGCCCTTTAGCAGAGAATTTGTAATTTAAGAAATTTTCTGTTACGGAACATGTGGGAATCCCTTTTACTTCATGCTCACAATTTATCAGAAATTATTTTATATGTTAAAGAGTTGAAAGACTATAGCATCACTCAGTCCCTGTTAGACTTTAGAAGATTGATACTGATGCACTGCATCCCAAACCATCAAGGGCCTTTTCCCCTGCAAACTGTTGTTGAACAGTGCTTCTCTAAAATGTAATAATAATGGGCCAGGTGAAGTGGCTCACACCTGTAATCCCAGCACTGTGGAAAGACAGGAGTTCGAAACCAGCCTGGGCAACATAGTGAGTCCCTGCTTCATGGCTTTAGTGAGCCATGATTGTGCCACTGCACTCCAGCTTGGTGACAGAGTGAGATCCTGTCTCTAAATAAATAAATAAAATGTGGGCCAGGCACAGTGGCTCACACTTGTAATCTCAGCACTATGGGAGGCCCAGGTGAGCAGATCACCTGAGGTCAGGAGAGGTTCAAGACCAGCCTGGCCAACATGGTGAAACCCCTTCTCTACTAAAATACACAAATTAGCTAGGCGTTGCTTGCTCTGTGGAGAGGAAAGGAAGAATACAGGCAACCATTGTCTTCCCTTTTTGGATACACATGATCTGTACAAAGTGGTCATCACTAGGTCTCTCTTGTCCAGGCTGTTTCCCTCTTAAGTTGTCATACATGCTACAAATTCTGCACTTTCACTCATCCATTAGAGCAGGTCACTCTTTTAGACTTAGGAGATAATGTCTTTCATAGTCCTCCACATCAAGGAGTAAACTAGGTTTTCTCAATTATGATGGGTTTTTCTCTTCTTGTCTCGAACTTGTTTTTCTTTTGTCTCATCATCCTCACTCCAAGATGTCACAACAGCATCAATCATTTTTCGGGGATTATTCACACTAGAAACAGTAAGCTTTCCCAAAGAGCCCTCAAATTGTACTGGCTTATAGGTGTGCTCCAGTTTGGCCACATGAGGGGTGATAAGCTTGGTGTGCTCATTTTTAGGGCCATCACCTCGTATTTCTTCAGCAGCTGATGGTTTCTCCAGTTTTTCAAAGTAATTCTGGTAATAAAAATCATCCAGGTAGGGACCAGTGCTTTGCAGTTGCATCATCTGAATTTTAGAGGCCAAATCCTTTTCCTGCAACAACATGAGATTGGCATATGGATCCTTTTGGAGATTATCTTGATGACTGCTCCAGTGACTTCCTCTATGTCCTGCACCACTGAGATTCTGTTGCTGATTTCTATTCTGTTGCTGTCTCTGATGCAAGAGTCAATGGTGCTGTGGATGGAGGTGAGTTGTGTCCAGTCTAAACACTGGAACTTGAGATCTTAGGTTTTGCAAGTGAGGTCCTGGGCCAGGAGGCTGCTGCTGTGTAGGTGGTATAGCAGAGGGTGGAGCACTAAAGAAGGCATGGAAGCCTGGTGCTGGGGGAAGCATCTGCCCAACTTGCCCTTGTAGCAACTTAGGATTCATAGCAGCAAGTGGACTACCAACAAATCCAGGAACCCATGCAAACTGGCTGGGAGACATCTGTCCAGGCTGTAGCTGTGCTCCTCCAAGAAGCTGTGCTCCTCCAAGAAGCTGTGCTCCTCCAAGAAGCTGTGCTCTCTGAAGGGGGCTGAGAACAGGAGGAACACTAGGAGGAAAAGGGTGACCCAAGAGGGAAGAGTTCAGGACACTGTAGAGCTGATTTGGAGACATCCTGTCATCATAGGGACCAGGATAACATGGTGGCAGTGGGGGCCGAACATGGACAGGCTTCAAATGAAGAATCTTCCAAATTGGCTTTCCTTTTCAGTTGCTGGTTTCAGGTGGAGGAAAGTCTATGGAATGGGACTGCACAGGCTTTGTTGGGTAAAGCAGGGTACAGCCATCTGCTTAGGTGGGGTGCCTATGGGGACAGCTCTAACAGGAGGACTGCCAATGACAGGTGAAGTTGACCACCTTGGTAATGCATGTTCAGAAAGGTCCCAATCATTTTCTGGACCCTTGGGGGGCCTCTGAGGCAAGGCATATTCTAATACAGACACTGCAGACATTTTCTAAGCAAGCAGTGGTCCTCAGGTTTGCCTCATAACTTCAGATCCATCCCAGATACTGGAATTCAGATTTCCTGGTTGGGGTTGTAAAACTGGCCTGGTCTGCACTGCCCTCATGATAGCTGGATCTTCTAGTTCATTTTCAATCACCATCTTACTGAGCCTTTCTGCCAGATTCTCCTCATGGTCACCCAACAGGTCCATTTCTTCCCTTTCTCCATTGCCTGATTGTTCATTAACTGCCACTGGTGGCTTTTCTTCCAATTCAGCCAGGCGCTCATGTGCTTCCTGCCAATCATCATCAACTGCACCTGACCCAAATGTATCATCATTGAATTGATCAATCTCATCATCTTCTTCTCTCAGTCCCTGAAATCCATCTTCATCTTCATCCAGAAGACAATCCTCCCAAGACTCATAGTGGAACATTCTTGGGGAGGTGGGGAGGGAGCAGGAAGGGGAGTGGGGGAGGGAAGGAAGAAGCATTGACTCCCCAGGCTCCTCCATGGGCAGGTCCTCCACCAGCTTGCAACCCTGGCCACCTATTTCTGTTTCTCTTTATTTGTTCCTATGAATTCTAGTGACTATCATGTATCATTTCCTTAATCCAATACAACTCTGCTGTCATTTACTTCCTTTATGCTGCTATTGTCAAATTACATTTCCATGTTATAGGCCCAACAATATAATTATGTACATATTGTATTGTACAATTGCCTTTTAAATTTATTAAGAGAAGTAAAAGAAATGTGCATTTGTGCTGCCTTTTGTAATTTTAATTATAAATATTAATTTTGTTATTTTAAAAAATGTGGTTTTGAATTTCCATGTGGATTTACTTGCTTTGTTTGAATAACCTTTACAATTTCTTATGTGGTAGGTCTGGGAAGGGCTTTATTTCACCTTCATTTTTGAAAGACAGTGTGTTACTGCTTGACAGAGCTTTTGTCCTTTGAGTACTTTGAATATATCATCCCACTACCTTCATCCCCTCCATTGCTTTGGATAAGAAGTCAGCTGTCAATTGATTGGTGTTCCATTGTAAGTGACACATCATTTTTCTCTTATATTTTTCAACATTTTCTTTCACTTGTAGCATTTCTACTATGATAGGTCTGTTCATGGATATCTTTGCATTCAGATTACAGTTTTTTGAGATGCTTGTGGGTATTGATTAATGTTTATTCAACAAATTGTGGATGTATTTAGCCATTATTTCTTTATTTTTTGTGCTCATTTCTCTTTCTCCTTTCCTTCTGGTATTCTCATTATATGTATGTTCGTGCACTTAAAAGTGTCTTATATTTCTTCAAGCCTCTGTTCATATTTTCTTTGTTCTATTTTCTCATTCTATTTTACATTTTATTTTCTTATTTTTTCTAGTGGGAAAATGGAATTGAGATTGCATAATTTCCATTGATCTATTTGAAAGTTTTCTATTTACTCTGCCAATCAAATTTATTTAGCCCTTCTAATGAATTTTTTATTTTGGTTACTGTAGTCTTCAACTCCAGAACTTACATTTGGTTCATTTTGTCATTTCTCCTTATTGATTTTATTTGATGAGACATTATCTTTATATTTTCCTTTACTGCTGTGAATATATAATGGCTACATCGAAGTTTTTGTCTATTAAATATGACATCTGTTCCCTGTCATAGGTCAACCTGTTGCCTGTTTTTTTTTGTTGTTTTGTTTTTTTGTTTTGTTTTTTGAGACAGAGTCTTGCTCTGTTGCCCAGGCTGCAGTGTAGTGGCGTGATCTTGGCTCACTACAACCTCTCCCTCCTGAATTCAAGCGATTCTCGTGTCTTGGCCTAGTTATAGGCATGTGCTACCACGCCTGCCTAATTTTTGTATTTTTAGTAGAGATAGGGTTTCATCATGTAGTCCAGGCTGGTCTCAAACTCCTGAGCTCAAGTGATCTGCCAACCTTGGCCTCCAAAAGTGATGGGATTACATGTGTGACCCACGCACCTGGCCTTCTTGCTGTTCTCCTGTGTATAGGTCCAACTTTCCCATTTGTTTGCATGTCAATTTATTTTTTATTATTTTCCTAATAAGTAGACATTATTAGGAAACATACTGTAGTGATTTGCCTGTCCCCTCTCCAGAGCTTGTTCTTGTTGTTGTTTGCTTGGTTATGTATTTTGTGTTTTGGCTAAGCTATTTTAGTAAAATTGATTTCCCTTTCCCCTTGCAGTGTGAAGTATTTTGTGTTGTTCCCCAGCCTTAAACATATGCACAGTTACCCTGGTGTGACAATGGTTTTAAACAGGAGTCTCTCTGATTATCTTTCCCTATCTCTCTGTTAAGATGACTGCCTCCTTGGTATTATTTCCAGCCCACTAGGCTCTGCTGCCTTCTATCTGGTCACTCCATTGTTTTCAACATTTCCTTGGAGCATAAATTATTAAGCAGTTTAATATAATTTAAGTCAGGCAGGGCTAGTTTTTGAGGCCAGTTTTTAAGGTTTCTTTTGAACTTTGGAGGGCTCCTTAGCTGTCTCTTCCCATGGAATTATCTGATTAACTACTTGGCCTATGGTTTATGTTGCTGTGTTTACTTTAGGGGAGCTATTTGTTTGACACTGTTTCAGATAAATTCCATTCCTTTGGAGAGAGCTTCAGAGCTCTGTTCTTACAGACTGCCACTCCCTCTGGACAAAATCTCTGAACCACCATTCTGGGTAATAGGCTGGGTGGTTGCCATCTTGTTTTTTATGTTATGAAACCTCTGCCTTACAAGCAAGTGGAGGCAAGGGCAATCTGGGTCCAAATCTGAGTTCACTGTGCCTGGGTAGAGTTTCCAAACTGTGGGTGGGGCTGGGGGAAGCAAAGGAGCCTCTTAGTTGTGTTCACTAGGAATTTAGCCACTTTAACCAAGAGCTGTTGGGGATAAGAAACCCTGGAGGCATGCCCCTCCTGTTGATATACGACAAACCTTGATTGACAGCTGCAGCCCCATCATCTTGGCAGCATCCACCCACAGTGAAGCTTCTATCAAATTGAGCTGTGAAGAGTAAAAGGGAGTGGGTTGTGTCTTAAATGCCACAAATTCTCTTACCAAGTTCTTGGTTCTTAGCAAGTTTTAGTAGAATTTCTTGATATTTCACTTCCTATATACTCTTTGGACACTTTCAGACCTCAAATGGCAAGGTTTTTATACATTTTTTTTGCCAGTTTTATTAGAAAATGAGTTTGCAGAGCCCCCCCATCTACCATCCAGAAGTGGAACTACATATAGTCATTTAACAATAGTTTAGCATTTCCTGTCGTCTCATTCTGGAGAATCATAGACGTGGCAGAAATACATATTCTTGAAGAAAAAAATGTCTCCCTTATGGGTACTGTGATTTCAATAGGGTGTGGGATAAGTACATGACAACATGCATGGGATACACACTCTGTTCTCTACAGATCTGTGCTTTTGAGTTAGAGAATATAATATATAGAGATGGATATTACTTTTAACATGTGACAATCTAGTTGTAGTGTTTAAGATTAAATTTGGTTGTGAGTAAAATAGTAAAAGTGCCCCAAATTAAAGTGGATAAAAGATAATAAAGGTTAATTTCTCTGTCATATAATACGGATGTAAGCCTGATATTGTGGCCTTGCTCCAAACCAATCATGAATTTTACCATTCTGACATCAGAATGGAATGAGCACTCAGACTTATACAGAACTTGGAAGAATAGTAAGTAATTCTGGATATCCTTCACCCAGATTTCTCAAATATTAATATATTAAGCTAATGTGTTTTAAGAGGTTTCCAGAATTGCCAAAATATTCACTTACATCCTCCTTGCCATAAGTTATGTCACATGACAACACCTTGGAGAAATAACTGCAGTCCTTATTCTAGATAGTCATAGCCAAATGTTAATAAAAATTACTGGTTCTGTAATCATGAAAGCAGAGTAGAATGGATATGGGGGCCTAATAAATAACAGATCCTGACTCACTGAGGAATCCATGGAGATGGTTTCACTTTGATCAATTACAAATAAAGACAGTGAATCCCTAGAGACCACAACTTGTGCAGAAGACTCATTGAAATGGAATGGGATTCTGGAAATTAAGACACCCAGGTCTGTTATCCCTCATACCCCAAGCTGGATGATCACAATACCCTGTAAAATGATGACAGAAATCTTGTGTCTACTTTTTCTTCTTTTCTGGGGAGTCTATGAACATTCAAGATAACATCCACTATTGAATATTCTAAAACAAGTTTCTTCACAACACTGCTCAGAAACACTATGACAAATTTGAATCAGAGCAGTATCTCCAAAAAGGGGAGGCAGATTAATGTATCATTTGAGCCAGGCCTTAACAGGAGATAAACTCCTCAGCTGTTACCATACATAAAACATAATTCAATAAAATACCAAATGCAAACAAGAGCAGATCACAGAAATGTAAGCTGAGAAAAATCAGAGTGAACTTCTGACCTTATGATGACATTTTCAACTCTGAAAATATTAAAAGAATTCTAACAAAAGCAGCATCTTTTTTTCCATATCTGTAACTGCCAGGTGTACCCAGAGCAGCCAGATTTTTTGGTCTCTAATGCTTTTTTCCTCTAAAAGGAACCAGGACTCCCTAAAATAAGAGGGCATTAAATCATGAGTTGATTCCATGACTCAGGACAAGAGGCATGGGGGACATGAACCAACAAACAGGATCAGTCGACAATATCTTCTTACGGACTGAAAACAATATTCCTTTAAAACATCAAAAGAAAAAAATAAGAAGAAAAAAAGTAAATGGATTCCTACTGGCCACATTATGTCAATTTGAGCATAAATAATCATAATTACTACAGGTGCTTCTCAACTTATGGTGGGGTTATATCCAAATAAACCCATCATAAATTGAAAACATCATACACCATATGTGCATTTTTATGACCTACAATATTTTCAAACAATGGGTTTATCTAGACATAGCCCCATTTTAAGTCAAGGAGCATACTCTGAGTATGTCTTAGTCCATTTTGTGTTGCTATAAAGGAATGTCTGAGGTTGGGTAATAAAGAAAGAGGTTTATTTGGCTCACTGTTCTGTAGGATTTACAAGAATCATGGTGCAACATCTGCTTCTGGTAAGGGCCCCAGGCTGCTTCCACTCGTGGCAGAAGATGAAAGGGGGCAGTGTATGCAGACATCACATGGCAAGAGAGGAAGCAAGAGGGTGAGGAAGGAGGTACCAGGCCCTTCTGAACAACCAGCTCTCAAAGGAACTAATAGAGTGATAACTCACCCCCCAATCCAGAGAGGACATTAATTTATTCATGAGGGATCTTCTCCCATGACTCAAACACCTCCCATTAGGCCCCACCTCCAAATAGGGATCAAACTTCAATATGAGATTTGGAGGGGACAAATATCCAAACTATAGCAGCATATCACTTTAGTACTATTATAAAGCTGAAAATTATAAGTCAAACCATTTTAAGTTGGGGATTACAGGCGTGACCCACCATGCCTGGCCGTGATTTTTAAATTTGTACATACTTGGTTTGTAACTTTAACAAATATATTAAAGTGTTTTATTATGTTTGCAAAGGGACTCTGACTTCCAACATAGTACTGCCAAGATTGCACGATGATAGAGTTTCATTGAAAGGCTGCCAGGGATCTTTCTTTTATGACAATTCTTAATGATACTACCGGGATGTGCAATGACCCATAAAGGAGTTGCTCTGGGTTAATACCCAGGGAATCTTTTGATTTCAAAGAAGAAAGTTCAAGAGAATGAATAGAAAAAAGATGAAACTGGAAATAAAAAATAGGAATATAAGATTTGAAAGCCAAGTTTTATATAATCTTGTTTTATAAGTTATATAACATCATTGCAATATCAATACCTGAAAAATACTTGGAAAATTATAACTTTACTTATGATTATAGAAGCAATTAAATGGTAAAAGATAGAATTAAATAGTCTATCGAAAGAATAATCACCTGACCAGGGTATATTCATAAAAAGAAGATAGCTATCAATATAAATTATCACTTCATAGATTTTTTAACACAATGGGATAAAATCACAAAGCATTATTCTTAATCGTAAAACAAAAAATCTAATTCATGATGCCACATTGGTCTCATGGTTTGTTTTGGGGTTTTTTTGAGATGAAGTCTCACTCTGTCACCCAGGCTGGAGTGCAGTGGTGCAATCTCGGCTCACTGCAACCTCCACCTTCCAAGTTCGAGTGATTCTCCTGCCTCAGCCTCCCAAGTAGCTGGGATTACAGGCATGCGCCACCACGTCCAGCTAATTTTTTTATTTTTAGGAGATGGAGTTTCACCATGTTGGCCAGGTTGGTCTCGAACTCCTGACCTCAGGTGATCTGCCCACCTTGGCCTCCCAAAGTGCTGGGATTACAGGCATGAGCCACTGCTCCTGGCCTAATGGTATCATGTTTTACAGCTTGATTTAAAGGGTTAATTTTTTTTCAAAGTTTATCAACAGCTTATGTACCAGCCATGGTATAGGTGCTGGTGATAAATGCTGAACAAAAAAAAAGGTTCCAGACAATCTTGGCTCCCTACATAATCCAAAGGGTGCCAGTTTTGTACTGAGTGTAGTGTCAGCCATATCACACAAGTTGAATTATGTTGACACTTTAATGGCATTCATTTCTCAATAGTCTATTTCAATTTTCATTTTGTATTCAATCCAGGGCTTAAATACACATGACTATAAATTTTCAGAGATGACAATGTCTCTCCATAGATTACTTACCCACTACAAACTAAATCTTTACAATGAACTTATGGCAGTTACCAGCTTACCCAAATGATCATCCTTAGTTTCACTAATGCAAGGACCTGTACTTAAATGTTTTCTGACAGTACAATAAGACATACAAATAACCTACAAAGCATTCTTCCCCAAACGTTTAATCTAGACTTAAGAAAGCCTCTGGACTTATTCCCTTGTACAGAAAATACAACCAAGAACAAGGCTAAATGACACTATAAAGAAAGAAATCTAAACATATAGCCGACAACATTTCTGAGCTACTCCAATGTCATTTTTTTAAAATGAGAAAGTTTCTAGACCAGTGGCTCTCTAACTCTGGTTGGTATCACAGACACAAAACCTGGAGAAATAATAAAAAACAGAGGCCCAGGCTTATAAGCTAGGGCTATACTTCTGTAGGTTTACCAAGTCCCACGGGTGATTCTGATACCCACCATAATTTGAGAGCATACCTTCATGGGGTTTCCATGCTACAATACACTAAAGAGAGATAACCAAATGCAATGCAGAATCTGCAATGGATACTCCTTAGAAAATGAATAGCTGTAGGCCAGGCGTGATGGCTCACGCCTGTAATCCCAGCACTTTGGGAGGCCAAGGCGGGTAGATCATGAGGTCAGGAGATCGAGACCATCCTGGCTAACACAGTGAAACCCTGTCTCTACTAAAAATACAAAATATTAGCCGGGCGTGGTGGCGGGTGCTTTAGTCCCAGATACTCGGGAGGCTGAGGTTGGGAGAATGGCGTGAACCTGGGAGGCGGAGCTTGCAGTGAGCCCAGATCACATCACTGCACTCCAGCCTGGGCAACAGAGCGAGACTCCATCTCAAAAAAAAAAAAAAAAGAGAAAATGAATAGCTGTAAAAGATGGTTTGCAGGCCAATGAAGAAATCTGAAGATGGAATGATATTACAGAATTATGAATATTTTCCTTAAGGGTAATTATGGTACTATGGTTATATGATATTGTCTTTATGTTTGGGTAATACACATGCTGATGTAACAAGGGGTAAAGTGTCATGATGTCTAAAACTTATTCTCAATGGTCTAAAACTTATTCTCAATGGTACAACAAATATACAAAAAATAAATGTGGCAAATTGTTAACAATTTTGAATCAAGGTGGGGGGGATATGGGTGTATATTTTACTATTCTTTCAAAACCTGCAACAATTATCAACTAGGTTCACCATCTTTTATGGGCAGGATTTGTGGTATCCCCAAACAATTACACTAGTAACATCAAAAAACACTGGTCACAGATCACCATAACAGATTTAACAATGAAAAAGTTTGAAATATTATGAAAACTAGCAAAGTGTGACACAAAGACATGAAATGTGCACATGCTGTTTGGAAAATGGTGCTCATAGACTTATTCACTGCAAGGTTGCTGCAAACCTTCAATGTGTATAAAATGCAGTAACTGCAATGCACAATTAAGTGAGGTATGCCTGTATCCAGTGAAATATTTCATGGGTAGTAAACTGTGAACATGGCAGCTACTCTGCATTCCTCACATCAATAACTTTCTCACCAAAATTATCTTCTCTGAACTCTAAGGCATTTAGTGTGGCTATAAAACATCCCACATTCCTTACACTCAAAGGAGTTCTCAGCAGTATGAATACTCTGATGTTGAGCAAATCCCAGGCCACGATGAAAGTTCTTCGCACATTCTTTTATGTTCACAGGATTTCTCATCAATATGAATTCTCTGGTGTTGAGTAAATTTTTCATACACAGTGAAGGCTTGTCTACACTCCTTATATTCATAAAACTTCTAACTATAATGAATTTTCTGATGTTGAGTAAGCAGATCAATCACAGTAAGGGTTTGCTCACATTCTTTACATTCATAGGGTTTCATGCCAGTATGAATTTTGTGATGTGCAGAAAGGACTGAACTAAGTCTAAAGGTCTTCCCACATCCTTTATATTCACAGGGTTGCTCACCAGTATGAATTTTAACATGTTGAACAAGGCTCGAGCTATAAGTAAAGGCCTTTCCACATTCTTTACATTCATACGGTTCATACCAGTATGAATTCTTTAATGTGCAGTAAAGACTAAGCTAAATCCAAAAGTTTTCCACATTCTTTACACTCACAGGGTTTCTCAGCAGTATGGATTCTCAGATGTACAATAAGTTCATAATTACTTCTAAAGGCCTTTTCACATTCCTTACATTCATAGGGCTTCTCATCAGTATGAATTTTAACATGTTTAACAGGTTTGAACTATGACTGAAGGCTTTCCCACATTCTTCACATTGATATGGTTTCTCACCAGTATGAATTCTCTGATGTACTCTAAGGTTTCTACCACTGGTAAAGCATTTCCCACATCCTTGACATTCATAAGGGTTTTCACGAATATGAAATCTATAATGTCCACGAAATTGGTAATGATATTGAAAGGCCTTCCCACATTCCTTATATTCAAAGGTTTCACCCAAGTATGAATTTACTGATGTTCAATAAGTTGCTACTGATGTCTGAAGGCTGTCCCACATTTCTTATATTCAAACGGTTTCTCACCTGTACAAGTTTTTGATGCAGAGAAAGTTGTAGGTGAAGTCTAAAAGCCTTCCCACACTCCTTACATTCATAGGGTTTCTCACCAGTATGAATACTCTGAGGCTGAACAAGGTTTGAGCCACGATTAAAGGCCTTCCCACACTCCTTACGTTTAAATGGCTTCTCACCAGTATGAATGATCTGATGTTGAGCAAGCTGTATCAGAAGACTAAAGGCCTTTCCGCATTCTTTACATTCAAAGGGTTTCTCACCAGTATGAATTTGGTAATGTTCAGTAAGCTGGTAATGATATCTAAAGGTCTTCCTACACTCCTTACATACAAAGGGTTTCTCACTGGAATGAATTTTCTGATGCTGAATAAGGTTTGAACCACGACTAAAGCCTTTCCCACACTCCTTACATTCATATGGTTTTACACCAGCATGAATACTCTGATGTTGAACAAGGTTCGAGACACGATTAAAGGACTTCCCACATTCTTTACATTCAAATGGCTTCTCACCTGTGTGAATGTTCTTATGGCGATTAAGCTGGGTGTGAAGACTGAAGGCCTTGCCACATTCCTTACATTCAAAGGGCTTCTCACCAGTATGAAATTTCTGATGTCGAATAAGGTGCATATGAAGTCGAAAAGCTTTCCCACATTCCTTACATTCAAAGGGTTTCTTTCCGGTATGAATACTTTGATGTTGATTAAGATTTGAACCACGACGAAAGAATTTCCCACATTCCTTACATTCAAAGGACTTCTCACCTGTATGAGTTTTCTCATGTTGAGAAAGTTGTAGGTGAAGTCTAAAAGCCTTCCCACACTCCTTACATTCATAGGGCTTCTCACCAGTATGAATACTCTGATGTTGAACAAGGTTTGAGCCACGATTGAAGGCCTTCCCACAGTCTTTACATTCAAATGGTTTCTCACCAGTATGAATGTTCTTATGTCGAGCAAGCTGTGTCAGAAGACTAAAGGCCTTTCCACATTCTTTACATTCAAAGGGTTTCTCACCAGTATGAATTTGGGAATGTTGAATAAGTTGGTAATGATATCGAAAGGCCATCTCACATTCCCTACATACAAAGGGTTTCTCATTGGAATGAATCTTTTGATGCTGAATAAGATTTGCGCCACGATTAAAGCCTTTCCCACACTCCTTACATTCATATGGTTTTACACCAGCATGAATACTCTGGTGTTGAATAAGGTTTGAACTACGATTAAAGGACTTCCCACATTCTTTACATTCAAATGGTTTTTCACCTGTGTGAATGTTCTTATGGCGATTAAGCTGATTGAGAAGACTAAAGGCCTTCCCGCATTCCCTACATTCAAAGGGCTTCTCACCCATATGAATCTTCTGATGTCGAACAAGCTTTGTCAGAAGAGTAAAGGCCTTTCTGCATTCTTTACATTCAAAGGGTTTCTGGCCAGTATGAATTCGGCAATGTTCAACGAGTTGGTAATGATATCGAAAGGCCATCTCACATTCCCTACATACAAAGGGTTTCTCATTGGAATGAATTTTTTGATGCTGAATAAGATTTGAACCACGATTAAAGGCTTTCCCACACTCCTTACATTGATATGGTTTTACACCAGCATGAATACTTTGATGCTGAGTAAGGTTTGAGCTACGATTAAAAGACTTCCCACATTCCTTACATTCAAACAGTTTCTCACCTGTGTGAATGTTCTTATGGCGATTAAGCTGGGTGGGAAGATTAAAGGCTTTTCCACATTCCTTACATTCAAAAGTTTTCTCACCAGTATGAAATTTCTGATGTCGAGTAAGTTGTATGTGAAGGTGAAAGGCTTTCCCACATTCTTTGCATTTATAGGGTTTCTCTCCAGTATGAATACTCAGATGCTGAATAAGATTTGAACCACGAATAAAGTATTTCCCACATTCCTTACATTCATGTGGTTGATGTGTATTATGAATAAGAGAAGCACGAGTATAAGCAGGCATTTCTTCATAGCTGACGATCTTCTGGTTGATATATCCTTCTTGATGTCCCTGTAGTCCCTCAAATCTACTTCTATATTCTGAGTCATTTCTAAAATAAAAGGCCTCGAGGCCAAGTGTTTTACTTATTTGCTTTATAACATATTTGGGTAAGTTTATTTCAAAAATATCATTTTGTGGAGATATTTTCTCAGGTCCATATTTTGACTCCAAATCTGAAATAAATGAAGAAAGCAAACATATTTTATTTTCCCATAACACACATGCATACAAAATTCATTAAACAAATGGCCAAAGTATAAAATATAATACTTTCAGGGAAGGGATGTGAAAAAGGAAAAGGGTGCCAATAATGAAGAAAGTTTATGTAAGATGGTGGTGGTCGTAAGGGAACAGGTTAACTTTGTCAAATTTAGGTGTGAATCAAAACCATTTGGTAAGATTAAATACATTGATATTCAAGCAACTCAGATGTACAGAATCAGAATTTTTAGCAAAAAAAGCTTTTTTTTTTTTTAGACTGAGTTTCACTCTTGTCGCCCAGGCTGCAGTGCAATGGCACAATCTCAGCTCACTGCAGCCTCTACCTCCTGGGTTCAAGTGATTCTCTTGCCTCAGCCTCAGCCTCCAGAGTAGCTGGGATTACAAGCATCTGCCACCACGCCTGGCTAATTTTGGTATTTTTAGTAGAGACAGGGTTTCACAATGTTGGCCAGGCTGGTCTGGAACGCCTAACATCAGGTGATCCACCCACCCTGGCCTCCCAAAGTGCTGGGATTACAGGTGTGAGCCATTGCGCCCAGCCTGTATTTTTTTTTTTAAGAGACAGGGTCTCTCTCTGTTGTATAGGCTATAGTGCAACGGCATGATCACAGCTCACTGCAGCCTCAAGCTCCCAGGCTCAAGCAATCCTCCTGCCTAAGCCTCCCAAGTGGCTACACCTACAGGCACATGCCACCATGTCTGGACAATTTTTTTTTTCTTTAGTCTTCCTGCAGTCCAAAGTCTAGCTAATTTTTACTTTATTTTTATTTTTACTTTGTAGAGATGGTGTCTCACCATGTTACCCAAGCTGGTCTTGAACTCCTGGCATCAAGCAATCCTCCTGCCTTGATCTCCAAACATGCTGGGATCACCAGTAGGAGCCATCACACCCAGCCAAAGCTGTATTTTTAATATCTCTACCAGATGATTCTGATTCAGATAAAAGTTTACAGATCATACTTAAAACTGGTTTTGAATGGTTTATCTTTAGTCTTAACACAAAATCCAAAAACTTTAACACAGAGAACAAAACTTCCTATCAGGGCACTGTCCTCCTTTGTGGCTGATCTCTAACCACTCCCTCCTTTTAGCAACCAGAACATGATATAACCTTTCTCTTATCTTCTTGCTTGCTTAGACTGCTTCATCTTCCAAGAATCCTCTGGCCTTGCTCTTTGTAACAAACATCCAACTCGTCTTTTTTTTTTTCTGTATATATATAAATTTTTTAATTTTATTATTATTATACTTTAAGTTTTAGGGTACATGTGCACAATGTGCAGGTTTGTTACATATGTATACATGTGCCATGTTGGTGTGCTGCACCCATTAACTCATCATTTAGCATTAGGTATATCTCCTAATGTTATCCCTCCCTGCTCCCCCCACCTCACAACAGTCCCCGGAGTGTGATGTTCCCCTTCCTGTGTCCATCTGTTCTCATTGTTCAATTCCCACCTATGAGTGAGAACATGCACTGTTTGGTTTTTTGTCCTTGCAATAGTTTGCTGAGAATGATGGTTTCCAGTTTCATCCATGTCCCTACAAAGGACATGAACTCATCATTTTTTATGGCTGCATAGTATTCCATGGTGTATATGTGCCACATTTCCTTAATCCAGTCTAACAGTGTTGGACATTTGCGTTGGTTCCAAGTCTTTGCTATTGTGAATAGTGCCGCAATAAACATATGTGTGCACGTGTCTTTATAGCAGCATGATTTATAATCCTTTGGGTATATACCCAGTAATGGGATGGCTGGGTCAAATGGTATTTCTAGTTCTAGATCCCTGAGGAATCGCCACACTGACTTCCACAATGGTTGAACTAGTTTACAGTCCCACCAACAGTGTAAAAGTGTCCCTATTTCTCCACATCCTCTCCAGCACCTGTTATTTCCTGACTTTTTAATGATGGCCATTCTAACTGGTGTGAGATGGTATCTCACTGTGGTTTTGATTTGCATTTCTCTGATGGCCAGTGATGATGAGCATTTTTTCATGTGTTTTTTGGCTGCATAAATGTCTTCTTTTGAGAAGTGTCTGTTCATATCCTTTGCCCACTTTTTGATGGGGTTCTCTGATTTTTTCTTCTAAATTTGTTTGAGTTCATTGTAGATTCTGGATATTAGCCCTTTGTCCGATGAGTAGATTGCAAAAATTTTCTCCCATTTTGTAGGTTGCCTGTTCTCACTCTGATGGTAGTTTCTTTTGCTGTGCAGAAGCTCTTTAGTTTAATTAGATCCCATTTGTCAAATTTGGCTTTTGTTGCCATTGCTTTTGGTGTTTTAGACATGAAGTCCTTGCCCATGCCTATGTCCTGAATGGTATTGCCTAGGTTTTCTTCTAGGGTTTTTATGGTTTTAGGTCTAACATGTAAGTCTTTAATCCATCTTGAATTAATTTTTGTATAAGGTGTAAGGAAGGGACCCAGTTTCAGCTTTCTACATTTGGCTAGCCAGTTTTCCCAGCACCATTTATTAAATAGGGAATCCTTTCCCCATTGCTTGTTTTTGTCAGGTTTGTCAAAGATCAGATGGTTGTAGATATGCGGCATTATTTCTGAGGGCTTTGTTCTGTTCCATTGATCTATATCTCTGTTTTGGTAGCACTACCATGCTGTTTTGGTTACTGTAGCCTTGTAGTATAGTTTGAAGTCAGGTAGTGTGATGCCTCCGGCTTTGTTCTTTTGGCTTAGGATTGACTTGGCGATGCGGGCTCTTATTTGGTTCCATATGAACTTTAAAGTCGTTTTTTCCAATTCTGTGAAGAAAGTCATTGGTAGCTTGATGGGGATGGCACTGAATCTATAAATTACCTTGGGCAGTATGGCCATTTTCACGATATTGATTCTTCCTACCCATGAGCATGGAATATTCTTCCATTTGTTTATATCCTCTTTTATTTCATTGAGCAGTGGTTTGTAGTTCTCCTTGAAGAGGTCCTTCACATCCTTTGTAAGTTGGATTCCTAGGTATTTTATTCTCTTTGAAGCAATTGTGAATGGGAGTTCACTCATGATTTGGCTCTCTGTTTGTCTGTTATTGGTGTATAAGAATGCTTGTGATTTTTGCACATTGATTTTGTATCCTGAGACTTTGCTGAAGTTGCTTATCAGCTTAAGGAGATTTTGGGCTGAGACGATGGGGTTTTCTAGATATACAATCATGTCATCTGCAAACAGGGACAATTTGACTTCTTCTTTTCCTAATTGAACACCCTTTATTTCCTTCTCCTGCCTGATTGTCCTGGCCAGAACTTCCAACACTATGTTGAGTAGGAGTGGTGAGAGAGGGCATCCCTGTCTTGTGCCAGTTTTCAAAGTGAATGCTTCCAGTTTTTGCCCATTCAGTATGATATTGGCTGTGGGTTTATCATAGATAGCTCTTATTATTTTGAGATACGTCCCATCAATACCTAATTTATTGAGAGTTTTTAGCATGAAGCATTGTTGAATTTTGTCAAAGGCCTTTTCTGTATCTATTGAGATAATCATGCAGTTTTTGTCTTTGGTTCTGTTTATATGCTGGATTACATTTATTGATTTGTGTATGTTGAACCAGCCTTGCATCCCAGGGATGAAGCCCACTTGATCATGGTGGATAAGCTTTTTGATATGCTGCTGGATTCAGTTTGCCAGTATTTTATTGAGGATTTTTTCATCAATGTTCATCAAGGATATTGGTTTAAAATTCTCTTTTTTGGTTGTGTCTCTGCCAAGCTTTGGTATCAGGATGATGCCGGCCTCATAAAATGAGTTACGGAGGACTCCCTCTTTTTCTATTGATTGGAATAGTTTCAGAAGGAATGGTACCAGCTCCTCCTTGTACCTCTGGTAGAATTCAGCTGTGAATCCATCTGGTCCTGGACTTTTTTTGGTTGGTAAGCTATTGATTATTGCCACAATTTCAGAGCCTGTTATTGGTCTATTCAGAGATTCAACTTCTTCCTGGTTTAGTCTTGGGAGGGTGTATGTGTTGAGGAATTTATCCATTTCTTCTAGATTTTCTAGTTTATTTGCGTAGAGGTGTTTGTAGTATTCTCTGATGGTAGTTTGTATTTCTGTGGGATTGGTGGTGATATCCGCTTTATCATTTTTTATTGCATCTATTTGATTCTTCTCTCTTTTCTTATTAGTCTTGCTAGCGGTCTATCAACTTTGTTGATCTTTTCAAAAAACCAGCTCCTGGATTCATTAATTTTTTGAAGGGTTTTTTGTGTCTCTATTTCCTTCAGTTCTGCTCTGATTTTAGTTATTTCTTGCCTTCTGCCAGCTTTTGAATGTGTTTGCTCTTGCTTTTCTAGTTCTTTTAATTGTGATGTTAGGGTGTCAATTCTGGATCTTTCCTGCTTTCTCTTGTGGGCATTTAGTGCTATAAATTTCCCTCTACACACAGCTTTGAATGTGTCCCAGAGATTCTGGTATGTTGTGTCTTTTTTCTTGTTGGTTTCAAAGAACATCTTTATTTCTGCTTTCATTTCGTTATGTACCCAGTAGTCACTCAGGAGCAGGTTGTTCAGTTTCCATGTAGTTGAGTGGTTCTGAGTGAATTTCTTAATCCTGAGTTCTAGTTTGATTGCACTGTGGTCTGAGAGACAGTTTGTTATAATTTCTGTTCTTTTACATTTGCTGAGGAGTGCTTTACTTCCAACTATGTAGTCAATTTGGAATAGGTGTGGTGTGGTGCTGAAAAAAATGTATATTCTGTTGATTTAGGGTGGAGAGTTCTGTATATGTCTATTAGGTCCACTTGGTGCAGAGCTGAGTTCAATTCCTGGGTATCCTTGTTAACTTTCTGTCTCGTTGATCTGTCTAATGTTGACAGTGGGGTGTTAAAGTCTCGCATTATTATTGTGTGGGAGTCTAAGTCTCTTTGTAGGTCACTAAGGACTTGCTTTATGAATCTGGATGCTCCTGTATTGGGTGCATATATATTTAGGATAGTTAGCTCTTCTTGTTGAATTGATCCCTTTACCATTATGTAATGGCCTTGTCTCTTTTGATGTTTGTTGGTTTAAAGTCTGTTTTATCAGAGACTAGGAATGCAACCCCTGCCTTTTTGTTTTCCATTTGCTTGGTAGATCTTCCCCCATCCCTTTATTTTCAGCCTATGTGTGTCTCTGCACATGAGATGGGTTTCCTGAATACAGCACACTGATGGGTCTTGACTCTTTTTTTATTTTTCTTTTTTTTGAGACGGAGTGTTGCTCTGTCACCCAGGCTGGAATGCAGTGGCACAGTCTCGGCTCACTGCAAGCTCTGCCTCCTGGGTTCACACCATTCTCATGCCTCAGCCTCCCGAGTAGCTGGGACTACAGGGGCCCGCCACCTCGCTCGGCTAATTTTTTTGTGTTTTTAGTAGAGACAGGGTTTCATGGTGTTAGCCAGGATGGTCTCAATCTCCTGACCTTGTGGTCCACCCACCTCGGCCTCCCAAAGTGCTGGGATTACAGGCGTGAGCCACCACGCCTGGCCTCGGGTCTTGACTCTTTATCCAATTTGCCAGTCTGTGTCTTTTAATTGGAGCATTCAGCCCATTTACATTTAAAGTTAATATTGTTATGTGTGAATTTGGTCCTGTCATTATGATGTTAGCTGGTTATTTTGCTCATTAGTTGATGTGGTTTCTTTCTAGCCTTGATGGTCTTTACATTTTGGCATGTTTTTGCAGTGGCTGGTACTGGTTGTTCCTTTCCATGTTTAGTGCTTCCTTCAGGAGCTCTTTTAGGGCAGGCCTGGTGGTGACAAAATCTCTCAGCATTTGCTTGTCTGTAAAGTATTTTATTTCTTCTTCACTTATGAAGCTTAGTTTGGCTGGATATGAAATTCTGGGTTGAAAATTCTTTTCTTTAAGAATGTTGAATATTGGCCCCCACTCTCTTTTGGCTTGTAGAGTTTCTGCCGAGAGATCCGCTGTTAGTCTGATGGGCTTCCCTTTGTGGGTAACCCGACCTTTCTCTCTGGCTGCCCTTAACATTTTTTCCTACATTTCAACTTTGGTGAATCTGACAATTTGTGTCTTGGAGTTGCTCTTCTCGAGGAGTATCTTTGTGGCATTCTCTGTATTTCCTGAATCTGAATGTTGGCCTGCCTTGCTGGATTGGGGAAGTTCTCCTGGATAATATCCTGCAGAGTGTTTTCCAACTTGGTTCCATTCTCCCCGTCACTTTCAGGTACACCAATCAGACATAGATTTGGTCTTTTCACATAGTCCCATATTTCTTGGAGGCTTTGTTCATTTCTTTTTATTCTTTTTTCTTTAAACTTCCCTTCTCACTTCAGTTCATTCATTTCGTCTTCCATCACTGATACCCTTTCTTCCAGTTGATCGCATTGGCTCCTGAGGCTTCTGCATTCTTCATGTAGTTCTTGAGCCTTGGCCTTCAGCTCCATCAGCTCCTTTAAGGACTTCTCTGCATTGGTTATTCTCGTTAGCCATTCGTCTAATTTTTTTTCAAAGTTTTTAACTTTTTTGCCATTGGTTTGAATTTCCTCCTGTAGCTCGGAGTAGTTTGATCGTCTGAAGACTTCTCTCAGCTCGTCAAAGTCATTCTCCATCCAGCTTTGTTCCATTGCTGGTGAGGAGCTGTGTTCCTTTGGAGGAGGAGAGGTGCTCTGCTTTTTAGAGTTTCCAGTTTTTTTGCTCTGTTTTTTCCCCATCTTTGTGGTTTTATCTACTTTTGGTCTTTGATGTTGGTGACATACAGATGGGTTTTTGGTGTGGATGTCCTTTCTGTTTGTTAGTTTTCCTTCTAACAGACAGAACCCTCAGCTGCAGGTCTGTTGGAGTTTGCTAGAAGTCCACTCCAGACCCTGTTTGCCTGGGTATCAGCAGCGGTGGCTGCAGAACAGCAGTGGCTGTAGAACAGTGGATACTGGTGACCCGCAAATGCTGCTGCTTGATGGTTCCTCTGGAAGTTTTGTCTCAGAGGAGTACCTGGCCATGTGAGGTGTCAGTCTGCCCCTACTGGGGGGTGCCTCCCAGTTAGGCTGCTCAGGGGTCAGGGACCCACTTGAGGAGGCAGTCTGCCTGTTCTCAGATCTCCAGCTGCATGCTGGAAGAACCACTACTCTCTTCAAAGCTGTCAGACAGGGACATTTAAGTCTGCAGAGGTTACTGCTGTCTTTTTGTTTGTCTGTGCCCTGCCCCCAGAGGTGGAGCCTACAGAGGCAGGCAGGCCTCCTTGAGCTGTGGTGGGCTCCACCCAGTTCAAGCTTCCTGGTTGCTTTGTTTACCTAATCAATCCCGGGCAATGGCAGGCGCCCCTTCCCCAGCCTCACTGCCACCTTGCAGTTTGATCTCAGACTGTTGTGCTAGCAATCAGCAAGACTCCGTGGGCATAGGACCCTCCAAGCCAGGTGTGGGCTATAATCTCCTGGTGTGCCGTTTTTTAAGCCCATTGGAAAAGCACAATATTAGGGTGGGAGTGACCCGATTTTCCAGGTGCCGTCTGTCACCCCTTTCTTTGACTAGGAAAGGGAACTCCCTGACCCCTTGCACTTCCCAAGTGAGGCAATGCCTCGCCCTGCTTCGGCTCACACATGGTGCACTGCACCCACTGTCCTGCACCCACTGTCTGGCACTCCCTAGTGAGATGAACCCAGTACCTCAGATGGAAGTGCAGAAATCACCCGTCTTCTGCGTCGCTCATGCTGGCAGCTGTAGACCGGAGCTGTTCCTATTTGGCCATCTTGGCTCCACACCCCCAACTCATCTTTTAAGCCTTAGGATAAATGTTTTCCTGAGAAAATCTGAATGAATGAATAAAGCCTCTGTGACATATGGGACATCATAAAACAACAAAATATTTGAATTTTCGAGGTCCTAGAGACAAAGAGAAAACATAAAGGATAGAAAATCTATTTAATGAAATAATAGCAGGAAACTTTCCAACTCTAATAAGAGATGCAGACATCTTGATACAGGAAGCTCAGAGATACCCAAATAGATAAAATACAAAAAGGTATTCTCCATGGCATATTATGGTCAAAATATAAAAGTCAAAGACAAAAGAGAATACTAAAAACAGCAAGAGAAAAGCATCTAGTCACTTACAAGGAAACTCTCATCAGCCTAACAGCAGATTTCTCAACAGAGAGAAATGAGAGAGAATGAGATTATACATTCAGTGTTGAAAGAAAAAAATCACCAGTCAAGGACACTATCCTCAACAAAGTATTCTACAAAAATGAAAAAGAAATAGTCTTTCCCAGACAGCAAAAGGTGATAGAATTCATCACCACTGGACCAACCCTACAAGATATGTTCAAGAGTCCTACACCTAGAAGTGAAAGGAAAATATCTACCATTGTGAAAACACACAAAAGTATAAAACCTACTGACACAGCAAACATACAAATAAGGACAAAAGACTCAAATGTTACCCCTAAAGAAAACAACCAAACTACAATGATAAAAAATAAAAGAGAAAGGAACAAAGGATATACAAAACAACAAGAAATCAATTAATAAAATGATAAGAATCAGCCCTCACATATCAGTAATCACATTGAATGTCAATGGATTAAACTTCATTTAAAAGATACAGACGAGCTGAATGGATGAAAAAACATGATCCAACTATAAGCTGCCTACAAGAAAGTCTTCTCACTGGTAAAGACACATATGGATTGAAACTAAAAGAACAGGAAAAGATATTCCATACAAATGGAAACCAAAAGTGAGTAGAAATAGCTACATTTATTCAGAAAAAAACAGATTTTAAGTAAAAAACAGCAAAAAGAGACAAAGAAGGTGATCATATAATGATAAAGGGATCAATTCAGCAAGAGGATATAACAATTCTAAACATACAATACCAACACCAGAACACCCAGATATATAAGGCAAATATTATTAGAGCAAAAGGGAGAGAGATACTGCAGTACAATAATCATTGGAGACGTCAATGTGCCACTCTCAGAATGAGATCATCTAGAGAGAAAATTAACAAAGAAACATTGAGTTTAAACATACCTGAGAGGATAAGGGAAAAAAGGAACTCTTTTTTTTTTTTTTTTCTTGAGACGGAGTCTCGCTCTGTGCCCAGGCTGGAGTGCAGTGGCGCAATCTCGGCTCACTGCAAGCTCCGCTTCCCGGGTTCACACCATTCTCCTGCCTCAGCCTCTCCGAGTAGCTGGGACTACAGGTGCCCGCCACCACGCCCAGCTAATTTTTTGTATTTTTAGTAGAGATGGGGTTTCACCGTGGTCTCGATCTCCTGACCTCATGATCCGCCTGCCTTAGCCTCCCAAAATGCTGGGATTACAAGCGTGAGCCACTGCACCTGGCCGAAAAAAGGAACTCTTATATACTGTTGGCGGGATACAAATTAGTATAATCACTATGGAAAACAGCATGCAGATTTCTCAAAAACCTGAAAATAGAACTACCATATGATCCAACAATCCCACTACTGGGTATTAATCCAAAGGAAGAGAAATCAGTATATCAAAATGATACCTGCACTTGTATGATTATTGTAGCATTATTCAAAATACCAAAGGTATGGAATCAACTAAGTGTCCCCCAACAGACAAACAGATAAAGAAAATGTGATATATACACAATGGAATACTATTCAGGCATTTAAAAAATGAAATCATGTCATTTGCAGCAACATGGAGGGAATCGGAGGTCAGAAAGACAAATATCAGACTGGGCGCAGTGGCTCACGCCTGTAATCCCAGCGCTTTGGGAGGCCGAGGTGGGTGAATCACCTGAGGTCAGGAATTTGAGACCAGCCTGGCCAGCGTGGTGAAACCCCGTCTCTATTAAAAATACAAAAATTAGCCAAGCGTGGTGGCAGGCAACTGTAATCCCAGTTACTCGAGAGGCTGAGGCAGGAGAATTGTTTGAACCCAGGAGGCAGAGGTTGCAGTGAGCCAAGATTGCACCACTGCACTCCAGCCTGGGCGACAAAAATGAGGCTCCAACTCAAAAAAAAGAAAGACAAATATCATATGTTCTCATTCATATCTGGAGGCTAAAAAAAGATCTCACAGAGGTAGAGAATAGAATGATAGAAACCAGAGGTTAGGAAGGGTGTGTGGGTGAGGGGTGGGGGATGAAGAGGAGTTGGTTAA
This sequence comes from Hylobates moloch, assembly GCF_009828535.3. Classification (NCBI taxonomy): domain Eukaryota; kingdom Metazoa; phylum Chordata; class Mammalia; order Primates; family Hylobatidae; genus Hylobates; species Hylobates moloch. The sequence goes on along the minus strand of NW_026652288.1, from coordinate 37,140,147 downwards.
TGTTACAAACATACAGTTAAATATGAGGAATGACTTCTAATGTTCATAAGCAGAGTAGAGTGACTCTAATTAACAACAATGTATTGTATATTTCAAAATAGCTAGAAGACTTGAAATGTTCCTATCAGAAAGAAATGATAAACACTCCTCTGGTGGATCTGATGGATACCTCAAATACCCTGACACTTGCTCATTACACATTCTATGCATGGAAAAAAACATAACATGTATCCCATAAATATGTACAAATATTGGGTATCAATTAAAAATGAATAAATAACTCTTGAAGAACTTCCCACATTCCTCACAATGACAGTCAAAACCCTGTATGATATGACTCCAACCTAACTCTGACCTCTCTTCCCGCCGTTCCATTACTTACTCCACCTTTGTGTTTCCTGCTCAGTCTGACTAGATTACTCTCACCTGGACACACGACTTGAACCCTTACTTCACATCTCTACACAAGCATGCCCACTTCCAGACAGGTACCCTAAGCACCCAAGTGCTGCCATTCTCACCCCATCACTCCTATTTCCTTGTCTCTATAGCATGATTATCTGGTATTCCTTATCTATTCATTTGCTTACTTGTTTGAGGCATGTCTCACCAACTGCTGGTAAAGTCCATGACCGCAGTGACTTTCTCAGTCTTGTTCATTACCTGTACATTACAGTATTGACAGAGCCAAGCACAGGCCTTCTAGGAATGTGCACTCAATACATATTTACTGAACGTGAATACATTTCTTAGTGAAAACACATGTAGAAATCTAAATGCAAAAGCAGAGTTGGAAAGTAGCTGGATCCAAAATACGTGTTAAAAGTTTACACTGGGGGCCAGGAGAGTTTACACTGGGGGCCAGAAGCATTGGCTCATGCCTATAATTTTAGCTACTTAGGAGGTTGAGGCAGGAAGACTACTTGAGGCCAAGAGTTCAAGATCAGCCGGGGCAACATAGCAAGATGCTGTCTCTTAAAAAATAAATTTAAAGACGTTTAAAGTTTACGCTGGGAAAGAAAGAGGAAACTCACTTCATTAAAAAAGGAAGAAAATAACAGAAATTAGGTGATTAGTAAATGATGAAGTTCCTTGGGGATAGCTCCTAGAGTGATCTTATTTCCTTCCCAGGTCTTGGGCATTTTTGTCCAATGGGGGACCTTGGGTCATTGAAGAAAGTTTTCCAAACCACATCTCAGGGGTGTGACTCCTCTCTGAGCACATGGGCTGTCTGGGACAATGATGGCTTCCCCCCGCCTGCTTTACTCTCACTTACCTGGATACCATCTGCTTGTTTCTTTACTTACAACAATCCAGGGCTCTTTCTCTTGCTCTAGTAATGTAATCACATCTGGCTTAGAAATGGAACTTCCTGCTTAAAAGAAATAACACATGTAGAATTTTTTTTAATAAAAAATTTTTTAAAACCCTGAGACCTAGTTAAACTTATAATAAATCACAAGCCAAAACAATATTGAGAAGAGACTCCAGATAAGAGAGGATTGAGTAAGGGATCAACTATGTTTAAAAAAAAAGACTTTCATTTAAACTCATAATAGAAACTTATCCCTCAAGAGGAGGTATAATTTAGTGGTTAATAGCAGGAAACTTCAAGCCAGATTACCTGGTTGAAATCCTGTCTCTGCCACCCACTAGTACTTTGACATTAAGCAAGTCACTTGAACTCTCTGTCCTTCAGTTTTCCCAACTCTAAAACAGAAATATAATAATGCCTGTTTTATAAGATTGACACTAATATTAAATAAGGTAATATATATAAAATACTTCTAACTTTCACTGATATGTAGTAGCACAAAGTTAACAATTATTATGTTTATTGTCATCATTTATTTTGCATCCTTAGACATTTACAGCTCATTTTAAGAATTTTCACCCAACAGAAAAGCATACACTTCATGGCCTGAAACTTTCAATTACAAAACAAGTAACGGAATGTTTGTTGAAGGAAATGGAATACATTGACTTAGTGCTAAATAAATTCTGTCAACCCAATCAGTATATGTAAATCCTTGAGGCTCTGTTTTGTTTTGTTTTTTTGAGACAGTGTCTTGTTCTGTTGCCCAGGCTGAAGTACAGTGGCATGACCACGGCTCTCTGCAGCCTTGACCTCCCAGGTTCAAGCAATCATAGAGGCTTTTTTGATAGAAAAACTCAACACTCTTCTCCTTACAGGTGGGCCAGAAAAACAAAAACAAACAAAGAAAATCTACAGTAATTCTGAGATCAAACATAATATGAAACCTGGTTCTTGAACAATATCATTCAACGAATATACAAGATTTCAAATTCAGCCCCATGGTCATGAAGAGAGAGAGGGGATTACAGAGACGACCAGCATAACGAAGGAGGCCACTGTGGAGTAGGCAAGATTGCAGAGGCTCCAGGGAGGTGCCTGTTTTCAACCCAACAAATCTCAATCCATTCCTTTGGGAATAAGAAGAAGGAATCCAACTACCTCTTAAAAGACAGCCCTGAAATTCATGATGAAGAAAGCTGATATTCCAGAGAACAGATACAAAAATAACTGGGACCAATGACCTTACCCAGTGAGATCAGGTGGCTGTAGTTCTCCAACATCACATCCCTGTACAAGGTCCTCTGATCAGGCTGCAGGCACTCCCACTCCTCCTGAGAGAAGTCGATGGCCACATCCCTGAATGTCACTGATCCCTGAAACCACAAACACATGTATTATGGTGAAATTGAAGAAAGTTGTTTCAAGACGAAAGGAGAGGAAGTGAAGGATTAAACTGTAATAAAGGAGCAATATGGAAAATCGCAGAGTGCCAACACATTATTCAAGAATCCTGCTGCTGGCCTGGTATGGTGGCTCATGCCTGTTATACCAGCACTTTGGGAGACCAAGATGGAAGGACCGCTTGAGCCCAGTTGTTTGCAAACTGCCTGGGCAACATAACGAGATGCACTCCCTACAAAAAAAAAAAAAAAAAAAAAGAAAGAAAGAAATAACTGTTGTGGTGGCATGTGCCTGTAGTCCCAGCTACTTGGGAAGCTGAGATGGGAGTATCGTTTCAGCCTGGGAGTTCAATGCTGCAGCGAAGTGTGATGGCACTACTGCACTCCAGCCTGGGCTACAGAGTGAGACCCTATCTCAAAAAAAAACAAAAAAAGGTGGTAGCATACAATTGAGGAATGCCCTTAATCCTCAAGCTCATTGTGGTATCAGATGACAGCAAAAGTATTTTTTCTTGTCATGACAAATGATTTTTAGAAGCTGCGTAAAATTCAAAATAACTGACATATTAGATTTAGTCATATTTTTCTATTTACACATTTAAGATGGTCAGAGTCTCTAAGGTTTTCCCAAATTCAGAGAATCTATAATCACCTACCACTCATGCCCTGAATAATCTTCTCTGTTACTGCCCACTGTCCTCACTGATCACTTTCCTAAGAGCCTCATAAAGCTGAACACCTTGTCACGCTTGCAGACTGAGGCCACTCGCTATGGAATTCTACCTTAGCTACCTAGAAAGCTCCAGTCTGTGGAGAAGTTTCAAGGTGTTCCCAAGTGTGGTCAAATGCGACAATCATCTGTAACTTATCAAACCCACAAGACCATGTTTCCCTGTGGGGACCGACTCCTCCACTGTTCCAACATTCTTTCTGACCAAGGACTGAGTTAAGCCCAGACTGAATAACCTGCTCAAAGAAAACATCAAAGCCAGTGGGAAAACAGAGGTACAAATAGGAAGAGCACTGACCTTTATTTTTTGGTCACCAACCTTCACTGTAATGGGACAAAATGGGGTGTAAGATCGTGGATCCTGGCCAGGCACAGTGGCTCACGCCTTAATCCCAGCACTTTGGGAGGCCAAGGCGGGGGGATCATGAGGTCAGGAGATTGAGACCATCCTGGCTAACATGGTGAAACCCGTCCTACCAAAAATACAAAAAATTAGCCAGGCGTGCGGGTGGGTGCCTGTAGTCCCAGCTACTTGGGAGGCTGAGACAGGAGAATTGCTTGAACCCGAGAGGTGGAAGTTGCAGTGAGCCAAGATCGCGCCACTGCATTCTAGCCTGGGTGACAGAGCAAGACTCCCTCTCAAAAAAAAAAAAAAAAAATCGTGGATCCTTAGGTAAGAAGGTTCAGGTTTAATAGTAACAGTCACCTAACCTAACCTGAAAGTCACCATATTTCAAGAAGACAGAAACACCAACTTACATGGACCATGTTTCTAGAATTACAAAATTGGTCAATCTTCCTCGGGCTTCTCCCCTGGAAAACAACAACAAAAAAGGCCGTAAGTCAAGCTGTGTCCAAAAGCACTAGACCAAATAACTATTTTATCCTCCATTCCTATTTCTCAACTACTGCTCACACGCACACTTCCACCCCCTCCCATCACTCCCTTTTTCCCTACGCACACTCTCTCACAAATAAACTGGCAGTGAACAGGTGGAGTGTGGATGAAACCAAGCTCTTGCCTACATCCCAGGAACCTGCAGCGGAAGCATGAATGCCGAGCGCAGGCATTTCTGCCTTGAAGTTGCTCAAAAGACACTCCAGCAGGAGGGCTTCCAGCCAGTCCTCCACTCTTGGGATACCTATCTTGGCCTAGGACTGGGCCTCTGATCCTGCTGTAAGCAATCCTCAGAGCTGAGAAGGGCTTGCATCATCCAATCTAGAGCCTCTTTGTGAACTCAGGATTGGGTGCAGTGGGGCAAGGCATGAGAACTGGAAAGGATATAGACAGAATTGCACGGGCAGTGTTCAGCATTCTGAGTTCACCAAAAGCCAGCTGGTTAAGTACAGTTCAGAATAGCCATGTAATAGAATACGAAGAATCATTAAATGTTCCAGACATACGATTAACAGAAAAATCAGGTTACAAAGCAGGATAAGCAATATGATTACATTTGTAAAAAATATATATATAGAAATATTAAGCAAAAGACTAATAGACATCAACACAAAAATTTAGACAGGTATATGCATGCTAACAGTGCTTATCTCTGTATTGTAGCCCCAATTTTCTTCTTTTTGCTAAAGAGTATGTCATAATTGTGACTATGCCCAGGCATTAACTTAGAATATATAATTATATTCACACACACACACACACATATATAGATACATACATATACATATGTGTATGTATCTATATATGTACATATTTAAATGTACATACACATTTTTTTTTCCTGTGAGGAAATTGTTCTCCAAATTAGATGAAAGACACCTTTTATTTAGACATCTTCCTTTCAACTTGGGGACAAAAAAAGGAAATTCTACTGAGCTCTTGTTTTTATGTAATAAGTTTGTTTCTGTTATTTCCCAATTCTTGCCCAACACTAAGATGTCTGTGCTTTTCTATGTATGTTAGTACAATTTCTAAAAAAAATTGTCTACAAGTCTCCAACCAATTTCTTGTATGCATTAATGATGGTCATATTTCTACATCCGAATTCAAAAATAAAAATAAAACAGAGTTATCAGAGAGTGAGTACTTTTAATCATAAAAAAAAAAAACTGTGCCTGTCATGAGGATCAACAAAAAAGATTAATGTGACTATAACAAATAACATCAGCTAGTTCTAACATCCTTTAGCTGTATCTTACCAATATAATTAGACATTTTCATTATCAAGACTCTTCTCTGAATGAACACAATGCAGATAAGTGGCATCTGGAAACTACATGAGAAAATCTGTGGAATATACATCACCATGCTTGGTTCCCTTCTTCACCAAATAACTCATTAAAATATCATTTTGGATACAATTCCTACAGAATGCCTTACAAACACCCTATCTTAGTATATGGGATTCATATACATGTAACATTTTCTTGAGTATCATTGTTCATAGCATGAATACTGCTTAATGGTATATCAAATATTTTTCTTTTCATAATTCTTTATAGACATCATTTTATTAGCTGCATAATATTCTATCACTTGAGTCTAACATAATTTGCTTAGTGATTTCCATATTACAGGACACTTGATTTATATAAGATCATTTACAGGGTCATTCCAGGTATCACAATCTTTTGATTCTAAAGTTTTTCACTCTAGGCACTACTGACATATTGTGCTGTATAATCCTTTGTTGGGGCTATAGGGAGGGTTATCCTGTGCACGGTACAATGTTCAGCAGCATCCCTGACCTCTATCCACTAGATCTAAGTAGCACCCACCCCCACAGTGTGACAACCAAAAGTTTTTAAACATCACCCCCGCTGAGAATCAATGTTCTATCTAGATCAATGGATCCAAACCTCATGGGTCACATACAGTTTTGACAGTCTTATGAAATGATATACTATTTCTCCCTCTAAAACCCACATTGATAAATTTCCATAGTACTTCAATATATTATTTCAAGAGCTTTGTGGTCCCCAAGACCATAAGTGGAGTTACAGGAACTCAGGTTAAGAATTTCAGTCCTACATTCTTGACAAAAATAGAAAAAAAAAAAAAATCCTAAAATTTGTATAGAACCACAAAAGACCCCAAATAGCCAAAGCAGTCTGGAGCAAAAAGAACAAAGTTGGAGGCATCAAACTACCTAACTTCAATATATACTACAAAGCTGTAGTAACCAAAACAGCATGGTACTGACATAAAAACAGACACCTAGACAAATGGAACAGAATAGAGAGCCCCAGAATAAATCCGTATGTTTACAACCAACTGATTTTCGAGACAGGTGCCAAGAACATGCAATAAAGAAAAGACAGTCTCTTCAATACATACTGTTGTGAAAACTGGGGAGTCATACACAGAAGGATGAAATTAGACCCTTTTCTCAAACCATTATACAAAAATCAACTCTAAGTGGATTAAAGATTTAAATGCAAGATCCCAAACTATGAAACAAATAGAAAAAAACATATGGGGAAAGCTTCATGACATTGATCTGGGCAATAATTTTTTTTTTGGAAATGACTTCAAAAGCACAGGCAACAAAAGCCAACATAGACAAATGAAATTGCATCAAGCTAAAAAAGCTTCTGCACAGCAAAGTGAAGAGACCACCTACAGAATGAGAGAAAATATTTGCAATCATGTAACTGATAAGGGGTTAATATCCAAAATGTGTGAGGAACTCAACTCAACAGCAAGGAAACAACCCAATTAAAAAATGGGCAAAGGACCTGACAAACACATCTCAAAAGACAACATATATATGGCTAGAGTACATGAAAAAATACTCAACATCACTAATCATCAGGGAAATGAAAATTAAACCTACAATAAGGTATCACCTCATATGTGTTGGGGTGGCTATTGAAAAGACATAAGTTAACAAATGTTGGTGAGAATGTAGAGAAATGTGAACCATTGCACACTGTTGGTGAGAATGTAAAGTGACACAGACATTATGGAAAACACTATGGAGGTTCTTCAAAAAATTAGAAATAGAACTACCATATGATCCAGCAATCCACTACTGGGTATTTATCCAAAGGAAATGAAATCCGTATATCAAAGAGACATCTACACACCCATGTTTATTGCAGCACTATTCACAATAGCCAAGACATGTAATCAATCTAAGTGTCTATCAATGAATGGATAAAGAAAATGCAGTATATATGCAGGTATATGTACGCAATGGAAAACTAGCCATAAAAAAGGGAAATGCTGTCATTCGCAACAACATGGATGAACCTGGAGAAATTCATATTAAATAAGCCAGGCACAGAAAGACAGATGATCTTACTCATCAGTGGAATCTAAAAAATGTTTATATAGGCCAGGTGCAGTGGCTCACACTTGTAATCCCAGCACTTTTGAAAGCGGAGGCGAAGGCCGAGGCAGGTGGATCACCTAAGGTCTGGAGTTCGAGACCACCCTGGCCAACATGGCGAAACCCTGTCTCTACTAAAAATACAAAAAATAAGCCAGGTGTGGTGGCACGCACCTGTAGTCCCAGCTACTTGGAAGGCTGGGGCAGGAGAATCACTTGAACCCAGGAGGCAGAGGTTGCAGTGAACCAAGATCGCACCACTGCACTCCAGCCTGGGCAACAGAGCAAGACACTCTCTCTCAAAAAAAGAAAAAACTTGATATCATAGAATTAGAGAAGAGAATGGTGTTTACAGGTTGGGGGTAATGTGGGTGAGGGAGGGAAGGTGGTGTTGGCTGGGGAAATGTTGGTCAAAGGATATAATATTTCAGGAAGATAAGAGAAATAAGCTCAAGAAATCCATTACACAACAGCGTATCTACAATTAATAACTATTCTGTAGTCTTGAAAAATGCTAAGAGAGTGGATATTAAGTGTTCTCACCACAAAAATGATAACTATGTGAGGTAATGCATTGTTAATTAGCTAGATTCAGTCATTCCACAATGTATATATACTATAAAACATCATGCTGCACACGATAAATACATACAATTTTATCTGTCAATTTAAAAAGAATTTCTGCCCTAGATCATTTGAGCAACTCACTCATTTTCTTACTATGCAAGTAGCAATCACAATGAATCACATATTCCCAATGCTCCTGTCCTACAGAAAGTCCAGGGAAATGACCTAAAATGACCACATAAAAACAAAAGTTAAAACATTAAACATTTATTATTATATGCCTAGCACTGCTCTAGGTTTTAGAGGTTTTAGAGTATTAATTCATTCTAATGTTCATTAAAGCCTGAGAAGATCAGAAACGGACAGAACAAACATTCCAACCCAGATACTCTGGATCCACTCCCCTATTATTAACCACAACAGCGTACTGCCTCTCGCAGTTCACACACACAAATAGCCCAAAACGCAACCCGAACTGCCAAACCTCACAGAGATCTGGCAAGTATTACAATTATCATCTCATGGACTCTCCCGAAAAATCCTGACTCTGATTGATACCAATTTCTGTGCAATCACTTTCCGATTCCTGAAAGCCTCACAGACGAATGGCAATCACCCAACCATCTCCATTCTTCCCTACTCGGAAAAGGAGGCCTGTAAAGACAGTCAGATACCTGGCGTGTGATTCCACAAACTAATCTTCTTTTCAAAGCAGAGTCTAAAATAAAGCTTCAATATAAACCTCTGGAGGACTATTTTTATACCAGCTTAGAAGAAGAGAGCGTACAGGAAGGTGTGAACGATTTGCCAAATGGTTCTGTGAATATTAAATGGAAAGGTGGGGAGCAGGCGGGGAGGGGAACGGCTCACTGGGAGGCCGCACAATGGGAGGGGGCAAGAATCAATTTGCAAATTCTCCTGAAATGCACTAAAAATTTACAGGAACCTCTATATTATAAAATCAAAAACGCGTGTCTTAAATACAAAGCACAAACTCACCCTTGACTTAAGTGCAACAATAACGCTCTCATCCTCCTCCTGGTCGTTCTTTTGGATAATAATACGACTGGAGAAGGATACGGCAAGCGTGAGACTCCAGGCTTTTCTTGGAGCGCAGACTAAGTTTGAAAGCACTCTCCATGGCCACAACTTCCCTCACTTCGTACGCAATGAGAAGGAAATAAAAGGAGGAGGAATCGGTCTGAGTTCGAAGCTGGTTCCTGGGGACAGATCTCTGAGGGACGCTGGGTTCTCAACATGTAGCTGCCCTCCTGGGGGACCCTCAAGAGGCACTTCCAGCTCTCATATTCCCACCCCGAGTCCAGATCTGCGCCTTCTTGTGCAAAGCTTCATTCTCGGTTCAATAACTGACCTCCCTACTGTGGCCATTTTCATTCCTCTGCTGCAGCCTCCGCAGCTTTGAAGGGGAAAGATGGAGGAAGCAGCAGGAGCCTAGTACCACCGGCACAGTGACACTCACACAGCCCCAGCAAAACGCACTGCGTCCACACGCCGTCCCGGTCCTGTGCACAGGGCCTCACGCACACACTCACACGGTCCCCTCCGTCACTCAAGATCGCACAATCCCCATTCTCGGATGCCCGCGCACACGCGCGCCTAGGGATCTGGCAGATTCCATCTGCGCCCCGGGTTCCTCCTCTGAGCGCCTCGCTCTCGCCCACCCGCACTGCCGGGTCGGTCAGGTTCGAGTCCCAGTCCACGAACACCTCCTGCAGCCACTGATTTCTTCCTAGGACGTGAAGACCTTACCCAGCTACGTCGTCAACCTCGGGAGACAGGAAGTGGAACCGTTAATTCCGGTGCGGTGGCCTCTGGGAAATACAGTCCTGAGCAGAAAGAACCTCAGAAGCCTTGGTCTATAGTCTGTTCAGGTTGATCCCAGCATACATTGGGGGCTCCTAAGGGACCCAGCCTAATGGATTTGTGGGAGTTCCAGACCGTTGGGTGCAGAGGTTGCGGCTACGGGCGAGGATCCCCATCTGAGAGGAGCGTTGCTGTTTTCGGTGCGTCAGTGTAAATTACCTTTTCTCTCCATGCAGATGAATGCAAATAAGCAGAACTTTTAAAGAAGAATTTAAAGTAAAATTACGTCAAAATGTAGCTGCTTTGACCTCTTCGTCTCAGATCCGAGCATAGGCTTCCCCTTTGTGCTATTTGAAGGGACTTAGGATAAATTTGAAAAGCCTGAACTAAAGAAATGGTTGGAGAGACTCCGTCTCAAAAAAAAAAAAAAAAAAGAAAGAAAGAAAGAAAAGGAATGGTTGGTTTTATACTAGAAGAGGAAGTGTGGTTTACATGAGAGATTTCAGAATCAAATGTACTTGATTCTTCAAGACAATCTTCCTGTTATCTGGAGAGAAAAACGTGTTTCAGGACGGCATGGAGACAGATAAAAGTACACAGAGAATTACTTGCCTTATCTTGAAGGATGAATAATTAACACATTTCCTTAAAACAGTCTAAACAAATGCCAAAGGGGGTTTGTTTTTCATAGGAAAAGCTTGATTTCACTATTGTAATCTAGCAACATTGAACTTTCAAAATGATTTTTGTAGTTTCCTATGCTACATAAAGCGAAAACATGGAATAATGAAGAGCAAAATGTCTTTTCATTCCCAACTGTGACAGAAAACAAATAGCAAGATAACAAACTTAATTGTATCAATGATCACATTAAGTGTAACTGGTCTAACACCTTAACTTAAGAAGCTTGTCAGGTTGGATTTTTTTTTTAAAGTCAGACCCAAATACATGCTACCTACAGGTAATACTTAAAATATTAAAGCACTAATAGGTTAAGAGTAAAAGGATGGAAAAATATATACTATCCTAACACTAGTCAAAAGAAAGCTGGAGTGGCTATATTAAAAACAAAGTGACTTCACCAAAAAGACTATATCAGGGATAAAGAAAGTTACGTCATAATAATGATGAAGGATACAGTTCATCCAGTGGAAAGAACAAACCTAAATTCTGCTCTTAATACAGCTTCTAAGTATGTGAGTAAAAACCTGTTAGATCAATAAAGTAACAGACAAATCCACAATTATAATCAGATATTTCAACATATCTCTCTTGGTAACTGATAGAACTAATGCAGAAAAGCAACAGGATATAGATTATCTAAACAACATATCAACCTGCTTGATCTCATTTATACTTCTGGAACACTCTCTCAAAGACAGTAAAATTCATCTTAGGTGGACAGGGGACACTTACCAGCATATACCATATTCTGGGCCATAAAACAAGTCTCAATAAATGAGTAAATGGACTCAAGTCATACAAAGCATGTTTCTGACAAAAATGGAATTAAATTAGAAATCAATAACAGCTCACTATATAATATATTGTCCAAAAGAGTAAAAATTTGAAAATGTACGAATACTATGATAATTGAAATTATATAATGTTTAAAAATTTCCTTTATGAGTCATAATTTTCTGTTATATCCTAAAGGGTAAACAATAACATATTTGCATTAAACAAAATAATGTTTTTGTAGTAAGGAAAAAATTTTAAGCTATCTATATTGACTATACATTAAAGAGCAGAATAATTACTTTTGGTATATATTCCAATGCTTTAATCAGTTTCTTAGCCAGTATCACCATATTTTTAAGGATTTTTTTTGACATAGTCTATTATTTTTAAATTTTGATAAAATTGTATGTAATCTTCAATGCTGGACTTTATGGTTAAGAAACTTGAAATTATAGCTACCTTCAAATGGCACTTCTCTGAACACCATACCTTTTAAATTGAGATTTATACTCTGCATATACTAAGGTAATCAGAAGTCTTAGAATATATCCAATGAAATGGAAAATATCCTCATGAGTATTGTGAATATGGAATATTAGATTGCAAATATTTTAGCAGTTGATGTATTTTGCCTTCACAGTACATCTCTATTTTTTTTTTTTGCCACTTAGTCTAGGAAGGGTACATTTATTTAAAAATTATTCCTAAAGCCAAACAAATTGGCTCAATTTATGATACCTTTGAATGTTAAGCCAAATTTAGGTGTTACAGAAACATAAACCTTCTCAATTGCATTCCATTCTAACACAAATTGTAAATGTATCCAGTTAAAAATGGGAGCACCATCAAAAGACTACTGCCATAGCTGAAGAAATTCCTATGCAAAATTGAAGAATTTCAAAATTAAATCCTGTATATAATATGTTAGTTCATGACTTTATTCATTCAGTTTCTTCCTTAATTTGTAGGACTAAATCCCATTGTCTTTATGTTGGCAAGTTCTGATAACTGAAATTCTGTTGAATTTTTTTTTTTTTTCTTTGAGACGGAGTCTCACTCTGTCGCCCAGGCTGGAGTGCAGTGGTACGATCTCAGCTCACTGCAAGCTCCGCCTCCCGGGTTCATGCCATTCTCCTGCCTCAGCCTTCCGAGTAGCTGGGACTACAGGCACCCGCCACCGCGCCCAGCTAATTTTTTGTATTTTCAGTAGAGACGGGGTTTCACCGTGATCTGGATCTCCTGACCTTGTGATCCGCCCACCTCGGCCTCCCAAAGTGCTGGGATTACAGGCGTGAGCCACCGAGCCCGGCCTGAAATTCTGTTGAATTTCTATACTGAATAGGAGTGAGGATAGATGATATTGCTGTTTTGTGCCAAATCAACAGAATCTTAAACAACCAAAGGGTTAAAGAACAAATAAAAAGAGAATTTAGAAAACATTTTAGATAAATACAAATAAAAACACATGTTATTAAAGTTCATGAGATGCTTACTACTCAGGGAAAAATTTATAGCTCTACATGCCTATAAAAAGGAGGAAAGATGTCAAATCAATGACCTAACTGTATACATTTAGGAATTAGAATATGAAAAACAGAAAGAAAAAAACAAAACCAGGAGAAGAAAGGAAATAATAAAGATAAAAGTGAGGTTAGATTAAATAGAAAATAGAAAAATAATAGAGAAAATTTACAAAATTAAAAGCTGGTTCTTTGAAAAGATAAAAAAAAGTGGCAAAACTGTAGCAGGACTGAACAAGAAAAAAGAGAAAACACCAAAATTACTAAAGTCAGAGCTGAAAGTGGAGACATTACTAAACTTACAAAAATGAAAATGATGATTGAAGAAAATTATAAACAATTGTATGTCAACAAAATAACCTAAATGGAAAGGAAAAATTCCTAGAAACACACAAACTATCACTGACTCAAGAAAAAATAGAAAATCTTAACAGGAGTGATGTCAGCAAGATAGCAGAATGAGACTTTCCAGCACTTAGCTCTCACAGAAACATCAATTTAAACTTCTATCTATGCATGAACAAACTTTCACAGGAGCTGAAGAATCCAAGTAGCTCACTTGGAGGAGATGGGAATGAAACAGCTAGTAGACAACTGTCTCTGAGACAGCACAAATGTTGGATTTAGCAAAGATCTGAAAGCAGCTATTTTAATTATGTTCAAAGAACTAAAACAAGCCATATGTAAAGAATTTAAAGAAGAGTATGACAATAATGTCCTGCCAGAGACTATCAACAGAGAGATGGAAATTATTACTGCAATGAAAGAACCAAGTAGAAATTCTGGACTTGAAAAGTACAATAACTGAAATGAAAAATTCACTAGAAGAACTCAATAGCAGCTTTAACCTGAACAAAGAATTAGTGAACTTGAAAATAGGTCAATAAAATTATGCAGTCTGAAGAACAGAAAGAAAAACAGAAGGAATAAAAATGAAGAAAGCATCAGATACATGTAGTACACCATCAAGCAAACCAGAATACATATAAGAGGAGGGTCAGAAGGAAAAAAAAAGAAAAAATGCTTGAAAAATAATGGCCAAACTCTTTGTGAAGTTGATCACACACACACACACACACACACACCCCTACACTTACAAGAATGTAAATACACTTCAAGTGGGATAAACCCAGATATTCATACTTAATCAACATGTCTCAAGGAGAGCTACCCCAGAGTCAAATTGTCAGAAGCCAAGAACAAAGGGAAATCTTGAAAACAGCAAGGGAAACATTATTCATCATATAAACGAGATTCTCAACAGGACTATTGGCTGACTTCTCATCAGAAACAACAGAGACCAAAAGGCAGTGGGATGAGATTCAAAGTACTAAAAACAAACAAACAAAAACAAAAAACAAAACAAAACAAAAAAACAAATAAAACCCCACCAGTCAACCAAGAATTCTATATCCGGAATATTCTCTCTCAAAATATAGACAAAATAAAGAGAATTGCAGATAAGGACTGAAAGCCTTTGTTGCTAGCAGACTTTCTTAATAAGAAATATTAAAGTTCTTTAGGATGAAAGGTGATGGTCACTGGAATCCACACAAAGAAATAATGAGCACTGATTAAAGTCATTACATAGGTAAATAAAAGATAGTATACACTTTTACTTTTTTATTTTAACTGATTAAAGATAACTGCATAAAACCATAATTATACAATTGTATTATTTTGTTCATAATGTATAAAGTTGCAATTTGTGTCACATTCATCTCACTACGATAGCACCAAGGAAGGGAGCTATATTGGAGTAAACTTTCTGTATACTATTGATATTATTTTATTTATTTTGATTTTTAAAATTTTATTTCTAATTTTTTGTAGAGACAAGCTCTCACTATATTGCCCAGGCTGGTCGTGAACTCCTGGGCTCAGGCAATCCTTCCTCCTCAGCCTCCCAGAGTGCTGGGATTACAGGTGTGAGCCACTATGCCTGACGACTATTGTTATTATTTTAGCAATAATCCCAATTAGATTTTTTTAAGCTAAGATATACATTAGTTCTTTTTAAAAGCTGAAAACAGACGGAAAACAAAAGGATGGAAAAAGATACAAATAGATACCATACAAATGGTGATCAGAAGGGAACAGGAATGGTTATACTACCATCAAACAAAACAGACTTTCAAAATGTTACTAGAGAAAAAGAGAGAGATTCATTTAATGATAAAAGGGCAAGTTAATCAGAAAAATATAACTACAATGAACGCATATGCTCCTAAAAACAGGAGACTACATACATGAAAGGAAAACTGACAAAACTGAAGGGAGAAAATGACAGCTCAACAATAGAAGTTGGAGATTTTAACACTCTATTCTCAATACATATAACAACTAGACAGGAAATCTGCAAGGATATAGAAGACTTAAACAACACTACAAACTAGTTTGTCTTAACTGATGGTTGGTTGAACACTCAACCAACAATAAAATACATACTCAACATGCAACATTTTCTAAACTAAACAATATACTAGACCTATATATGGCAAATCATAATATTTTTTAAAAGTAAGTCATGCTAAGTATATTCTCTGACCACAGTGAAAATAAAATTAGAAATCAAATGCTGAGGAAATTTGGGAAATGCAAAAATATTTTGAAATTATTCAACACATTGCTAAGTACCCCATGGATCAAAGAATAAATTATAAGAGAAATTAGGATGTATTTTTTATTTTACTTCTTAAAAATAGAGATGGGGGTCTCACTATGTTGACCAGGCTGGTCTCAAACTCCTGGCCTCAAGCAACCCTCCTATCTTGGCCTCCCCAAATGCTGGGATTACCGGCAGGAACCATCGCACCTTACCTAGAATGTATTTTTAATAAAAACAAAAACAATCCAAATTTTTGGAGCAGCTAAATATGTTTTTATTTTTAGCTTTAAATGCCTATAGTGCTAGAAAAGAATAAACATGTAAAATCATTTGGTAGACTTCACCAGTGAAACCATGTAGTCTTTGGCTTTTCTTTGTTAGGAGGTATTAGATTACTATTCAGTCTCCTTACTGGTCATAGGTATATTCAGATTTTCTATTTCTTCATTATTGAGTCTTAGAAAGGTGTGCATTTCTAGAAACTTTTCCATTTTGTCTAGGTTATCAAATTTATTGGAATACCATTGTAAAAAGTACTCTTGAATAATGCTTTTTATTAGTATACAGTTGGTAGGAATGGAATGTTCCCTGTTTCATTTCTGATCCTAGTTATTTCAGTCTTTCTCTCCTAATCAATCTGCCTAATGGTTCTCAATTTTGTTGAGCTTTTCAAATAACCAACTCTTAATTTTACTAATTTTCTCTATTTTTTATTCTCTAATATGTTAATCTCAAGCCTAATATTTTCATTTCCTTCCTCCTACTAGCTTCAGATTTAGTTTCTTCTTATTTTCTAGTTTCTAATGGCATACAGTTAGGTTGCTGACTTGAAATCTTTCTTCTTTTTTAATGTAAACACTAACAGCTATAAAATTCCGTTAACCCTGCTTTTTCTGCATCCCATAAATTTGGTATGTTGTGTTTTCATTTTCATTTATCTCATTTTCATTTGTTTTGATTTCTTCTTTGATCCACTAGAGTGTGCTTAATTTTCATATACTTGTGGATTTTACAGTTTTACTTATGCTATTGAATTCTAGCTTCAATATTTTAACATTATGACTTCTTCTGTGGCCTAAGACATAGTTTATCCTGGATAATAATCCCCATGCACTTGAAGAAAATGTGCATTCTGCTATTGTTGAGTGGAAATGTTATGTATATATGTGTGTTAGGTCCATGGTTCAAGTCCCCTATTTCCTTATTTATCTTCTGTCCTGTTCTTCTACATATTATTAAAAGTAGTGTATTGAAGTCTCCTACTATAATTGCATAGATGTCTATTTCTTCCTTCAATTCTGTCAATGTTTCCTTCATATATTTTGGAGCTCAGGTGTTTAGTGTATATGTATTTGTAATTGATATATCTTCTTGGTAAGTTGACCCTTTTATTGTATATTCTTTGTCTCTTCTAACCTTTTTTAACTTATAGTATATTTTGTCTGATATTAATATAGCCATGCCCACTCTTTTTAATTGCTGTTTGCATGCAATATCTTTTTTCATCTTTTCACTTTCTTTTTGTTTGCTTTTTAGACGGAGTCTCGCTCTGTCACCCAGGCTGGAGTGCAGTGACACGATCTCGGCTCACTGCCAGCTCCGCCTCCTAGGTTCACGCCATTCTCCTGCCTCAGCCTCCTAAGTAGCTGGGATTACAGGCGCCTGCCACCAAGCCCGGCTAAGTTTTTGTATTTTCAGTAGAGACGGGGTTTCTCCATGTTGGTCAGGCTGGTCTAAAACTCCTGACCTCAGGTGATCCGCCTGCCTCGGCCTCCCAAAGTGCTGGGATTACAGGCGTGAGCCACTGTGCCCGGCCCATCTTTTCACTTTCAAACTATGTGTGTCCTTAGATCTAAAGTGACTTTCTTATAGATAGCATTTAGTTGGATTTCGTTCATTTATCGTCTGCCAGTCTATGTCTTTTGATTGCCAAGTTTGATCCATTTACATTTAAAGTAACTATTGATAAGGAATGACTTATTTTTGCCATGTTGTTGTTTTCTGTATGTATTATAGTTCACCCAGTCCCATATTTCTTTTCTTACTGCCTTCCTCTGTGTTGATTTTCTATAATAACACATTTAAATTTCTTTTTTATTCATTGTATTTTTGTTATTTTCTTAACGGCTGCTGTAGGGTTTATTATATACATCTTAGAATCAGCTTCAGAATAATACAAACTTGATCCCAGTGAGATATATAAATGTTATTTATATAGCTGTAATCTATCCTGCGTTTTAATTCTATTATTGTTCTACATTATTATGTCTACACATGCTACAGACTCAAAAATACATTATTACACTTATTCTGTATAGGTTTATGTCTATTAAGGATGGAATAGAGCATATATATATTTATATGGTATTTTTAATATATAGCTTTTTATTTACTATTTCTACTTCTTTTTTATTTGTTCCTGTGAATTCTAGTTACTATCATTTATCATTTCTTTACTCCAATACAACTCTGCTGTCATTTACTTCCTTTATGCTGCTATTGTCAAATATACTACATTTCCATGTCATATGGCCAATAATACAATTATGTACATATTGTATTATACAATTGCTTTTTAAATCTATTAAGAGAAAAAAGTAAAAGAAATGTGCATTTATGCTGCCTTTTATAATTACCATTTTGTGTGTGTGAGAGACAGAGTCTCACTTTGCTGCCCAGGCTGGAGTGAAGTGGCATGATCTCAGCTCACTGTAACCTCTGCCTCCTGGTTTCAAGCGATTCTCTTGCCTCACCTTCCGAGTAGTTGGGACTATAGGTGCATGCACCATGCCCAGATAATTTTTGTGTTTTTAGTAGAGATGGGGTTTTGCCATGTTGGCCAGGCTGGTCTTGAACTCCCAACCACAGGCAATCTGCCTGCCTTAGCCTCTCAAAGTGCTGAGATTCCAGGCGTGAGCCACTGTGCCTGGCTATAATTACCTTTAATTATAAATATTAATTTTGTTCTTTTTAAAAATGTGATTTTAAATTTTCATGTGTTTTACTTGCTTTCAACATTAATAACTTTTTTTTTTTTTTTACAATTTCTCATATGGCAGATCTGGGAGGGCTTTGTTTCACCTTTTTTTTGAAGGCAGCATTACTAGAAATAAGATCATGGTTGACAAAGCTTTTGTCCTTTGAGTACTTTGAATGTATCATCCCACTGCCTTCATCCCCTCCATTGTTTCTGATGAGAAGTTTGCTGTTAATCTATTGGGGTACCCTTGTGGCACATTGTTTTTCTCTTACAGCTTTCAACATTTTCTTTCACTTTTAACATTTTTATTATGATGTGTCTGTTTGTGGACATGTTTGCATTCATTCTGTTCACAGTTTGTTGAGATGCTTGTGAGTGTAGATTAATGTTTGTTCAACAAATTGTGGATGTTTTTAGCCATTATTTCTTTGAATATTTTTGTGCTTCTCTTTCTCCTCACCTTATGGTATTCTCATTACATGTACATTGGTGTACTGAAAGGCATCCTGAATTTCTCTGAGGCTCTGTTTATATTTCTTTGTTCTATTTTCTCATCCTATTTCTTCATTTTCTTATTCTATTTTCTAATAGGAAGATGGAATTGAGGTTGCATAATTTCTATTGATCTATTTGAAAGTTTTCTAATTCTTCTGCCAGCTCAACCTTATTTAGCCCTTCTAATGATTTTTTTATATTGGTTATTATAGTCTTCAACTCCAGAATTTACATTTGGTTCATCTTATGATTTCCTTTATTGATATTCTTTATTTGATGAGACATTATCTTTATATTTTCCCTTACTGCTGTGAAGATATATATAATGGCTACCTTGAAGTTTTTGTCTTTTAAATCTGATATCTGTTCCCTGTCAAAGGCCATTTCTGTTGCCTGCTTTTTTCCTGTTTATAAGTTGAACATTTCAGTTTCTTTGTAGGTCTTACAATTTCTTGTTGATAAGTGGACATATTAGGTAACATACTATAGCCATTCTGGATAATGATTCCCTGTCCCCTTCTTCAGAGTGGTTTTTGTTGTTGTTCTTCAGAGTGGTTTTGTTTGTTTTGTTTTGTTGTTATTTGTTTTCTGTTTTGACTAAGCTATTTTAGTGAAATAGTTTGCAGTGGGAAGCATTTTGTTGTTCTTCAGAGGGTGCAGCCTTGGACATAAGCAGAGTTACCCGTAGTTGTTTTGTGTTTTCACTAAGCTATTTTAATGAAATAGCTTGTAGTGGGAAGCATTTTGTTGCTCTTCAGAGAGTACAGCCTTGGACATACACAGAGTATACCCTGGCATGATTTTAAACAGGAGTCTCTTTGACCATCTTTCCCTGATCTCTCTGTTAAGATGTTTGTCTCCTTTGGTATTATTTCTAGCCCACTAGGCTCCACTGGCTTCTGTCCGATCACCCTACTGTTCTCAACAAGTCCTTGGAGCATTAATTACTAAGCAGTTTGGTAGAATTTAAGCCAAGCAGGGCTAGTTTTTGAGGCCAGTCTTTAAGGTTTCTTTTCACCTTAGGAGGGCTCCTTAGCTGTGTCTTCCCCTGGAATTATCTGATTAACTAGCTGATTTACGGTTCATGTTGTTTTTAATTAAGGGAAGTTTTGACACTGATTCAAATAAATTCCATTCTTCTCGAGAGAGCTTCAGAGCTCTATTCTTATAGACCGTCTCTCCCTCTGGACAAAATCTCTGAACCACCATTCTGGGCAATGGGCTGGGTGGTAGCCATCTTGTTTCTCTTGTTGTGAAACCTCTGCCTTACAAGTGAGCTGAGGCAAAGGCAATCAGGGCCCAAATCTGAGTTCACTGTGCCTGGGTAGAGCTTCCAAACTATGGGTGGGAGCGGGGGAAGCAATGGAGCCCCAAGCCTCTTAGTTGCATCACCAGGAATTTAGCCTCTTCAACTGAGAGGAGGTGGGAATGAGAATCCCTGGAAGCCTGACCCTCCTGTCGTTATAAAACTTGATTGAGAGCTGGAGCCGCATAATCTTGGCAGCATCCACCCAGTGTGAAGCTTCCATCAAACTGAGCTATGAAGACAAGAAGAGAGTGGGCTGTGTCTTAAATACCACGAATTCTCACTGCTCTTACCAAGTTTTAGTAGACTTTGTTGTTAGATATTTCATTCTCTATATACTGTTTACACTCTTTTAGACCTCAAATAGTAAGGTTTTTACAATAGTTTTTGGGGTTTTTTTTTTTGCCACTTTTACTTGTCTTGCTGATAAATGAGCCTGCAGAGTCTCCCTATCCTGTTATCCAGAAGTGGAACTTCATACAGTCATCTAACAATCGTTTAGCATTTTCTGTCATCTCATTTTGGAGAATCATAGATGTGGCAGAAATACATATTCTTGAAGAAAAAAATGTCTCCCTTACAGGTACTGTGGTTTTAATAGGGTGTGGGTTACAGAACCTAGAAGAATATATTGACTATTCTTAGTCTTAATATATGACAATCAAGGTGTATCATTTAAGATTAAATTTGGTTGTGAGTAAAATAGTAAAACTGCACCAAATTAAAGTGGATAAAACAAGATAAGATTAATTTCTCTGTCACAAAATATGGATGTACGCCTGATATTGTGGCCTTGCTCCAAACCAATCATGAATTCTTCCACTGCTGGCATCAGAATGGTATAAGCTCTCAGGCTTACACAGAACTGGGAAAAATTGTAAAGAATTTCTGGATATCCTTCACCCAGATTTCTCAAGTATTAATATATTAAGCCAGCTGTGTTTTAAGAGAGGTTTCTAGAACTGCCAAAATATTCACTTACATCCTACTGGCCCTAAGTCATGTCACATGACAACATCTTGGAAACATAAATGCGGTCCTTACTCTAGATAGTCATAGCCAACTGTTAATAAAAATTACTAGTTCTATAATCCTGGACTCTAATCTATAATAACAGACTCTGACCCGCTGGGGAATCCAAGGAGAAAGTTTCACTTTCAGCAATTACAAATAACCACAGTGAAACCCTAGAGACCACACTTGTGCAGAAGACTTAGAAATGGAATGGTATCCTAGAAATTAGAACACACAGGTCTCTCATCCCCCATACTGCAAACTGGATTATCATAATACCCTATAAAAGGATGACAGAAGGCCGGGCGCGGTGGCTCATGCCTGTAATCCCAGCACTTTGGGAGGCCGAGACGGGCAGATCACGAGGTCAGGAGATCGAGACCATCCTGGCTAACACGGTGAAACCCCGTCTCTACTAAAAAAAAAAAAAAAAAAAAAAATACAAAAAAAATTAGCCGGGCATGGTGGCGGGTGCCTGTAGTCGCAGCTGCTCAGGAGGCTGAGGCAGGAGAATGGCATGAACCCGGGAGGTGGAGCTTGCAGTGAGCCGAGATCACGCCACTGCACTCCAGCCTGGGCGAGAGAGTGAACTCCGTCTCAAAAAGAAAAGGATGACAGAAATCTTCTGTCCAGTTTTTTTCTGGGGAATCTATGAACATTCAAAATATTATCTATTGTCGGCTGGGTGAGATGTCTCACACCTGTAATCCCAGCACTTTGGGGTCTGAGGCGGGCTGATCACTTGAGGTTAGGAGTTCATGACCAGCCTGGCCAACATGCTGAAAGCTGTCTCTACTAAAAATACAAAAATCAGCTGGGTGTGGTGACAGGCACCTGTAATCCCAGCTACTTGGGAGGCTAAGGCAGGAGAATTGCTTGAACCTGGGAGGCGGAGGTTGTGGTGAGCCACAACTGCACCATTGCACTCCAGCCTGGGCAATAAAAGCAAAACTCCATCTCAAATATCAATCTATCTATCTATCTATCTATCTATCTATCTATCTATCTATCTATTATCCATTGTTGAATGTTCTTCATAACACTGCTCAGAAACACCATGACAAATTTGAATCAGACCAATATCTCCAAAAATGGGCAAGTGGATTAATGTGTCATTTCAGGAAGGCCCTAGCAGGAGATAAACTTCTCAGCTATCACCATACATAAAACCTTATAATTCAATAAAATATCAAATGCAAACAAGAGCAGATCATAGAAATGTAAGTTGAGAAAAATCAGAGTGAACTTCTGACCTTACGATGACATTTTCTACTCTGAAACTATTAAAAGAATTCTAACAAAAGCAGCATCTTTTTTCCATACCTGTAACTGCCATGTGCACCCATAGCAGCCAGATTTCTTGGTCTCTAAGGCTCTTTTCCTCTAAATAGAACCAGGACGCCCTACGAGGGTAGTGAATCATGGGTTGATTCCATGACTCAGGACAAGAGGCATGGGGGACATGGACCAACAAAGAAGGATCAGTCTAAAACATCTTCCTAGGACCTGAACACAATATTCGTTTAAAAAGTGAAAAGAAAAAAAGAAGTCAAAAAAACAAATGTAACTGGACTCCTACTGGCTACACATCAAATTATCATAATTACTACAGATGCTTCTCAACTTACGACAAAGTTATATCCAAATAAACCCATCACAAATTGAAAACCTCATATGCCAAATGTGTATTTATGACCTACAATATTTTCAACTTAACATAGCCCCATCTTAATTTGAGGAGCATACTCTGACTGAGTATGTCTTAGTCCATTCTGTGTTGCTATAAAAGAATATCTGAGGCTGGCTGATTAATAAAGAGGTTTATTTGGCTCACTGTTCTGCAGAATGTACAAGAATCATGGTGCAGCATCTGCTTCTGCTAAGGGTCTCAGGCTGCTTCCACTCATGGCAGATGATGAAGGGGGGGCCAGTGTATGCAGACATCACATGTCAAGAGAGAAAACAAGAGGGTGAGGGAGGAGGTGCCAGGTTCTTTTGAACAACCAGCTCTCACAAAAACGAACAGAGTGATAGCTCACTCACCCCTCAATCCAGAGAGGGCATTAATTTATTCATGAGGGATCTTCCGCCATGACCCAAACACCTTCCATTAGGCCCCACCTCCAACACTGAGATCAAACTTCAATGTGAGATTTGGAGGGGCAAATATCCAAACTATAGCAACATACCACTTTTGCACCATCATAAAGCTGAGAAATTGTTAGTTGACATTGTTGGGGACCATCTCTATAATAGCTCATTGGAACAAGTCTGTTAAAAATCATGTTCATACTGATACACAAAACGTAATTATCATACATCTAGTATCATGTCACACTCAAAAGATAAATGGTTATAAATTTTACAAAAAGAGGCTGCAGTTAGGAATGTTTAATTTACTGTTGACAGTAGGTGAGAAAGAACTGTTCATATGCCTTTTTTCCACCAACTTGATGTCTGTTTAGAAGGTATAGTTACCTATTTGTATTGATCTGTAAAAGCAAGATGGAACAAATACAGAGAAGTTTGAGTAAGCCAGACACTTTTGGAAGGGGCAGTGTACTAGAAATGGGAAAAATGTATCCATATTAACGGCTACTTATAACTCCTATGAATCAGGTGAAAGGAGGTCCAAATAAAAATCAGTGCTAGGGAGTGAAGGTCAGACTCACAAACCAAATAAATGAAATATTCAATACATTTCACAGTAAGAAAATACCCCAATGCCCTAATGAAAAAGAATAAAAACACATACTCGATCCTCTTCTCCTAGGAGATGAAATATATTGTTTTAAAAATGAGTTACTCCAGTAAGATATGAATAGCAATACATAAATATATAATAAACGTAACAGACCAGTTAGATATATAATAGACAACAGAT
Organism: Hylobates moloch; assembly: GCF_009828535.3. NCBI lineage: Eukaryota > Metazoa > Chordata > Mammalia > Primates > Hylobatidae > Hylobates > Hylobates moloch. The sequence goes on along the minus strand of NW_026652288.1, from coordinate 37,115,748 downwards.
TAAATACTGCTGACTAAGCACAACTTAAGGGGATTATATAATTAAATGTATCCAAAAAAAACCATTATTTAATTGACCTGTCACTTTCTAATACATCTTTGTTACTAAAAATTTAAGCAACTTAGTAACCATGACTCTGGGTCATCCGATATCATACTGTGGTTCAAGGTCCAGCAATCTTCTGTTTCTTTGATTGTATTTCCTTGTTTCAGGACAGGTAAAAATGTTAATAGCATAATAAAGACCAAACTGTCCAATTACCAAAACCCTGAAGCAGCAACAATGTCAAAGAATTACAAATAAAAGGAATAAGAATTTTTTTGAAAAGCAACTAAAATTGAGAAAATTCTTTTTGTAAGTGAATTCAGTATGTTCACTGAGCTTGTAAGCAAGGAAATATTCTATGGATGCCTTCTCTGCTTTTAAAAGTAGTAGGTGATTTTTAAATTTTTACATACTTGGTTTGTAACTTTCGCAAATATTTTAAAGTGTTTTATTATGTTTGCAAAGGGACTGTGACTTCCAACTTAGAAATCCCAAGATTGCATGATGATAGAGTTTCACTGGAAGGCCTCCAGGGATCTTTCTTTTATGACAATTCTTAATGAGACACCAGAATGTGCAATGACCCATAAATGAGTTGTGCTGGGTTAATACCCAGGGAATCTGTTGAGTTCAAAAAAGAAAGTCAAAGAGAATCAATACGAAAAAGATGAAACTGGAAATAAAAAATAGGAACATGAGACTAGAAAGCCAGGTTTTAAATAGCCTCGTTTTATAAGATTTATAAGATCATTGCATTAATAAAACCTGAAAAATGTTTAGAAAATTATAACTTTACTTATGATTATAGATGCAATTAAATGTTAAGAAATAGAATTAAGTAGTCTATCAAAAGCATAATAATCTGATAAGGGTATGTATATTCACAAAAAGAAGAAAGCTATCAATATAAATTATCATTTTATAGATTTTTAAATGTACTGGAATAAAATCACAAAGGATTATTATTGATTTTTTAAAAAGTTAATCTCTCTAATTCATGATGCCACAATGGTAGCATGTTTTATAGCTTGATTTAAAGGCTTAATTTTTTTCAAAGTTTATCAACATGTACCAGCCATGATGTATAGGTGCTGATGATAAATGCTGAACAAAAACAAGGTTCCAGACAAAACAATCTTGGCTCCCTGAATAAACTAGAGGGTGCTAATTTTATACTGAGTATACTGTCAGCCTTATCACACAAGTTGACTTATGTTGACACCTTAATGGCATTCATTTTTGAATAGTCTATTTCAATTTTCATTTTGTATTCAATCCACAGCTAAAATACACATGACTATAAATATTCAGAGGTCAAAGTCTCTCCATAGATTATTTACCCACTACAAATTAGATCTTTACAATGGACTTATGGCAGTTACAAGCTTACCCAAATGATCAAACTTAGTTTCACTAATGCAAGGACCTGTACTTAAATGTTTTCTGACAGTAAAACATGACATACAAATAGCCTACAAAGTATTCTTCCCCAAAATGTTTAATCTGACCTAACAGAGCCTCTGGACTCACTCAAATTCCCTTGTACAGAATATGCAACAAAGAGAACAAGGCTAAATGACACCATAAAGAAAGAAATCTAAACACATAGTCAACTTTCCTGGGCTAGTCAAAATTCAATCTCATTTTTTAAGAATGAGGAGATGGACCAGGCCTTTTCAAAACTATCAAGCAGATAGTCAGGGCCTGTGAAGTGTGCCAAAGAAATAATCCCCTGCACTGCAGGCCATACATTTCAATCCCTGTATCTTTAACCTCCTTGTTAAATTTGTCTTTTCCAGAATCAAAGCTGTAAAGCTACAAATAGTTCTTCAAATGGAGCCCCAGATGCAGTCCATGACTAAAATCTACCATGGACCCCTGCACCGCCCTGCTAGCCCATGCTGCAATGTTAATGACATCGAAGCCACCTCTCCCGAGGAAATCTCAACTGCACAACCTCTACTACACCCCAATTCAGCAGAAAGCAATTAGAGTGGTTGTTGGCCAACCTCCCCAATAGCACTTGGGTTTTCCTGTTGAGAGGGGGGACTGAGAGACAGGACTAGCTGGATTTCCTAGGCCGATTAAGAATCCCTAAGCCTAGCTGGGAAGGTGGCCACATCTACCTTTAAACACAGGGCTTGCAACTTAGCTCACACCCGACCAATCAGGTAGGAAAGAGAGCACACTAAAATGCTAATTAGGCAAAAACAGGAGGTAAAGAAATAGCCAATCATCTATTGCCTGAGAGCACAGCGGGAGGGACAATGATCAGGATATAAACCCAGGCATTCCAGCTGGCAACGGCTACCCTCTTTGGGTCCCCTCCCTTTGTATGGGAGCTCTGTTTTCACTCTATTAAATCTTGCAACTGCAAAAAAAAAAAAAAAAAAAAAAAAAAAAAAAAGAATGAGGAGAAATGTTCTAGGTCAGTGGCTCTCTAACTCTGGTTGGTATCACAATCACCTGGAGAAATAATAAAAAACAGAGAGGCCCAGACTTATAAGCTAGGGCTTAAGCCTCTGTAGCTTTACTAAGTTCCACTGTTGATTCTAATACCTACCAAAATTCGAGAGCCTACATTCATAGGATTTCCAGGCTACAACATACTAAAGAGAGATAACCAAATGCAATGCAGATTCTGCAATGGATTCTCCTTTGAATATGAATAGCTGTAAAAGATGGTTTGGAAGCCAATGAAGAAATCTGAAAACGGAATGATATTACAGAATTATGAATACTTTCCTTAAGGGTAATTATGGTACAATGGCTATATGATATTGTATTTATGTTTGGTTGATACACATGTTGATTAAATAAAGGGTAAAGTATCATGATGTCTAAAACTTATTCTCAATGGTACAACAAATATACAGAAAATAAAAGTGCAAATTGTTAACAATTTTGAATCTAGGTTGGGGTGTATGATTGTATATTTGACTATTCTTTCAAAACCCACAACAAGTATCAACTAGGTTTACCATCTTTTATGGGCAGGATTTGTGGTATCCCAAAGCAATTACAATAGTAACATCAAAAATCACTGGTCATTGATCACCATGATAGATATATAACAATGAAAAAGTTTGAAATATTCTGAGAATTACCAAAATGTGACATAAAGACATGAAATGCACAAATGATGTTGGGAAAATGGGCCTGATCGTCTTGCTTTCCACAGGGTTGCCACAAACCTTCAGTTTGTATAAAACACAATAACTGCAATGCACAATTCAGCGAGGTATGCCCGTATCTGGTAAATTATTTCATAGGGAGTATATTGTGAACATGACAACTACCCTATATTCCTCACTCAAAGACTTTCTCACAAGAATTATCTTCTCCGAACTCTAAGGTATTTAGTGTGGCTATAAAACGCCCCACATTCCTTATACTCAAAGATTTCTCGGAAGTATGAATACTCAGAAGTTGAGCAAATCCCAGGCCATGATGAAAGTTCTTCACACATTCTTTTATGTTCACAAGATTTCTCATCAATATGAGCTCTCTGGTGTTGAGTAAATTTTTCATACACAGTGAAGCCTTGTCCACACTCCTTATAGTCACAAAATTTTTAACTATTATGAATTTTCTGATGTTGAGACAGCTGATCATCCACAGTAAATGCTTTCCCACATTCCTTATATTATAGGGTTTCTCACCAGTATGAATTTTAACATGTTGAACAATGTTTGAGCTACAACTAAAGGTCTTCCCACATTCTGTACATTCACAGGGTTTCATACCAGTATGAATTCTTTGATGTGCAGTCAGGACCAAACTAAATCTGAAAGTTTTCCCACCCTCCTTACATTCATAGTTTCTCACCAGTATGAATACTGTGATGTTGAATAAGGTTTGAGCCACTACTGAAGGCCTTCCCACATTTCTCAAATTCAAATGGCTTCTCGCCAGTATGAATGACCTGAAGTCCAGCAAGCTGTGTCAGAAAACTGAAGGCCTTTCCACATTCTTTACATTCAAAGGGTTTTTTTTTTACCAATATGAATTCGGTAATGTTAAATAAGTTGGTAATGATATCTAAAGGTCTTCCTCCACTCTTGCATACAAAGAGTTTCTCACTGGAATGAATTTTCTGATGCTGAGTAAGGTTTGAACCACAACTGAAGCCTTTCCCACACCCCTTACATTCACATGGTTTTACACCAGCATGAATACTCTGATGTTGAACATGGTTTGAGACACCATTAAAGGACTTTCCACATTCCTTACATTCAAGATAGCTTCTCACCTGTGTGAATGTTCTTATGGCGATTAAGCTGGGTGGGAAGACTAAAAATCTTTCCACATTCCTTGCATTCAAAGGGTTTCTCACCAGTATGCAATTTCTGATGTCGAACAAGTTGCATATGAAGTCGAAAGGCTTTCCCACACTCCTTACATTCGAAGGGTTTCTCACCAGTATGCAATTTCTGATGTCGAATAAGGTGCATATGAAGTCGAAAGGCTTTCCCACATTCCTTACATTCAAAGGGTTTCTTTCCGGTATGAATACTTCGATGTTGATTAAGATTTGAACCACGACGAAAGAATTTCCCACATTCCTTACATTCAAATGGTTTCTCACCTGTGTGAGTTTTCTGATGTTGGGAAAGTTGTAGGTAAAGTCTAAAAGCCTTCCCACACTCCTTACATTCATGGGGCTTCTCACCAGTGTGAATACTCTGATGTTGAACAAGGCTTGAGCCACGATTGAAGGCCTTCCCACAGTCTTGACATTCAAATGGCTTGTCACCAGTATGAATTCGAGAATGTTCAATAAGTTGGCAATGATATCTAAAGGCCATCTCACATTCCCTACATACAAAAGGTTTCTCATTGGAATGAATTTTCTGATGCTGAATAAGGTGTGCACCACGATTAAAGCCTTTCCCACACTCCTTACATTCATATGGTTTTACACCAGAATGAATACTCTGATGTTGAACAAGGTTTGAACTACGATTAAAGGACTTCCCACATTCCTTACATTCAAACAGTTTCTCACCTGTGTGAATGTTCTTATGGCGATTAAGCAGGGTAAGAAGACTAAAGGCCTTTCCACATTCGTTACATTCAAAAGGTTTCTCACCAGTATGAAATTTCTGATGTCGAGTAAATTGTATGTGAAGTCGAAAGGCTTTCCCACACTCCTTACATTCAAAGGGTTTCTCTCCAGTATGAATACTCTGATGCTGAATAAGATTTGCACTACGACTAAAGTATTTCCCACATTCCTTACATTCATACGGTTTATGTGTATTGCAAATAAGAGAAGCATGAGGAGTATAAGTAGACAGTTTTTCATAGCTGATCATCTTTTGATTGATATGTCTTTCTTGATATCCCTGTAGTCCCTCAAATCTTCTATATTCTGAGTCATTTCTAAAATAAAAGGCCTCAAGGCCAAGAGTTGTACTTATTTGCTTTATAACCTGTTCAGGTAAATTTACTTCAGAGGTATCATTTTCTGGAGATATTTTCTCAGGTCCATATTTTGACTCCAAATCTGAAAGAAATGAAGAAAGCAAACCTATTTTATTTTCCTATAACACACATGCATACAAAGTCCTTTCATCAACTGAAACCATCAATTCAAACCAATAAAACCTATATTGGTTTTATTAGCCAAAACCAACAAAGTTGGTAGATAGAACCTTTCTCATATCACTTCCGTTTCCAGTGGAAGCAAATGCACACCTGAACCAGCCTGGTTATGTACATGTAAAAATTGTAAAATGAACCACAGAAGGTTGAACCTAACTAGGTTGACTATCGGTTGAAACATACTCATATGTTATATAGGACTTAAGACCATGAGACCCATAGCTTCATAGACAGTAATTAGAATGTCCAGGATACAATCCAAATATACTGGCATATACAAGAAAATTTCAACTCACATTGGAAAAGAAAATCAACAGCAGCATTCTGCCAGGGGCCTGGGGATCACCCCATCCCTGCTTAACACAAGAACTAGCACATACAACTGGGGGGCCTAAGGTCAAGTCCACCAGAGCCAGCTCTGTGCCTAAGTCCCCAAGCACACCATCTGGGGACCTGGAGATCACCCTGATCCATCTACCACCTTTGCTACCTAAGCACTCATCACAGAGGCCTGAGGTCGGACCCATACAACCTGCTGCTACCTCCACAACCGGCACCCACCTGTACTCACAACCGGAAGTTCTGGGGACTGGCCCACCCAGCCCATCACAGTCACCTCCAACACCAAGCACTTACTGCTTGGGAGCCAGAAGGTTGTCCTGTTCACTACTACTACCATCACCCATGTCACGCTTGCTGCCCAAGAGTCCAAGAACCCATCCACCTACCCATCATACCACTACCATTGCCAGCACCATCCAAACTATGAGGAGGCCAAAGAATCAATGTGCCTAGACACACTAATACTAGTACCAGCATACACTACCCTGGGGCCTCAAAACAGGCATGTCTGGACTGCCACTGCCACCACCAGAGCCCAAGGACTTGCCTACCTAGTGTCCTTGCGCTAGGCCATTCTTGCATTAAAGGAATACCTGAGACTGGGTAATTTATGAAAAAATGAGTATTAACTGGCTCATGGTTCTGCAGGTTGTACAAGCATGGCACTGGCATCTGCTCAGCTTCTGGGGAGGCCTCAGGGGGCTTTTACTCATAAAAGAAGGCAATGCAGGACAAAAAATGTCACACAGCAAGAGAAGGAGCAAGAGAGAGAACAAGGAGAAGTGCCATATACTTTTAAACAACCAGGTCTTGCAAGAACTCACTTACTATTGTGAGGATAGCACCAAGGGGATGGTGCTAAGCCACTCATGAGAAATCAACTTCCATGATCCAATTACCTTCCACCAGGCCCCATCTCCAACACTGGGGATTACATTTCAACGTCAGATTTAGAGAGGAAAATATCTAAACTGTATCACTCCTCATCCCCAATAAAACTTCACCATACCCTCCACTAACCATCACAACCAAAGCCAATGAAGAAATCAGACACCAATGACACTGTTTACAGCCAAAAAAAAAAAAAACATAACACTACTGCACACACCCAGAATCAAAGCAAAAATGCCCTATCCAAACCTATTAACCACAGATACATCTTTAGGAAAAAAGCCTCCCCTACAAAAGCAAATTCAAAAAAATGAGAATAAATACAGGAAATAACAAAAAAAAAAAAAAGAAGGAAACATGACATCTCCACAGGAACATAATAATTCTCCAGAAACATTCCAATGGGGGAAAAATGCTATATCCTAGCAAAAGAATTCAAAATAATTATATTAAAGAAGCTAAGTGAGATACAAGAGAATTTGGAAGAACAATACAAAGAAATCAGAAAAAAAAAAAAAAACCCTCAGGATAGGAAGAAATTTATCAATTTCATTATAAAAAAGAACCAAACAGAAATTCTGAAACTGAGTAATTCATTGAATAAAATATAAAATACATTCAAAATCTTCAACAACAGACTAGATCAAGTAGAAGACTCTCAGAACATAAAGCTAATTCTTTTGAAATAACCCAGTCAGACAAAAAATAGAAAAACAAAAAAGGAAGAAGAAACAAAGACCCTATATGGGACATCATAAAACAACCAAATATTTGAAATTTTGAGGTCCCAGAGATGAAGAGAAAAAATAAAGGAAAGAAAATCTCTTTAATGAAATAACAGCTGGAAACTTTCCATTTCTAGCAAGAGATGTAGACATCCAGATACACAAAGCTCAAAGATACCCAAATAGATAACAACACAAAAAGATCTTCTCCATGGCACATTATGGTCAAAATACAAGTCAAAGACAAAGAGACAATACTAAAAACAGCAAGAGAAAAGCATCTAGTCACTTACAAGGGAACTCTCATCAGCCGAACAGCAGATTTCTCAACAGAAAGAAATGAGAGAGAATGAAATGATATATTCAAAGTGTTGAAAGAAAAAACTTGCCAGTCAAGGATACTATCCTCAGCAAATTATAAAACATAAATGAAGAAGAAGTAATCTTTCCCAGACAAAAGCTGAGGGCAGACCAGCTCTACAAGATATGCTTAAGAGTCCTACACCTAGTAGTGAAAGAATATCTACCATTGTGAAAACACACAAAATTATAAAACCCACTGACACAGCAAACACACAAATAAGCAGAAAGAATTCAAATGTTACCCCTATAGAAAACAACCAAATCACAATGATAAAAAATAAAAGAGAAAAAAAGGAACAAAGGATATACAAATCAACTAGAAATCAATTAATAAAATGACAAGAATAAGCCCTCACACATCAGTAATCACACTGAATGTAAATGGATTAAACTTTTCATCTAAAAGATATAGATGGAATGGATTTTTTAAAAAGTGACCCAATTATATGCTGCCAACAGACTCATCTCGCTGGTAAAGACACATATGGATTGAAAGTAAAGGAATGGTAAAAGATATTCCATGCAAATGGAAACCAAAAGTGAGCAGGAATAGCTATATTTATATCAGACAAAGATTTTAAGTCAAAAGCGGCAAAAAAGAGACAAAGAAGATCACTGTATAACGATAAAGCAATCAATTCTGTAAGAGGATATAATAATTCTAAACATACTATAATCCCAACACCAGAACACCCAGATATATAAGGTGAATATTATTAGATCAAAAGGGAGAGAGATGTACTCCAGTGCAATAATCGTTGGGGATTTCAACACCCCACTCTGAATTAGACAGATCATCTAGATAGAAAATTAACAAGGAACATTGGATTTAAACTTCACATTAGACAAAACAGGCCTAACAGACATCTACTGAACATTTCATCAAATAGCTACAGAATACACATTTTCTTATTAGCACACAGAACATTCTCTAGGATAGACCATATGTTAGGATGCAATTCTTAACAAATTCTTCAAAACCAAAATTATATCAAGTCTCTTCTCAGACATGGAATAGAACAAGAAATCAGTAACAAGGGGAACTTTGGAAACTGTACAACACATGGAAATTAAACAACCTGCTCCTACATAACCACTGGGTCAAGAAAGAAATTAAGGAGGAAATTAAAAAATTTCTTGAAACACATGAAAATCAGAATACAACACACCAAAACCTATGGGATACAGCAAAAGCACTGCTAAGAGCGAAGTTGATGGCAATAAGCACCTACATTGAAAAAGTAGAAACATTTCAAATAAACAATCTAATGAAATCAGGGCAGAACTAAATAAAATACAGGCTAAATAATACAAAAGATCAATGAAATGAAAAGTTGTTTTTTAAAAAACATAAATAAAATTAATAAACCACTAGCTAGACTAACCAAGAAGAAAAGAGAAGAAATAAGCAAAATCAGAAATAAAAAAGGAGATATTACCACTGACACCACAGAAACAGAAAAGATCATTGAAATAGAAAAGCTGAACAGACCGATAATGAGTAATGAGATTGAATCAGTAATAAAATGTCGCCCAAAAAAGAAAACTCCAGGACTGATGGCTTTACTGCTGAATTCTATCTACCAAACTCTCAAAGAACTAATATACCAATTCTCCTCAAACTATTCCAAAAAATTTCAGAGAAGGGAATTCTCCTTAACTCTTTCTATGAAGCTGGCATACCATGAAACCAAAACCAGACAAGGAAGAAACAAAAAAAAAGAAAATAGTTCTAACCTAGTCACATGAATGTCTATGTTTATTGTAGTACTATTCATAATAGCAAAGACATGGAATCAACCTAAATGTCTATCAATGGTTACCTGGATAAAGAAAATGTGGTACATATACACCAAGGAATACTACACAACCATAAAAAAGAACAAGATTATGTGTAGCAATATGGATGGCACTGGATGCCATTATCCTAAGCAAATTAATAAAGGAACAGAAAACCAAATACTACATATTCTCACTTATAAATGGGAGCTAAACACTGAGTACACATGGACACACAGAACAGAAAAACAGACATCAGGGCCTACTTGAGAGCAGAGGGTGGGAGGACAAAGATCCAAAAACTACCTATTGGGTACTATGCTTATTACCTGGGTGGTGAAATAATCTGTACACCAAACCCACCAAAACATGCAATTTACCCATATAACGAACCCACTTATGTACCCCTTGGACCTAAAATAAAAGTTGGAAAATAATAATTAAAAATAAATAAATAAATGGTGCTGGAACAACTGGATATCCATATGCGACAGAATGAAACCAGACCCCTATGTCTCACCGTATACAAAAATCAACTGGAAATGGATTAAAGATTTAAATTTAAGACTCAAAACTATAAAACAACTAAAAGAAAACATAAAGGAAGTGCTTCAGGACATTGACCTAGGCAAAAATTCTCTGGTTAACACTGCAAAAGCATAGGCAGCAAAAACAAAAATAGACAAATGGGACTATATTAAACTAAACGCTTCTGCAGAGCAAAGGAAACTATCATCAGAGGGAATAGACAAAATTAAATGAGAGAAATTATTTGCAAACTATTTATCTGACAAGAGACTCAAATAACAGCAAAAAAAAAAAAAAAAAAAAAATCCAATTAAAAAGTTGGCAAATGGGCTGGGCACAATGACTCACACCTGTAATCCCAGGGCTTTGGGAGGCCAAGGCGGGCAGATTACCTGAGGTCAGGAGTTCAAGAACAACCTGGCCAACATGGTGAAACTCCATCTCTACTAAAAACACAAAAATTAGCCAGGGGTGGAGGTGGGCGCCCATCATCCCAGCTACTTGAGAAGCTGAGGCATGAGAATTGCTTGAACCCAAGAGACAGAGGTTGCAGTGAGCCAAGATCACATCACTGCACTCCACACTGCAGGACAGAGCAAGATTCCATCTTAAAAAAAAAAAAAAAAAAAGGTTTACACTGGGAAAAAAAGAGGGAACTTACTCCACTGCTCCACTAAAAGGGGAAGGAAATAAGAGAACAGAAATTAGGTGATTAGTAAATGATGAAGTTCCTTGGTGATGGCTTCTACTATCATCTTTGTTTCCTTCCCAGGTCTTGGGCATTTTTATCCAACAGGACTTGGGTCGTTGAAGAAAGCTTTTCAAACCACATCTCAAGGGTGTGACTCCTCTCTGAGCACATGGCCATCTGGGACAATGATGGCTTCCCCCCGCCTGATTTACCCTCACTTACCTGGATACCGTCTGTTTGTTTCTTTCCTTACAACCATCCAGGGCTCTTTCTCTTGCTCTAGTAACGTAATCACATCTGGTTTAGAAATGGAACTTCCTGCTTAAAAGAAATGACACATGTAGAATTTTTTTAATACAAAATTTTTTTTTTCAAATCTTTGTGACTTGCTTAAACTTACAATAAATTACAAGTCAAAACAATATTGAGAAGAGACTTCAGACAAGAGTGAGAGGTTGAGTGAGAGAACTCTTTTCTAACTATGTTAGAAAAGGACTTTCTTTCATTTAAACTCAGAATCTTATCCCTCGAAAAGAGGTATAACTGAATGGTTGACAGCAGGAAACTTCAAACCAGACTGCCAGGTTCAAATCCTGTCTCTGCTACTCACTAGCAGTATGACCTCAGGTAAGTCACTTAAACTCTGTCCTTCAGTTTTCCCAACTCTAAAATGGGGATGATACAATGCCTATTTTATAGGATTGATACTAAGACAAAATAAGTTATATATATGCAAAATACTTCTAACATTGCCTGATATACAGTAGCACAAAGTCAAAAATTATTGTTTATTATTGTCATTTATTTTGCATCCTTAGACATTTACAGCTCACTAAGTATACTCACTCAATGAAAATACATAAACTCAGTGGTCTGAAACTTTCAACTACAAAACAACAGAATGTTTATTGAAGGAAATGAAATGCATTCACTTTAGTGTTAAATGAATTTCTGTCAACCCAATCAGTATATGTAAATAACAGACATTTTTGTTTGTTTGTTTTTGGTTTTGAGACAGGGTCTCGGTCTATTGCCCAGGCTGGAGTGCAGTGATGGGTACAGCTCACTGCAGCCTCAACCTCCCAGTGATCACAGAGGCTTCTCTGATAGAAAAATTCAAGACACTCTTCTCCTTACAGGTGGGTTAGAAAAACAAAAACAAACCAACAAACAGAAAATCTACAGTAAATCTGAGATCAAACATAATATGAAACCTGGTTCTTAGACAGTATCTTTCAATGAATGTACAAGATTTCAAATTCAGCCCCATGGTCATGAAGAGACAGGCAATTACAGAGAGGACCAGCGTAACGAAGGAGGCCACTGTGGAGTAGGCAAGATGCAGGGGCTCCAGGGAGGTGCCTGTTTTCAACCCAACAAATCTTAATCCATTCCTTTGGGAACAAGAAGAAGGAATTCAGCCACCTCTTAAAAGATAGCCCTGAAATTCACGGTGAAGAAAGCTGATATTCCAGAAAACCGATATAAAAATAGCTGGGACCAATGACCTTACCCAGTGAGATCAGGTGGCTGTAGTTCTCCAACATCACATCCCTGTACAAGGTCCTCTGAGCGGGCTGCAGGCACTCCCACTCCTCCTGAGAGAAGTCAATGGCCACATCCCTGAATGTCACTGATCCCTGAAACCACAAACACATGTATTATGGTGAAATCGAAGAAAGCTGTTTCAAGATGAAAGGAGAGGAAGTGAAGGAGTGTACTGTAAGAAAAAAGCAATATGGAAATTCAGAGAGTGCCTGCACATTCTTCAAGAAGCCTCCTGCTGGCTGAGTATGGTGGCTCATGCCTATAGTCCCAGCACTTTGGGAAACAGAGATAGGAGGATTGCTTGAGCCTAGAAATTTGAGACCAGCCTGGGCAACATAACGATATCCCGTCTCTGCAAAAATTAAATAAGTAACTGTGTGTGGTATCACATACCTGTAGTCCCAGCTACTTGGGAGGCTGAGGTAGGAGTATCGCTTGAGCCCAGGAGTTCAAGGCTATAGTGAACTGTGATCACGCCACTGCACTCCAGCCTGGGCCACAGAGCAAGACTGTCTCAGAGAAAAAAAAAAAAGGTGGCGTACAATTGAAGAATGTTCTTAATCCTCAAGTTCATTATGGTATGAGATGATAGCAAAAGTATTTTTTCTTGTCATGACAAATGATTTTTATAAGCTGCATGAAAGTCAATACAACTGATATATTAGATTTATTCATTTTTTTCTATTTATACGTTGAGGACGGCCAGGGCCTCTAAGGATTTCCTCAATTCTGATAATTTTTTTTTTTTTTTCTGAGACAGAGTTTCACTCTGTTACCCAGGCTGGAGTGCAGTGGCACGATCGTGGCTCACTGCAACCTCCACCTCCCAGGTTCAAGCGATTCTCCTGCCTCAGCCTCCTGTGTAGCTGGGATTACAGGTGCGCACCACCACAACAGGCTAATTTTTTTAGAGATGGGGTTTCACCATGTTGGCCACGCTGGTCTCAAACTCCTGACCTCAAGTGATCCACCACCCGCCTTGGCCTCCCAAAGGGCTGGGATTGCATGCGTGAGCCACCACGTCCAGCCAGAGAATCTGCAATCACCTATCATTCATGCCCTGAATTATCTGCTCCCTGTTACTGCCCACTGTCCTCACCGATCATTTTCCTAAAAGCCTCATAAAGCAGATCACCTTGTCACACTTGCAGACTGAGGCCACTCACTATGGAATTCTACCTTAGCTACCTGGAAGGCTCTAGTCTGTGAAGTTTCCAAGTGTTCCCAAGTATGGTCAATCATCTGTAACTTATCAAACCCATAAGACCCTGTTTCCCTGTGGGGACTGATTCCTCTACTGTTCCAATATTCTTCCTGACCAAGGTCTGAGCACAGAGCACAGACTGAATAACTTTTTCAAAGAAAACATCAAAGCCAGTAGGAAACAGAGGTACAAATAGGAAGAGCACTGACTTTTTTTTTTTTTTTTGGTCACCAACCTTCACTGTAATGGGACAAACTGGGGTGTAAGATCATGGATGCTAGGTAAGAAGCTTCAGGTTAAATAACAACAGTCACCTAACATGAAAGTCACCATATTTCAAGGAAAAGAGAGAAACACCAACTTACATGGACCATGTTTCTAGAATTACAAAATTGGTCAATCTTCCTCGGGCTTCTTCCCTGGAAAACAACAACAACAAAAAAGGCCATAATTAAAGCTGTGTCTCAAAAGCAAATAACTATTTTATCCTCCATTCCTACTTCTCAACTACTCCTGCTAACACACACACTTCCACCCCCTCCCATCACTCCCCTTGTCCCCACACACATTCTCTCACAAATAAACTGGCAGTGAACGGGTGGAGTAGGGATGAAACCAAGCTCTTGCCTGCATCCCAGGGAACCTGTGGCAGAAGCATGAATGCCAAGCACAGGCATTTCTGCCTTGAAGTTGTGGCTTCCAGCCAGTCCTCCATTCTTGGGATACCTATCTTGGCCTAGGACTGGACCTCTGATCCTGCCCTTAGCAGATCCTCCTCCCCTAGTCCCACCTTTCAGAGCTGAGAAGGGATCGCATCATCAAAACCAGAACCTCTTTGTGAAATCAGGATTGGGTGCAGTGGGGGAAGGCATGAGAACTGGAAAGGATATAGACAGAATTGCACCGGCAGTGTTCAGCATTCTGAGTTCAGCAAAAGCCAGTTGGTTAATACAGTTCAGAACATCCACTTAATAGAATACAAAGTAAATATTAAATGTTCAAGATATATGATTAACAGAAAAATCAGGTTACAAAACAGGATAGATAATATGATTACATTTGTAAAATATATGTATATAGAAATACTAATAAAAAGACTAACAGACATTAATAGAAAAAAATTTAGAAACTTATATACATGTTAAGAGTTCTCCTCTGTCTATTGTAGCTCGTTTTCTTCTTTTTGCTTAAGAGCACTTCATGGCCGGGCACGGTGGCTCACACCTGTAATCCCAGCACTTTGGGAGGCCGAGGCAGGTAGATCACGAGGTCAGGAGATCGAGACCACCCTGGCCAACATGGTGATACCTCGTCTCTACTAAAAATACAAAAATTAGCTGGGTTTGGTGGCGCATGCCTGTAATCCCAGCTACTCGGGAGGCTGAGGCACGAGAATCGCTTGAACCCAGGAGGCGGAGGTTGCAGTAAGCTGAGATCGCACCACTGCACTCCAGCCTGGCAACAGAGAGAGCCTTCACATAAAAAAAAAAATTGTAACTACATCCAGGCATTAACTTGGAATATATATATAGTTATATTTACACACACACACACATATATATATAAATATATATATACACACACACACATACGTGTGTATATGCATCTCTATATATGGACCTATACAAATGTACATACACATTTCTTTCCTATGAGGAAACTTCTCCAAATTAGATGAAAGACACTTTTTATTTAGATATCTCCCTTTGAACTGGGGGGGAAAAAATCAGGATACTCTAATGAGCTGTTGTTTTTACTTAACGAGTTTGTTTCCTTTATTTTCCAATTCTTGACCAACACTAAGATGTCTATGTTTTTCTATGCATGTTGGAGCAATCTCTAGAAAAAATTGTCTACAAGTCCCCAACCAATGTCTTGTATGCATTAATGATAGTCTATTACTACTTTTGAAGTAAAAAATAAAAACAGAGTTATCAGGAAAAAAACCTGAGCCTGTCATGAGATTCAACAAAAGAGGTTAAAGTGACTATAACAAATAACATCAGCTAGTTCTAATATCCTTTAACTGTATCTCACCAATATAATTAGATATTCTCATTATCAAGATTCTTCTTTGAATGAACACAATGCAGATAAGTGGCATTTGCAAACTATGTGAGAAAATTTGTGGAATATACACCACCATGCTTGGTTCCCTTCTTCAACAAATAACCAATTAAAATATTATTTTAGATATAATCCTTATAGAATGCCTTTAGATAGAATTCTTATAGAATTCTTATACAAAAACCCTACCTTAGTATATGGGATTCATATACAATATAACAATTTCTTTTGGGGGGGCAGGGGTGGAGTCTCACTCTGTCACCCAGGCTGGAGTGCTGTGGTCTGATCTCGGCTCACTGCAACCTCAGCCTCCCAGGTTCAAACAATTCTCCTGCCTCAGCCTCCTGAGTAGCTGGGATTACAGGCGCCCGCCACCACCCTCGGCTGGTTTTTGTATTTTTAGTAGAGACAAGGTTTCACCATGTTGGCAAGTCTGGTCTCAAACTCCTGACCTCAAATGATCTGCCTGTCTCAGCCTCCTAAAGTGCTGGGATTACAGGTGTGAGCCACCGCACCCCGCCCCATGTAACATTTTCTTGAGTATTATTGTTCATAGCATGAATATTGCTTAATGATATATCAAATATTTTTCTTTTCATAATTCCTTATAGACATCCTTGTATTACCTGCATAATACTCTATCACTTGAGTCTATTATGATTAGCTTAATGATTTCTGTATTATAGGACACTTAGTTTATACAAGATCATTTACAATGTCATTCCAGATATCACAATCTTTTGATTCTAGACTACAGTTTCCCACCCTAGGCACTACTGACATATTGTGCTGGATAATTCTTAGTTGGGAGAGTGGGGAGAGGTATCCTGTGCATAACACAATGTTTAGCAGCATTCCTGACCTCTGTCCATTAGATCTAAGTAGCACCCTCCCCGACAGCATGACAACCAAAAGCTTCTAAACATCACCCCAGCTGAGAACCAATATTCTATCTAGATCAATGGATCCAAACCTCATGGGTCACATAAATTTTTTGATAATCTTATGAAATGATACATTATTTCTCCCGCTAAAACCCACATTTATAAATTTCTGTAATACTTCAATATTTTATTTCAAGAGCTTTTGGTCCCTGAGACCATAAAAGGAGTCACAGGAACTCAGGTTAAGAATTTCTGTCCTACATTCCTTACAGAAATAGGAAAAGACAAAAAATGCTAAAATTTGTATAGAACCACAAAAGACCCAAATAGCCAAAGCAATCTTGAGCAAAAGGAACAAAGTTGGAAGCATCAAACTATCTGACTTCAATATATACTACAAAGCTATAGTAACCAAAACAGCAGGGTACTGACATAAAAACAGACACACAGACCAAAGAAACGAAGAGAGAGGCCCGAATAAATCCATATATTTATAACCAACCGAGTTTTGAGGAGGGTACCAAGAACATACAATGGGGAAAAGAGAGAATCTTCAAAAAATACTGTTGTGAAAAGTAGGTATCCATAGCGGAAAAATGAAATTAGACCCTTATCTCAAACCATCATACAAAAATCAACTCTAAACAGATTAAAGACTTAAATGTAAGATCCTAAACTATGAAACAAATAGAAGAAAACATAGGGGGAAAGCTCTGTGAAACTGATCTGAGCAATGATTTTTTTTGGGATATGACCTCAAAAGCACAGGTAACAAAAGCAAAAATGAACGAATTAAATTATATCAAGCTAAAAAGCTTCTGCACAGAAAAGGAAACAATCAACAAAGTGAAGAGACATCTTGTAGAATGAGAGAAAATATTTGCAACCATATATATGATAAGAGATTAAGATCCAAAATATATGCAGAAGTCAAACAACTCAACAGCAAAAAAAAATCTGATTAAAAGATGGGCAAAGGACCTGAACAGGCACATCCCAAAAGAAGACATATAAATGGCCAACAGTTTATGAAAAAATACTCAAAATCACTAATCATAAGGGAAATGAAAATTAAACCCGCAATAAGATATTACCTCATCCCTGTTAGGGTGGCTACTGGAAAGACAAATGTTAACAAGTATTGGCAAGAATGTAGAGAAAAGGGAATGCTTACACACTGTGGGTGAGAATGTAGATGGGCACAGCCATTATGGAAAACAGTAGGGAGGTTCCTCAAAAAATTAGAAACAGAACTACCATATGATCCAGCCATCCCACTACTGGAATATATTTCCAAAGGAAATGAAATCCGTATGTCAAAGAGATATCAGCATACCCATGTTTGTTGCAGCACTATTCACAATAACCAAGATATGGCATCAACCTACGTGTCTAACAATGAATGAATGGATAAAGAAAATGTGGTATATATGCAGGTATATTTACACAAGGGAATACTATTTAGCCATAAAAAGCAGGAAATTCTGTCATTTGCAAAAGCATGGATGAACCTGGAGAACATCATATTAAGTGAAGTAAGCCAAGCATAGAAAGACACATGATCTCACTCTTCAGCCGAATCTAAAAAAGTTGATATCATAGAAGTGGAGAGTAGAATGGTATTTACAGATCTGGGGTAATATGGGTGAGGGAGGAAGGAGGGCAGTGTTGACTGGGGAAATGTTGGTCAAAGGATACAAAAATTCAGGAAGATAAGAGAAATAAGTTCAAGAGATCTATTACGCAACACGGTATCTACAATTAATAACAATATTCTGTAGTTCTTGAAAAATGCTAGGAGAGTGGATATTAAGTGTTCTCACCACAAAAATGATAACTATGTGAGGTAATGCATTGTTAATTAGCTAGATTTAGTCAGTCCACAAGGTATACATACCATAAAACATCATGTTGCACATGATAAATACATACAATTATATCTGTCGATTTAAAAAGAAAGAATTTCTGTCCTAGATCATTTGAGCCCCTCACTCATTTTCTTAATATATAAGCAGCAGTCACAATGAATCACATATTCCCAATGCTCCTGTTCTATAGAGAGTCAAGGGGAATGACTTAAAAACAACAGTTAAAACATATTAAACATTATTATATGCCTAGCACTGCTCTAAGGGGCTTTACGATATTAATTCGTTCTAATGACAGAACCAACATTCCAACCCAGATACTACGGATCCACTCCCCTATTTTTAACCACAACAGCGTACTGCCTCTCACAGTCCACACACACACACACACACACACACACACACACACATACACGCCTAAAACACAACTGGAGCTGCCAAACCTCAGAGAGATCTGGCAAGTATTACAAATATCATCTCATGGACTCCCTGGAAAAATCCTGGCTCTTGTTGATACCAATTTCTGTGCGGTCACTTTTCCACTACTGAATGCCTCACAGACTAATGGAGATCATCCAACCATCTCCATTCTTCCCTGTTTTGAAAATGAGGTCTGTAAAGACCAACTGATGTCTGGTGTGTGATTCCACCTAAACGCTAATCTCCTCCTTCCCAAATATGGGTCTAAAATGGAGCTTTAATATTAACTACTGGAGGTGTATTTCTATACCAGCTTCGAAAAAGAGAGCGCACAGGAAGGTGTGAATGATTTGCCAAATTGTTTTGTGACTATTAGGTGGAAAGGTGAAGGAGGGGGCAAGAATCAATTTGCATATCCCCCTAGATTCACTGAAAATTTAAGGGGAATCTCAGTATTCTAAAATCAAAAACGCATTTCTTGAACAAATACAAAGCATAAACTCACCCTTGACTTTTAGGTGTGCAGCAGTAACGCTCTCATCCTCCTCCAGGTCCTTCTTTTGGATAATAATACGACTGGAGAAGGATACGGCAAGCGTGAGACTCCAGGCATTTCTTGGAGCGCAGACTAAGTTTGAAAGCACCCTCCCTCCGTAGCCACAATTTCCCTCACTTCACACGAAATAGGACGGAAGTAAAAGGAAGAGGAATCGATTCAACCAGTACAACCAGTTTGGAGCTGGTTTCTGGGGACAGAGCTCTGAGGACGCTGTGGTTCTCAACATGTAGCTGCCCTCCTGGGGAACACTCGGGGGCACTTCTGCACTTTCTTGTGTAAAGCTTCATCCTCGGCTCAATATCTGACCTCCCTACTGGGGCCATCCCTCTGCTGCAGTCCCCGCAGCTGTGAAGGGAAAAGAGGGAGGAAGCAGCAGGAGCCTAGGGGAACCGGCACAGTGTCACTCAGCAAAGTGCGCTGCGTCCACACGCCCTCCCGGGCCTGTGCATAGAACCTCACGCACACACTCACACAGTCCCCTCCGTCACTCATGATCTCACAATCCCCCTCCTCTGATACCCGCGCACACGCACGCCTGGGGATCCGGCAGATCCCGTCTGCACCCCGGAGTTCCTACTCTGAGCGCCTCCCTCTAGCCCACCCGCACTGTCGGGTCAGTCAGGCTCGAGCCCCAATCCGCAGAGACCTCCCGCAGCCACCGATCTCTTCCTCAGACGCGAAGACCTTACCCCACTACGTCGTCGACCCCGGAGACCGGAAGTGGACTGGCGCGGTGGCCGCTGGGAAATACAGTCCTGAACAGAAAAGCCTCAGAAGCCTTGAGCTGTGATCCGTTCAGGTTGATCCCAGCATACTATGGGGGCTGACCCCTAAGGGAGCCGAGCCTAGTGGATTCGTGGGAGTTCCAGCCCGCGGGGTGCACAGGTTGTTGCCATGGGCAAGGATCCCCATCTGAGAGGAGCGTTTTCCTCTCGGAGCGTCAGTATAACTTACTTTTTCTCTCCATGGAGAATGCAAATAAGCAGAACTTTTAAAGAAAGAAGAATTTAAAGTAAAATTATGTCAACATGTAGGTGCTTTAACTCCTTTGTCTCAGACCCCAGCGACAGGCTTCCACTTCTCTGTGCTATTTGAAGGGGACTTAGGATAAATTTGAAAAGCTCGAACTAAAGAATTGGTTGGTTATATACTAGGAGAGGAAGTGTGGAATCAAATGTCCTGGATTCTTCGACACAATGTTCCTGTTATCTGGAGAGAAAAATGTGATTCAGGACGACATGGAAACGGATAAAAATACACAGAGAATTACTTGCCTTATCTTGAAGGATGAATAATTAACACTTTGTTAAAATAGTATAAACAAATGCAAAAAAGGGCTTGCTTTTCCTAGGAAGAGCCTGATTTCACTGTTGTAGTCTAACAATATTGAACTTTCAAAATCATTTTTCTAGTTTCCTATGCTACATAAGGAGGAAACATGGAATAATAAAGAGCAAAACGTCTTTTCATTCCAGAATTGTGACAGAAAACAAATAAGATGATTAACTCAACCATATCAATAATCACATTAAATGTAAATGGTCTAAACACCTTAATTTAAAAAGATTGTCAGATTGGATTTTTTAAAAAGTCAGACCCAAATGTCCATCAGTGATAGACTGGAGTAAGAAAATGTGGCACATATACACCATGGAATACTATGCAGCCATTAAAGGGATGAGTTCATGTCGTTTGTAGGGACATGGATGAAGCTGGAAACCATCATTCTGAGCAAACTATCACAAGGACAGAAAACCAAACACCACATGTTCTCAGTCATAGGTGAGAATTGAACAATGAGAACACTTGGACACAGGGTTGGGAACATCACACACCGGGGCCTGTCGTGGGGTGGGGGGAGGGGGAGGGATAGCATTAGAAGATATACCTAATGTAAATGACGAGTTAATGGGTACAGCACACCAACATGGCACATGTATACATATGCAACAAACCTGCACTTTGTGCACATGTACCCTAGAACTTAAAGTATAATTTAAAAAAAGGTAATTAAATAAATAAATAAAAAGTCAGACCCAAATGGGTGCTACCTACAGGTAATATGTTAAATGAAAAGCACTAAAAGGTTAAGAGTAAAAGGATGGAAAAATATACACCATCCTAACACTAGTCAAAAGAAAGCTGGAGTGGCTTTATTAAAAACAAAGTAGACTCCAGACAAAGACTATTACCAGGCATAAAGAAGGGTATATCATAATAATGATAAAGGAGATAGCTCATAGAGTAGAAAAAAACAAACATAAATTTTGCTCCTAAAAGCAAAGCTTCTAAGTATGGGAAGAAAAATCTGTCAGATCGAAAAGGAGACAGATCCACAATTATAGTCAGATATTTCAATATATCTCTCTTGGTAATTGATAGAACAAACACAGAAAAGCAACAGGGTATAGCAGATTTGAGCTACATATCAACTTACTTGATCTCATTTATATTTGAGAACACTCTCCTCAATGACAGTAAAATTCATCTATGTGGACAGGGTATACTTACCAGTATAGGCCATATTCTGGGCCATAAAATAAGTCTCAATAAATGTAAGAGGATTCGAGTCATACAAAGCATGTTCTTTGACAAAAATGGAATTAAATTAGAAATCAATAATAGCTGAGTATATAATATATTGTCCAAAGTAGTACAAATTTGAAAAGGTATGAATATTAAGGTAATTGAAATTATGTAATGTTTGAAAAATTCCTGTATTAATTATAATATTCTGTTATATTCTAAAGGGTGAAACAATAACATACATACATTAAAGCAAAATAACAATTTTGTAGTAAGGAAAAAAATTTTTAAGCTATTTATGTTGACTAAACATTAGAATAAAGAGGAGAATAATTATATTTAAGTATATTCTGATACTTTAATCAATTTCCTAACCAATATCACCATTCTTTTTAAGTATTTTCTTTCAATGTGGTCTATTATTTTTAAATTTTGATAAAATTTTATGCAATCTTCAATGTTGGACTTTATGTTTAATAAACTCAAAATTATAGCTACCTTCAAATGACTCTTCTCTGAACATCATACTTTTGAAATTGAGATATATACTCTGTATATACTAAGGTAACCAGAAGTCTCAGAATATATCCAATGAAATGGAAGATATCCTCACAAGTATTGTGAATATTGAATATGGAAAAATTAGATTACAGTTCATATTCTAGTAGTTAATATATCTTGCCTTCAAGGTACATCTCTTTTTTTGCCATCTCTTTTTTGTACCCTAAGAAGGGTACATTTCTTTGATAATTATTTTTACAAGGCAAACATATTGGTTCTATTTATGATTCCTTTGAATGTTAAGCCAAATTTAGATGCTGCAGTAACATAAGGCTTCTCAACTGCACTCCATTCTGACACAAATTGCAAATTGATCCAGTTAAAAATTGGAGCATCATCAAAAGACTATTCCCATTGCTGAAGAAATTCCTAAGTAAAATTGAAGAATTTCAAAATTAAATCCTGTATGCCATTTGATATTTCATGACTTAATTCATTCAGTTTCTCTCTTAATTTGTAGGACTAAATCCCATTGTCTTCATGTTGGCAAGTTCTGATAACTGAAATTCAGTTGAATTTCTATGTTGAATAGGAGTGGTAAGAGAAGACATCTTTGTCTTGTGCCAAACCAACACAATCTTAAACAACCAAAGGATTAAAGAATGAATACAAAAATTTAGAAAATATTTTAGATAAATACAAATAAAAACACATGTTACCAAAGTTTATGATATGCTTACTACTAAGAGAAAAATTTATAGCTCTACACGCCTATATAAAAGAAGAAAGATGTCAAATCAACAACCTAACTGTACAACTTTAGGAATTAGAACATGAAAAATAGCAAAAAGATAATAATAATAATAATAATAAAAGACAAGAAAGGAAGGAAATAAAATAAGAGTGGAGTTAAATAGAGAATAGAAAAATAACACAGAAAAATTACAAAATTAAAAATGGTTCTTTGAAAAGATCAAAAGAAGTGGCAAAATCTTAGCTGGATTGACTGAGAAAAAAATAGTAAAGGCTCAAATTACTAAAGTCAGAGGTGAAAGTGGAGACATTCCTAACCTTACAGAAATGAAAATAATTATAGAAGAATATTATAAACAATTGTATGCCAACAAAATAAACTAAATGGAAAGAAACAATTCTTTTTTTGGAATATTTATTTACTATTATACTTTAGGTTCTGGGATACATGTGCAGAATGTGCAGGTTTGTTACATAGGTATACATGTGCCACGGTGGTTTGCTGCACCTATCAACCTGTCGTCTACATTAAGTATTTCTCCTAATGCTATCCCTCCCCTAGCCCCCCACCCCCGACAGGCCCCAGTGTGTGATGAGGAACAATTCTTTACACAAACTGTCACTGATTCAAGAAGAAATAGAAAATCTTAATAGGAGTGATGTCAGCAAAATTGGAGAATGGGACTTTCCAGCACTTAGCCCTCACATCAATTTAAACATCTGTTTACTCATGAACAAACTTTCACAAGAGCTAAAGTATCCAAGTAAGAGAATAGAGCACCTTGCTGTAGCACAGAAACAGGAAAAGATATATTTAAAAGGCTAAGAAGGACAGTTTTGCATTACCCAGTCCATCACTCTCCCAAGCCCAGAAATTATAGTGTGGTGAGAGATATCCTCCATGTTGGAGGATGAATAAAGTGAACACCAACTTTGCTGTGGACCCTGGCAGCAGGACTACTCCACTGAAACCCAATGACCAGCTGGCCCCCTTGACCCAAACTCCAAGTTGGCAGCCTCAGCTCCAGGCACAAAGCTGGCACCCACAGACTCAAGCTCCAGGATAACCCCCATGGATACAGGCTGTCAGCCTACCCAGACCCTGTGGCTCCAGTTTCTAAGCTGGCTCCCATGGTCCTACACTCCAACAAACCCAGGGTTCAAAACCACTCCACCACATCCAATATCCAGACCTGGCCCAGGAGACCCCAGTGCCAGGCCAGCTCCTAGAGACCAAAGCTTTAGAACCACACCTAAAAACACAGGCTCCAGGCTGGCCTCCGTATCCCTAGGACAGCACCCACAGCCTCAAGCTTCAGACTGACCTCTGTGGACTCCAGACCCAACTGTGCCCCAGACCAGACCCAAGCTCCAGGCTGGTTCTTGTGACCCTATGCTCCAGTGGACCCAAGCAGATCCTGGAAGCTGGCTGACCCCTATGAGCTCAGGACCAAGGCATATTATGAGCCTATGTCCAGACCATCCCAGCACCAGGTCAACCTCTGTGGACCCAGACTTCAGGCTGGTTCCCATGGACACTGTCCTCAGGCCTATCCACTTGTTGACCCTGGCACCAGACCAGCATGTCTGATAACTTCAGCAGTAATCCCACCCACAAACTTCTCTATAGAGCCCACCCAGTATCTCTGATGAAGGGCTTTCACTACCAAAGCTAGTCTGTAAAGACTAGAAGGGATCCCTACTTCTTCAAATGTTCAACACCAAAGCAAGTTCACAAAGATCATGAATAATTAAGAAAACATGACACCAACACAAATCAAAATAAACCATCAGTAACCAACTCTAAAGAAATGAACATCTACAAAATGCCTGGCAAAAAATTCAAAATGACAGTTTTAAAGAAACTCAGTGAGCAAACAAGAGAATACAGATAAACACTAAACAAAATCAGGAAAATGATATAGGAACAAAATTAGAAGCTCAAAAAAGAGATAGAAAACATAGAAAATTTTTGCAAACAAAAATTCTGGAACTAAAGAACACAGTAACAGATTGAAAAATTCCATAGAATGCTTGAACAGCAGACTCAACCAAGCAGAATAATTAATGAGCTTGAAGACAGGTCATTTAAAAGTTAAAAGACAGGCCAGGTGCAGTGGCTCACACCTGCAATTCCAAAACTTTGAGAGGCCAGTGTAGGAGAATTGCTTGAGGCCAGGAGTTGAGACCAGCATGGGCAACATAGTGACACCTTAATTCTACAAAACAAAACAAAATTTTTTAATTTAAAAAAATTTAGCTGGGCATGGTGGTGCAGAGCTGTAGTCCTAACTACTCAGGAGGCTGAGGCAGGAGGATAACTTGAGCCCAGGAGTTTGAGGCTGCGATGAGCTATGCTCATGTCAGTGTACCTTAGCCTGGGTGACAGTGAGACTCTGTCCCAAACAAAACAAAACAAAAAAAGCTAAAAGGATTAAAAATGACTATAACTACAATTTGTATATGGGTACATGATATATATAAGATACAAATTATACTTTGGGAGGCCGAGTCGGGCAGATCACTTGAGGTCAAGAGTTCAAGACCAGCCTGGCCAACATGGTAAAATCCCTTCTCTACTAAAAATACAAAAATTAATTGGACGTGGTGGCATTTGCCTGTAGTCCCAGCTACTCAGGAGACTGAGGCAGGAGAATCACTTGAACCCTGGAGGCAGAGGTTGCAGTGAGCTGAGATCATGCCACTGCACTCCAGTCTGGGTGACAGAGTGAGACTCTGTCTCAAAAAAAAAAAGGTACAAATTATGACATCAATAATGTAAAATATGGGGAGAGAAGAAAGAGTGTAGAATTTTTTTTTTTTTTTAGACAAAGTCTCGCTCTGACGCCCAGGCTGGAGTGCAGTGGTGCAATCTCGGCTCACTGCAAGCTCCACCTCCTGGGTTCATGCCATTCTCCTGCCTCAGCCTCCCAAGTAGCTGGGACCACAGGTGCCCACCATCACGCCCAGATAATTTTTTATATTTTTAGTAGAGACAGGGTTTCACTGCATTAGCCAGGATGATCTCGATCTCCTGACCTCGTGATCCACCTGCCTCAGCCTCCCAAAGTGCTGGGATTACAGGCGTGAGCCAGTGCTCCCAGCCAAATAGTGTAGAATTTTTGTATGCAGTTGAAGTTAAATTGTTATCAGCTTAAAATAGGCTACTACAATTATAAGATGTTTTAGGTAATCCTTATAGTAACTACAAAGAAAAAGACCTACAATAAATACCAAAAAAGACAAAGAGAAAGGAATCAAAGCATATCACTACAAAATATCATCAAATAACAAAGGAAAACAGCAAGGGAGAAAAATGGAACAAAGGAACTACAAAATAGTTAGAAAACAATTAACAAATGGCAGTAGTAATGAATAATTACTTCAAATGTAAATGGATTAAATTTGCCAATCAAAACACATACAGTGGTTGAATGGATTAAAAAAAAAACAAGATCCAATAATATTCTGCCTGCAACAGACTCAGTTGTAAGGACACACATGGGCTGAAAGTGAAGAACTGGAAAAGATATTTCATAGAAATGGTAACCAGAAGACACCAGTGGTTGATGGGTGCAGTGGTATATTCCTGTAGTCCCAGCTACTCAGGAGTCTGATGTGGGAGGATTGCTTGATCTCAGGAGTTCAAGGTCAGCCTGGGCAACATAGCAACACCCATGTCTATTAAAATTTTTTAATTGAAATTGAAAAAAACAGAGAACAGCTGGGCGCGGTGGCTCACGCTTGTAATCCCAGCACTTTGGGAGGCCGAGGCGGGCGGATCACGAGATCAGGAGATCGAGACCATCTTTGCTAACATGGTGAAACCCCGTCTCTACTAAAAGTACAAAAAAATTAGCCGGGCATGGTGGCAGACGCCTGTAGTCCCAGCTACTCGGAGAGGCTGAGGCAGGAGAATGGTGTGAACCCGGGAGGCGGAGCTTGCAGCGAGCCGAGATCGCGCCACTGTGCTCCAGCCTGGGTGAGAGAGCGAGACTCTGTCTCAAAAAAAAAAAAAAAAAAAAAACAGAGAACAAGGGCAGCTATGCCTATAAGAGACTAAATAAACTTTAAGTAAAAAAACTGTCACAAGACATAAAGAAACATTATTGTATAGTTATAAAGGGGTCAATTCAATAAGAAGATATAATAATTATAAATATATATGTGCCCAACAATGGAGCACCCAAATATATGAAGCAAATGTTAACAGAACTGAAAAGGGAAAGAGATAACAATACAATAATAGTAGAGGATTTCCATACACTACTTTCAACCATTGATAGATAAAACAGACAGAAAATCAATAAGAAAATAGTGGACTTTAACAACAGTAGACACCAAATTAGACATAATAAACATATATGGAACATTTCACCTAACAGCAGCAGAATACATATTCTTCTCAAGTGCACATGGAACATTCTTTGGAATAGGTCACACGTTAGGTCACAAAACAAGTCTAAAAAAATTTAAGAAGATTGAAATCATGTCAAGTATCTTTTCCAACAACAATGAAATAAAACTAGAAATTAACAACAGAAGGAAAACTGGAAAATGTACAAATATGTGGAAACTCATACTCTACTGAACAACCAATGGGTCAAAGAAGAAACCAAAGGGGAAATCAGAATATATATTGAGATGGCCAGGCACGGTGGCTCATGCCTGTAATCCCAGCACTTTGGGAGGCCAAGGTGGCTGGATCACTTGAGGCCAGGAGTTTGAAACTAGCCTGGCCAACATGGTGAAACCTCATCTCTACTAAAAATACAAAAACTTGCCAGACGTGGTGTTGCATGCCTGTAGTCCCAACTACTTGGGAGGCTGAGGCACGAGAATCACTTGAACCCAGGAGGAGGATGTTGCAGTGAGCCAAGATCATGCCACTGCACCAGTACACTCCAGCCTAGGTGACAGAGCAAGACGCTGTCTCAAAAACAAACAAACAAACAAAAAAAAAATATATATGTGTGTGTGTATATATATATATATATATATATATAGAGAGAGAGAGAGAGAGAGAGAGAGAGGGGTGGAGGGAGGGAGAGAGAAATACAAGTGGAAACACAGCATACCAAAAGTTATTGGATGCAGCAAAAGTGCTTATAAGAGGGAAGTTTATAGTATAAATGTTTACATTTTAAAAAAAGAAAAAAATATCACAAATAAGTAACCTAACAATGTACCTCAAGGTCTATGGGGAGAAAAAAAAAAAAAAACCAGACCTAAAATTAGCATAAAGAAGGAAACATTAAAGATCAGAGCAGAAATAAGTGAAATCATGACCAAAAAAGGTTAATAAAATTAAGAGTTGGGTTTTCTGTAAGTCAAAATTGACAAATCTTTAGCTAGACTAAGGAGAAAAAGAGAGAAAACTCAAAAAAATAAAATCACAAATAAAAGAGTAGACATTATAAGAAATGCCACAAACAAAAGGATTAGAAGACACAACTATGAACAATTATATGCTAACAAACTGGCTAACAGAAAAAATAGATACATTTCTAGAAACATATAATCTGCCACGACTGAATAATGAAGAAATAGAGCCTGAATAGACTAATAACAAGTATGGAGATCAAATCAGCAATCAAACACCTACAAACAAAGGGAATCCCAGGACCAGATGGCTTCACAGCTGAATCCATCAAACATTTAAAAAAGAATTAACATGAATTATTCTCAAACTCTTCCAAAAAATTAAAGGGAAAGGAATGCTTCAAAACTCACCTAATGAGTTTAGCACTGCCCTAATACCTGATACTCCCATCACAAGAAGCTGGAGAAAGAACAAATCAAGTCAAAGAATGTATAAAAGGAAATACCACATGTAAGAGCAGATGTCAGTAAAATATAAAACAAATATACAATAGATAATGCAATATCAGAATTTGGTTCTTTTAAAATATATATATAATTTAAAAACCTCTAGCAAAATGTATGAGAAAGAGAGGAGTGGAAGAGGGAGAGAGGAAAAGGAAGGAAGGAAGAAAGGGAGGGAGAGAGGGAGGGATAGAAGAAGTTACTAATATCAGAAAGGATAAATGAGGTCTGAATACAGACTCTGTAGACATTACAAAAGAGAATAAGATAAAACAATAAATAACTTTTTGACATTTGACAATTTAGTTAAACGTCTAATTTTCTTGAGGAATAAAACTTGTAAAAATTGACATTAGAAGAAATAGAAATTCTGAATTATCCTTAATCTATTAAAAAAATAGTACTAGTATTTTTTAATTCTCCCAAAAGAAAATTCCATGTCTAAATTGCTTCACTAATGAATCCTTCTAAACATTTAAGAAATATCATCCACCTTAGACAAACTCATCCAAAGAATAGAAAAAAATGGAAACATTTCCCAACTCATTCTAAAAGTCCAGTCATTCTGATATTAAAACCTGACAAGGATATTTAAATTTGTATCTCATAAACATAAATACAAAAATCTTTGCCAAAATACTAGCAAATCAAGAAAAATACAAAAAGTATAATATATCACAACCAAGTAGGGTTTATTTAAGAAATGCAAGGGTAGAGTAACATTAGAAATAAATCAGTATAATTCTACTATATTAACAGAAAATACAATCATCTTGGTAGACTCAGAAAAACCACTTGATAAAAGTCAGTACTTAAAACACAGCAAACTAAGAACAAAAAAAGCTTCCTTATTTTTATAAATATCATCTAATATGATTTGCTAAAGAACTTTAAAAAGAACTTTAGCAAATCATAAGATTTTTAAAAATGATTTAAAAGTTCATTTTAATCATAAGATTTACAAAGAACTTTAGCAAATCATAATTAATGATGAATTATTATAATTAATAGTGAAAAATTGAAAGCTCTTCTTCTGAGATCAGAATTAAGCAAGGATACCCATTCTCACCACTTTATTTGAGGCTCCATTCAATGCATTAAAGAAAAACATATGAATAAAAGGCATATCAATGGAATGAAAATAGACAACCTGTTGTTACTCACAGATGACATCATGGTAAAAATAGAATATAAAAATGAATCTACAGCAATGTATTATATAATTTAGCAATGTCACTGGATTTAAATATAAAGTACAAATACAAAAAAGAAATATTATTTCTATGTAATTTTTAAATACTACCAACAAAGAAATATAAAATGAAAATTTTAAAGTGGTGCCATTTAAAATGTCAAGTGTCTAGAAAAAAATCTAATAAATGGTATAGAAAACTTGTACACTAGCCCAGCCCAGTGGCTAATGCCTGTAACCCTAGAACTTTGAGAGGCTGAGGAGGGAGGCTTGCTTGAGGACAGGGGTTCAAGACCACTTTGGGTAACATAGTGAGACCCATATCCCTACCAAAAATATTTAGCTGGGCATGATGGTGTGCCCCTGTAGTCCCAGCTACTCAGGAGGCTAAATTGGGAGGATCACTTGGGCCCAGGAGGTCAGGCTGCAGTGAACCATCATCACGCCACTGTACTCCAGCCTAGGTGACAGAGTGTGACCCTGTCTCAAAAAAAAGACTTTGGGAGGCTGAGATGGGAGGATCACTTGAGCCCAGGATTCTAGACCAGCCTCAACAACATGGTGAAACCCCAAAAATTTTATAAAAATTAGCCAGGCGTGATGGCACACACCTGTAGCCTGGGAGATCGAGACTGCAGTGAGCCGTGCCACTGCACTCTAGCCTGAGCAGCACAGCAAGACCTTGTCTCAAAACAAAAACAAAACACAAATTGTTCCTGGAAAAAAATTAAATAAGACCTAAATCAGCAAGGGATACACTGTTCATAGATTGAAATACTCAATTTGGCTGGATGCTGTGGCTCACACCTGTAATCCCAGCATTTTGGGAAGCCAAGGTGGGTGGATCATCTGAGGTCAAGAGTTCGAGACCAATCTGGCCAACATGATGAAACCATGTCTCTACTAAAAATACAAAAATTAGATGGGCATTGTGGCAGCCACTTGTAATCCCAGCTACTCGGGAGGCTGAGGAATCGCTTGAACCCAAGAGGTGGAGGTTGCAGTGAGCTGAGATTGTGCCACTGCACTCCAGCCTGGGCAAATAAAAAAAAAAAAAAAAGATTGAAATACTCAATTTTTAAAAAATATCAATCCTTCCAAATAGATATATACATTAAATGCAACCCCAGTGAAAATTCCAGCAGGACTGTTTGTGAAAATGTATAGGCTGATTCCAAAACGGAAATGGAAAGATCAGAGAATGAAGAAAAGTTCATTGAAGAGAAACTGAAGAAAAGAACAGAGCTGGAGGGCTTACTTAAAAGCCTTTATAATTAAGAGAATATGGCAATGACACAGAGATAGACAGACCAATGGGAAAGAGTAGAGATTACAAAACTGAAGTAAAGACAAAACTGTATTCTCAAAAAATTTGTGCATAAGTGTCCCAAAGACATACAGAAAAACAGTGCTGTTATGACAGCATTGTTCTAACAGCCAAATCTGGAAACAAGTCTAGTGAACATGTACTTTAGAAGGATTAAATTGTCTCATACTTATACAGTGGAAAAATATAGCGATATGAAAATAAAAACTGGCTGGGCATGGTGGCTCATGCATGTAATCCCAGCACTTTGGAAGGCTGAGGCCGGCAGATCATCTAAGGTTAGGAATTCGAGATCAGCCTGGCCAACATAGTGAAACCCCATCTCTACTAAAAGTATCAAAATTAGCTGGGCATGATGGCGAATGCCTGTAGTCCCAGTTACTCGGGAGTCTGAGGCAGGAGAATCACTTGAACCTGGGAGGCAGAGGTTGAAGTGAGCCGAGATTGCACCACTGCATTCCAAGTTGGGCAAAAGAGCAAAGCTCTGTCCGAAAATAAATAAATAAAAAGAAAGAAACTAAAAATTTCAACTACATGCAATAGTATGTATGAGTTTCAGAACATAATGTTGAGCCATAGAATCAGGCACAATGAGTATATGTACTGTGTGATTCCATTTATACAAAGCTCAAACACAATGAAACTAATCTACAATTTTAGAGATTTTGATAGTGGTAACCTATCTACTGCAGTTTCCCTTACATAGCAAGAGGGATGTTGCACATATGAAGCTAAGGATTTCTTTTTTTTTTTTGAGACAAAGTCTTGCTTTGTCACCCAGGCTGAAGTGCAGTGATGGTATCATCCTGGTTCACTGCAGCCTTGAACTCCCGGGCTCAGCAATTTATCCACCTTGGCCTCCCAAAGTGCTGGGACTACAGGCATGAGCCACTGGACTGGCCGAAATTAAGGATCTTGAGATGGAGAGATTATCCCGAATTATCCAGTGTGCCCAATCTAATCACCGGGTCCTTATAAGAGAGAGAAGACGTAAGGACAAGGCAGAGGTCAAAGAGGAGAGAAGACGCCACACTGCCGGCTGTGAAGGTTTTACTCGTAGTGACTGTGAAGCCACTGCCCGTAATAAGCAGAGAAGGAACAGGACCTGATTTGCATTTCAACAGGAGAATGACTTCGCAGGGAAGGGATGGAAGCAGAGAGTCCAGTTAGAGAACTATTGCAATATCCCAGGGAAGAGGTGATCTGTGTCCTGGCCCAGGTGTTTGCATGTGGAATACTTCACAGATAAAGCCAATGGGATTTGCTGACATATCAGACATGACATACAGAAGAGAGGAGTCTGTCAAAGATGACTCCAAAGATTTCACCCTAAGCAAAGGGAAAGATGCAGGTGCTGTTAACTGAGACGGGGAAGCCTGCGGGATAAGCAGGTTTGGGACGGAAGATCAGGATCTCAGCTTTGGAGACAAGTAACTTGAGAGCCCATTAAACATTCAAGTGCAGAATTCAGGGGAGAGGTTTGCAGTGCCGATAGAAGTTCGGGACTAATGGTGGATACAGAGATACCCTGTCCAGATCCCTCTTCCAAGCAGGGTTTGCTGCTTCAGCCACTGGGAGTGCTGTCAGCAGACAACTTTCTGCTGTCAAGTCCTTCAGGACCAGCCTCAATTGCAGACAGCTGCCTTGCCCAAATGCACACCTTTCCGGGGAAAGCCCCAGTAAGGAATATAAGGCCCAGCAATTTGAGCCAAACAGATAACAAGTCTAATAAGCTATTCTCTTCATCAATTTGTACAGCTAAAACAGAATACCTGAGACTGAGTAATTTACAAAGAACAGACATTTATTTTCTCATGGTTCTGGAGGCTGAGAAGTCCAAGATCAAGGCGCTAGCAGACTCAGTGTCTAATGAGGGTCTTATCTGTGCTTCCAAGATGGTGCCTTGAACACTGTGTCCTCTGGAGGGGAGGAACACTGTGGTAGAAGACGGAGGGCAAAAAAGGATAAACTCCCTTCATCAAGCCCTTTTATAACACCATTAATCCATTCACGAAGGTGGAACCTTCATGACCTAAACACACCCCAAAAGTCCCACCTCCCAACACTGTTGGATTGGAGATTAACGTTCCAATACACGAATTGTGGGGGACACATTGAGACCACAGCAGCTATCTATGCTGTGGAGCTCTTGCAGGGTTGACCATGGCCAAAGTTGCGCCACATCTAATTCAAATTCTCCATCTGCCCAACCCTGGCTCCCCTCTCCCTTCCACAGGCGTCAACCCCTAATAAGTCTCTTGCACCCCGAACTGCATCTTAGTGTCTGCTTCCAGAGAACTCAAATAGCAACAGCCTTTAACAGCATATAGATGGTTATGCAAAGCCTAGAAGTTGCATTTACCATATTAACAGGTTCTTAAAGTATTTCATGCCAACTTCCCAAAAAAATAGACTCTTCTCTGTCCAGTGAGCCTAACATCCTGACCTGGAGAGGCAAGAGCAGGATTTTTTAAAAGAACTTCATAGAGGCCACAGTAGGAAAGGCCAAAGATGCCAAACCTCATCAGTATTCAGAATATTCTAATTAACACACAATGAGGCCAGGCACAGTGGCTCACACCAGTAATCCCAACACTTAGGGAGGCCAAGGTAGGAGGATCACTTGAGCCCAGGAGTTCAAGACCCACCTGGGCAACATAGCGAGACTCTGTTCTCCACAAAAAGAAGGGGAAAACCCACAATGGCATACCATTTCATACTCAGCAGACTGTCGAAAATGTAAGTCTCTCAATATCAGGTTTTAATCCATAGAATAAAATAAATATCTGCACTTCTAGTGACTCACACCTGTAATCCCAGCACTTTGGGAGGCCAAAGCGGGTGGATCACTTGAGTTCAGGAGTTTGAGACCTGCCTGGCCAACATGGTGAAACCCTGTCTGTACTAAAACAAACAAACAAAAAAATTAGCCAGGTGTGGTTGCACACACCTGTAATCCCAGCTACTCGGGAGGCTGAGGCATGAGAATCGCCTGAACCCAGGAGGCAGAGGTTACAGTGAGCAGAGATTACAACACTGCACTCCAGCCTGGGTGACAGAGTGAGACTCCATCTAAAAAATAATAAATAAATAAATAAATAAATAAATAAATAAATAAATAAATCACACTTCTGCATGGATCGAAATAAATAAATACATGAGGAGAAGGGATGGTTCTATCTTTCAGTAGATTTACAATTTACAAATGTAAAAGGAGAAAGGAACATGAAAAATTACCATTAGTCAAATGTCACAGCAATAACTGCTGCAGACAAGATCCACCAATGGATGCTAAAATTTGTGGGCAAAAGTTTGAGAAGAAAAAAGACTTGTATAGTCTCAAAGGATCTCCTTCAAGATAGTTTTTAATTACCAAAAGGAAGATAGTAACTTTACAGTGGAGATGTGCAGCACACAGCAATTTAAGTGACCAAGGTCAGCATCACCAGCAATAAGATACACTGACATCAGGTGCCTCCTGATATCATGCACTGAGAAGGACACAACATCATTTCTGTGGTGTTCTTGGCAAAAACTCATAACTTTATTCCAGTCATGAGAAAATGTCAGACAAGCCCAAATTGAGGAATATCCTATAAACTAACTGATCAGTACCATTCAAAAGTGTCAAAGTCAGCTGGGCATGGTGGCTCACACCTATAATCCCAAAGCTTTGAGAGGTTGAGGCAGGAGGATTGCTTGAGGCCAATAATTCAAGATCAGCATGTGCAACACAGTGAGACCCCATCCTGACAAAAATTAGCCGGGCATCATGGCATGTGGCTGTAGTCCTAGCTCCTCAAGAGGCTGAGGCAGGAGGATCCTCTGAGTCCAGGAGTTGAAGGTTGCAGTGATCTATGATCACACCACTGCACTCCAGCCTGGGCAACAGAAAGAGACCTGCCTCTTAAAAAAGCAAAGTGTCAAAGTCATGAAACACAAGCAAATACAGAGGAAATGTTCCTGTCTAGAAGAGACACAACAACTGAACGCAATATGGGAGCCTGGAACAAAAAAAAAAAAAAAAAAAAAAAAAAAGACATCGATAGAAAAAGTGTTAACATTCAAATAAGATTGGTAGTTTAGTTGATACTGTGATACCAATGTTAATTTCCTAGTTTTATTCATTGTGCTATGCTAAAAACAACAGGGGGAGCGGGATGAGAGATATGTGGGACCTCTCTGTACTATCCGCACTTTTCTGCAAGTCTAAAATTATCTAGCATTACAGCTTCCACCTCACTCTCTGCGTTAACTTGCTCACCGTCTGGCCCTCCCCACAGTCCCCATGACGGCCTAGCTTCCCCCAGAGCAAGTGGACCCAGAGGAGTATGAGTGAGCCCCCTTGGAAGGGCATTCTCCAGTTCCTTTAAACCCTTCTGATGACTGGACCCCAGGCCAGTGTCTTCCAACCAGAACCACGTGGATAAGCCGCTCTCAAATACTTGACCCACAAAAAGTGTCTGAGACAATAAATGTTTACTGCTTTGACCTCCCAGATTTTCTTTTTGAAATTCAGAAAATTGTTGTTGCACATAATGACGACTAGATGGCACCAGAATTCCAAGGATAGAAGCAGGCTGCCAGCATCATGAACTCAATTGCCTCTGAGTTTGTTTTACAAATTTATCACAATCCCAATACAGATATCATCAAGGGTGTGTGTGTGTGTGTGTGTGTGTGTGTGTGTGTGTGTGTGTGTGTTTCTTTTTTTGCCCCAGAGCTAGAAAGAAGTAGCAGCCGTGGCTGCTACCAACTTAGGCAGTAGCTCTACCAAATACTTAAAACAATATAAGTGGCCAGGTGTGGTGGCTCATGCCTATAATCCCAGCACTTTGGGAGGCCGAGGCGGGTGGATCACCTGAGGTCAGGAGTTCAAGACCATCCTGGCCAACATGATGAAACCCCATCTCTACTAAAAATACAAAAATTAACTGGGCATGGTGGTGGGCACCCGTAATCCCAGCTACTCGAGAGGCTGAGGCAGGAGAATCCCTTGAACCCGGGAGGCAGAGGTTGCAGTGAGCCGAGTTCACACCATTGCACTCCAGCCTGGCGACAAGAACAAAACTCCATATCAAAAAAATAATAATAATAAAAATAATATAATAAAAATAAAACAAAATGTGTCCTTGCCATGGTTGGGGCTAAAAAAAAAAAAGCAAATAAGAACAATATTTTAAAATGTGTTACTGATGCATGAATAAGCAGACAGATCAAGAGAAGTTAGAAAATCCAAAGACAGAAGCAATTGCTGATGGAGATTCATATGATGATATAGTAATTTCTAATTCAGGAAGGGACTTTAGAAAAGGTTTTAATTTAGTAGTGTAGAAGCAACTAGATGACCACGTGAAAACAAAGAAGCTTGAATGCATTTCCCACTCCATATACCAGATTAAATCCTAAACATATCAAAGATCTAAATGAAAAAACACAGCCTCACAGATAATAAAACACTGGTGAGTTCCCTCATGACCTAGGAGGGTGTAAATTTTCCAAACTATTGCTCAAGATCCAGAAGCCATAAAAGAGAATTTTGTTAAATGACCAAACCAAAAAACAAAAACCTTTTGCATGGCCACAAAATAAGCCATACACCACCAAAAACTACAGATGACAAAATAAGAAAAATATTTACCACTTATATCACAGAAGACAAAGAGTTAAAATCCCTAAAATATAAAGTGTCTAAAAATTAAGGGAAAAAAAAATCAAGAAACCTATTGAAAGCGGGCAAGATACATAAACAGAGAGTTCACATTAAAAAATGCAAATGCCACCTAAATTTATAAAAACAGCCAGACCCAGTGGCTCATCCCTGTAATCCCAGTACTTTCGAAGGGAAGATAGGGGGATTGATTGATCCCAGGAGTTTCAGACCAGCCTGAGCAAGATGACAAGACCTTGTCTCTAAATAAAATAAAATAAATTAGCTGAGTGTGGTGGCACACACCTGCGATCCCAGCTACTCGGGATGCTGAGGTGGGAGGATGGGAGGACTGCTGGAGCCCAGGAGTTCAAGGCTGCAGTGAGCTATGATTGCACCAGTGCACTCCAGCCTGTGTGACCAAGACCCTGTCTCAAAAAATAAAAAATAAAATATCACACCTGTAATCCCAGCATTTTGAGAGGCTGAGGCGAGCAGATCACCTGAGGTCAGGAGTTCAAGACCAGCCTGGCCAACATGGCAAAACCCCATCTCTACTAAAAATACAAAAATTAGCCAGGCATGGTGGCATGCACCTGTAATCCCAGCTACTCAGGAGGCTGAGGCAGGAGAATCGCTTGAGCCCGGGAGGCGAAGGTGGCAGTGAGCCAGCCGAGATTGCGCCACTCCACTCCAGCCTGACTGGCAAAGCGAGACCCTATCTCAAAAAATAAAAAATAAACTAAAGCTCAACCTCACTCATAATAAAAGAAACACGATTAAAACTGCCCTGAGATCCTATTTCTCACCTAACAGATTAGCAAAAATCCAAACGTTGGACAGCACTCTCATCGGCAACGCTGTGGGGAAACAGGGACTCTTCCATTTTACTGATGGAATATAAAAAGATAAAACCTCCATGGAGGAGAATTTGGCAATATCTAGTTAATTTGCCCTTTGACTCAGCAATCCTACTTCTAGGAATTAGTCCCAAAGACACAGACAGAAATAGGAAACTTCATATGAATGTGCCTCTTCACTGGAGCCCTATGCATGATAGCAAAAAACTGGAAACTATTTCAATAGCCATGAAGAGGGTGCTGCTTAAATCAACTATGCTATATCCACAAACATAGAGCACTGTACAGCTGTGAAAATGAATAAGATATATTGATTACATATACATGTGATGTGTGTGTATGTACAAGTGTGTACACGCGTTTTTCTTTGTTGTTGTTTTGTTTTTTTGACTGATTTGTTTTGAGACAGAGTCTTGCTCTGTCGCCCAGGCTGAAGGGCAATGGTACAATCTCAGCTCACTGTAACTTGTGCCTCCCAGGATTCAAGCCATTCTCCTGCCTCAATCTCCCTAGTAGCTGGGACTACAGGCACGTACCATGACACCTGGCTAATTTTTGTATTTTTAGTAGAGATGGGGTTTCATCATTTTGACCAGGCTGGTCTCAAACTCCTGATCTCAAGTGATCCACCCGCCTCAGCCTCCCAAAAGTGCTGAGATTACAGGCGTGAGCCTCCGCGCCCGGCCCATGTGCACACACTTATATAGTGACCTCCAAGATGTAGTTAAGTGAAAAAACCAAGCTGCAAATTGGTATGAACAGTATGTACCTTTTGCTCAATAGAGAGGAAAATGAATACATATGTTCATTGATTTATTTTTCCAAGGAAATGGAATGTCAAAACAATTTTTGCGATTGGGACTCAATCACCCACAAAACAGTGGTTTTGGTTTTTTGTTTTCTTGAGACAGGGTCTTGTTCTGTCACCCAAGATGGAGTGCAGTGGTATGATCACAGCTCACTGCAGCCTCCACTTCCTGGGCTCAAGTGATCCTCCCACCTCGACCTCCGGAGTAGCTGGGACTGCAGACGTGTGTGACCACGCCCAGCTAATTTTTTGCTTCTTATAGAGACGGGGTCTCTTTATGTTGCCCAGGCTAAAATAATGTCTTAAAGTAATTTGAGATATATTAATTTGACATAAATCCCTCATGGGGTATATCCTTCTGGAAAAAAAAGCACCATAAGAAAATCTTAAACTATATTTAGTCATCATATTACTAGTGATAATATTGATATTGATATTTTAAAATTTTATATATGCACATATATATTCAGATATGCATATATATTCACATATATATGCACATATATGATTCACATACTTCAAAACATATGTTAATGTCACTACAATTCAAAATTCTCTTTTTTTCTTTGAGAATTCAACATTCTCTGAATAAGAAAAAAGAGATATAATAATAACATTTTAGAAGTTGTAAAGGGCAAAACTAAACTATGGACACACATTTGGATAGCTAATTACTATAAAGAAACACAGAGATGATTGCTATAAAAGTCAGGCTGGCCAGGCACGGTGGCTCACACCTGTAATCCCAGCACTTTGGGAGGTCAAGGCAGGTGGATCACCTGAGGTCAGGAATTCAAGATCAGACTGGTAAACATGGCGAAACCCCATCTCTACTAAAAATACAAAAAAATTACCTGAGTATGGTGGCGCACACCTGTAATCTCGCTACTGGTGAGGCTGAAGCATGAGAATCACTTGAACCCAGGACGCAGAGGTAGCAGTGAGCTGAGATCGTGACATCTCACTCCAGCCTGGGTGACACAGTGAGACTCTATCTTAAAAAAAAGGCTGAGGGTTAATTTTGGTAGAGAGAAGGGAGGAGCTGGGCCTGGGCACCTGGGCTAGGGCACATGGAGAGGCTTATGAACAGCTGACAAATTCTATTTCTTGACTTAGATGTGGTTACAAGTGGCTTGCCTTAAAATAACACAATTTGTGTTTTCGCTGAATTTCAGGAACTCCTATTTTAAGAACTTCCTGGGGTTGTTTTTTTTTAACAAAGAAATGTAGTACTTTGTTTTTCAAAAGGAAGATTTTTATTATATGAATCAATACCTAATAAATTAGAAGCAAAGCCTCTTGTAGAGAAAAAGATCCACCAATAAGGAGATCTGCATTTCTTCAGGGAAAAAAAAAAAATCACCACCATCACAGAATCGAAAACAAAGGAATAATCGTACAGATTTGGGAAGCTGGGGACTTCACCTTTGTTTTCCTTATTTTAAATTAGGAGTGCTGGCTGATGAAATCAGGGCACCCTGTGAAAAGAACTGTACCAGACATCTTGATCAGCACTATTTTGTGCCTCTGTAATGTCAAATAATTTTGAATATATTTTTGCTTTTACAACATTATGCTAGCTGTGAAACCACTTGAAATGCAGCATTTCCTGACAATTACAAAGCTCCTCCATGGGAAACTCTCTTTCTTTCTAATGTGTTAAGAAATAGACTTACGTCAAAAAGAAAAGCATTCTCTATGAAACACAAACGCTTTGGAAGTTTCTAAAGGTGCTATAAAGGTTGCAATTCTCTCTCCACTTGCAAGATTTTTTTTTTTTTCCCCGAGATGGAGTCTTGCTCTGTCACCCAGGCTAGAGTGCAGTGGCTCGATCTCGGCTCACTGCAACCTCCACCTCCCAAGTTCAAGCAATTATCCAGCCTCATCCTCCCAAGTAGCTGGGATTACAGGCACATGCCACCACGCCCAGCTAATTTTTGTATTTTTAGTAGAGACGGGGTTTCACCATGTTTGCCATGCTGGTCTGAAACTCCTGACCTAGTGATCCACCCACCACAGCCCCCCAAAGTGCTGAGATTACAGGCGTGAGCCACCAAGCCTGGCCTTTTTTTTTTTTTTTTTTTTTTTTTTTAAAGACAGGGTCTAATTCTGTTGGCCAGGCTGGAGTGCAGTGGTGTGATCTCGGCTCAATGCAACCTTGAACTCCTGGGCTCAAGTGATCCTCCTGCCTTGGCCTCCCAATGTGCTGGGATTACAGGCACCAGGTGAGCCTTCACACCCGACTCACTTACAAGATTATAGTGAGATCAAACGTGGAGAACTTCTGATCTGGATTCAAATGGTCTAGATTTATATTCTGGCTCCCTCACTTACTAGCTGTGTGACCTTAATCAAATCACTTAACCTCTCTGATTCTATGGCCACACACATAAAACTGAGACATGACAATGCCTACCTCCTAGAGGTTGTCATGAGAATAAGCTGTTTTAACAGAAGTAAGACACTTAGGATAGGGCGAAGCTACCTTGAGCTTTACTAGGCCAAGGGACCAGAGAAGCTCAGATCCAAGCCCTCCATACTGAGTGGCCATGCTGCAAAACTCCCACAAACCCCATGGCTTAAAACAACACAGATAGGCCGGGCAAGGTGGCTCGCGCCTATAATCCCAGCACTTTGGGAGGCTGAAGTGGGCGGATCACTTGAGCCCAGGGATTTGAGATGAAAGAAAGAATGAGAGAGAGAAAGAAAGAGAGAAAGGGAGGAAGGGAGGGAGGAAGGAAGGAAGGGAGGGAGGGAGGGAGGGAGGGAGGGAGGGGGGGAGGGAGGTTAGTTTATTCTCTTACCATTCTGGAGGTTAGAAGTCAACAATCAGCTTCCCTGGGCAAGCAAGAGAAAAGAAAGGAAATAACACAGATTTATTCTCTTACCGTTCTGGAGGTCAGAAGCCAGCAATCATCTTCCCTGGGCTAAAGTCAAGTGGTTGTCAGGGCTGATTCTTTCTGGAGGCACTGAGGGAAGACCTCATGTCCTTGTCTTTTTAGCCACCCATATCACCTGGCTCGTGGCCCCATCCTCCTTCTCCAAAATCGGCCCTCGGCTGGGCGAGGTGGCTCACGCCTGTAATCCCAGCACTTAGGAAGACCGAGGCGGGTGGATCACCTGAGGTCAGGAGTTCGAGACCAGCCTGGCCAACATGACAAAACCCCATCATGACTAAAAATATAAAAATTAGCCAGATGTAATGGTGAGCACCTGTAATCCCAGCTACTCAGGAGGTTGAGGCAGGAGAATAGCTTGAACCCAGGACGCGGAGGTTGCAAAGAGCTGAGATCACACCACTGCACTGCAACCTAGGCAACAGAGCAAGACTTCGTCTCAAAACACAAACAAACAAACAAACCCGCATCCCTCTAATGTCTGCTTCCATTGTCACATCGACATCCCTCTGACCAACTTCTCCTGTGTCCCTCTTGTAAGGATCTTTGTGATTCTATTCAGGACCCACCTAGGTAACCCAGGATCATTTCCCCAACTCAACAAACTTAATCACATCTGAGAGTCCATTTTGCCACATAAGGGAACATTCACAGGTTCTAGGGATTAGGACGCAGAAACCTTCTTAATTATTATTAATACTTAGCCAAGCCTTGGGGAGCAAGAGAAACTTTTTCTTTTCTTTTGTTTTTTGGTTTTGTTTGTTTGTTGTTGTTGTTGTTTGTTGTTGTTGTTGTTTGAGATGAAGTCTCCCCCTGTCACCCAGGCTGGAGCACAGTGGCACAATCTCAGCTCACTGCAACCTCTGCCTCTGGGTTCAAGTGATTCTCATGCCTC
Organism: Hylobates moloch; assembly: GCF_009828535.3. NCBI lineage: Eukaryota > Metazoa > Chordata > Mammalia > Primates > Hylobatidae > Hylobates > Hylobates moloch. Next base: position 37,072,992 of record NW_026652288.1, on the reverse strand, counting down.
AGACTCCCAAGTAGCTGGAATTATAGGAGCCCACCACCACACCCAGCTAATTTTTGTTTTTTAGTAGAGATGGGGTTTCACCATGTTGACCAGGCTGGTCTCAAACTCCTGACTTCAAGTCTGCCTCGGTCTCCCAAAATGCTGGGATTACAGGCATGAGCCACTGTGCCCAGCCATTTTTTTTGAGACTGAGTCTCACTCTGCTGCCCAGGGTGGAGTGCAGTGGTGCAATGTGAGCTCACTGCAACCTCGTCCTCCCGGGTTCAAGCAATTCTCATGCCTCAGCCTCCCGAGTAGCTGGGACTACAGGCACCCACCACGCCTGACTAATTTTTGTATTTTTAGTAGAGACGGGGTTTCACCATGTTGGCCAGGCTGGTCTCGAAATCCTGACCTCAGGTGATCCGCCTGCCTCGGCCTCCCAAAGTGCTGGGCTTACAGGTGTGAGCCACCACGCCCAAACTTTTTTGTTTTGTTTTGTTTTGTTTTTGAGACAGGGTTTCCCTCTGTTGCCCAGGCTGGAGTGCAGTGGTGCGGTCACAGTTCACGGCAGCCTCAAACTCCCAAGCTCAAGTGATCCTCCCACTTCAGCCTCCCAAGTAGCTGAGACCATAGATGCGTGCCACCACGCATGGCTTATTTATTTATTTAGTAGAGACAGGATCTCACTATGTTGCCCAGGCTGGTCTTGAACTCCTGGACTCAAGTGATTCTCCCACCTCAACCTCCCAACTGCTGGCATTACAGGCATGAGACACTGCACCCAGCAAGGACATGGAAATTTTGGAGGCCACATTATTCAGCCTACCGCAGTCTCAAAGTGTGGTCTGATTCCATTCTGTTGGCTGTTTTATTTCTTCAGGTCTCAGACCTAATGTGGACCTATGGGTGCTACTTAGGACGTAGGTCCAGCCAGAAGTCAGAGAAGGCTACTGGAACTGCCAGTTCAGGACCCTTGAGCTCCCCTGTACATGCCTTTGTGCAAATTAGGAAAGGCTACCCTCCCTTCCTCTGGGTAGACACAGCCCCACACCAGGATGTGTGGCTGGTGAAAGGGCACAGGTTGCATTTCAGCCTCCACATGCCTCCTGGGTCAAATTTGTGCAGTGCACAACCTATACAACCCTACTTTAAGGCACAGGGCCCCCACCTCACCCTGATTAAAAAAAAAAAAAAAAATTAGGGAAGCATGCCCAGTGTTATTCTTGTCTTTCTTGGTATAATTTAGATCTGCACAAACTTTCTATTGTGACTCACACTTCCTGAAACCCTGGAGCCTCCCAGATGTGAAATCACTGAGAGCTGGCTCTTCAGAAACAGTGACTCCTTTAACAGGCGGGCTTGGAGGACGTCTCTTGTGGGTCTAGGTCTTGCCGTTGTGAAATTGACTCCCGCAGGGCTGCCTGGGACTGGTGGGAAACCCTTGGTGACTAGGGTCAGGGCTTCGCAGAGCCCCGGCGCAGGGTGAGATTGGAAGAATTCCACTTCCGCCCAGGCGCAGAGCCCTGGCACAGGGTAGGATTGGAAGAATTACACCTCCGCCCTCCGGCCAACGACCAACACCTTTGGAGTCTGCAGAGGTTTGGAGGTGTCCGAGGAGATTTCAAGGCAGAGCTAGCAAGGTCTGGGAGGGAGCGTGGGCTTGCTGCGTTCTCCCCGCGCCCCGATTCCCACCCTCCCGAAGGCATAGCTGCTCTCTTGTGGGAAACCCATCCTTCAGTCCTTCCACGCGTAGGGAGTGGGGTGGGAGGGAGACCGCAGCGCCCTGCTCTGTGTGAAGGCTGCCCCCACAGGGACGCTGGCAGGATCCGTCCCATAAACAGTACAGTCTGGGATCCACGACACAGCTCTGTGGATCCTGGGATATCCCCCGTCATCTTTCATTCTCATTTTTCTTGGACATACCAAATTCGCCTGAATCGGAATGAAATTAATAATTTTTATTTTCCACTTGGGTGTTTTTTGTTTTTGTTTGGTGTGTAGCTTCCAGATGTTCAACAACTACCATGAATTACTTTTATAATCATAAAAGTCAATAAATATTGTTATAAGGATGTTTCAGGGCTCTGAAATCCCAGCCGGTAACCCCAGCACTTTGGGAAGCCGAGGCGGAAGTTTGAGGGGCTTGAGGCCAGGAGTTTGAGACCAGCCTGGGCAACATATTGAGATCCCCGTCTCTACAAAAAAAAAAAAAATTGAAAATTAAAAAATTAGCCAGGTGTAGTGGCACGCTCCTGTAGTCCTAGGTACTCAGGAGGTGGTGGAGGGAGGATCACTTGAGCCTGGGAGGGCGAGGCTGCAGTGAGTTGTGATCCCTCTGCTGAACTCCATCCTGGGTGACAGACCAAGACCCCACCTCTAAGAGAAAAAATAAAATTTTCCACTGGATGCAGTGGCTCACACCTGTAATTCCAGCACTTTGGGATGCCAAGGCGGGTGGATCATTTGAGGTCAGGAGTTCAAGACCAGCCTGGCCAACATGGTGAAACCCGGTCTCTACTAAAAATACAAAAAATTAGCCGGGCATGGCGGCAGGTGCCTGTAATCCCATCTACTCAGGGGGCTGAAGCAGGAGAATTGCTTGAACCTGGGAGGTGGAGGTTGCAGTGAGCCGAGATCATGCTACCGCACTCCAGCCTGGGCAACAGAGCAAGACTCTGTCTCAAAAAAACAAAAATTAGCTGGGCGTGGTAGCACGCGCCTGTAATCCCAGCTACTTGGGAAGCTGAGGCAGCAGAATCGCTTGAACCTAGGAGGCAGAGGTTGTAGTAAGCCGAGATCATGCCACTGCACTCCAGCCTGGACGACAGAGTAAAACAGTCTCATACAAAAAAAGAAAAAAGAAAATTTTCAGAAAATAAAAACAATCCCTAATAGTAATCGCATCCTGATAATACTCACTGTTTGCCAAGATCTGACCCAGAACTGTCTGTGCACTGTTTTTTGTTGTTGTTGTTGTTTGTTTTTATTTTTTGATACAGGGTCTCACTCTGTCATCCAGGCTAGAGTGCAGTGGCGCAATTATGGCTCACTGCAGCCTCGACCTCCTGGGCTCGAGTGATCCTCCCACCTCAGCATCCCAAAGAGCTGGGACTACAGGGGCGCATCACCGCACCCAGCTAATTGTTGTAATTTTTTTTTTTGAGGCGGAGTTTCGCTCTTGTTGCCCAGGCTGGAGTGCAGTGGCACAATCTTGGCTCACTGCAACCTCCGCCTCCTGGGTTCAAGCAATTCTCCTGCCTCAGCCTCCTGAGTAGCTGGGATTACAGGCATGAGCCACCACGCCTGGCTAATTTTTGTATTTTTGGTAGAGACGGGGTTTCTCCATGTTGGTCAGGCTGGTCTCAAACTCCTGACCTCAGGTGATCTGCCCACCTCAGCCTCCCAAAGTAGTGGGATTACAGGCGTGAGCCACCGCACCCGGCCAAATTGTTGTAATTTTTGTAGAGATGGGGTTTCACCATGTTGCCCAGGCTGGTTTCCAACTCCTGGATTCAAGCAATCCACCTACTTTAGCCCCCTAAAGTATCAGGATTATAGGCGTGAGCTACCATGCATAGTTCTTTTCGTCAGAATGGCATTTTTCAGGATATGCTTAATTGGTTAGAAACTAAAATGTGGTATACCCACACAATGGGATATTAGTCAGCCATAAAAAGGAATGAAGTACTGATCCATACTACAACATGACTGAGCCACAAAGACATGCTAAGCAGAAGAAGAGGCAAAAGACCACACAATGTATCATTCCATTTATACAAAATATCTGGAATAGGCCAATGGACAAAGATGGAAAGTACATTCATGGTTACCTAGGACTGAAGGACTTGGGGGATTAGGGAGTGACTGAATGGATACAGATACAGAATTTCTTGTTGGAGGCCAGGCGTGGTGGCTCATGCCTGTAATCCCAGCACTTTGGGAGGCCGAGGCAAGCCGATCACCTGAGTTCAGGAGCTCAAGACCAGCCTGGCCAACCTAGTGAAACTCATCTCTACCAAAAATACAAAAATTAGCCAGGTGTGGTGGTGGGCGCCTGTAATCCCAGCTACTCAGGAGGCTGAGGCAGGAGAATCACTTGAACCTGGGAGGCAGAGGTTGCAGTGAGCCGAGATCATGCCACTGCACTCCAGCCTGGGCAACAGAGCCAGACTCCGTCTCAAAAAAAAAAAAAAAAAATTTCTTGTTGGAGTGATGAAAATGTTCTGGAATTGACTGTGGTAATGGTTGCACAACTCTGGAAATATGCTTGATATGGTTTGAATCTGTGTCACCGCCCAAATCTCGTGTCCAGTTGTAATCCCCAGTGTTGGAGGAAGGGACTGGTGGGAGATGATTGGATCGGGGGCAGAGTTCTCATGAATGGGTTAGCACCATCCCCTCAGTGTTGTTCTCGTGATAGTGAGTTATTATTTTGAGATGTGGTTGTTTAAAAGTGTGTATGTGTAGCACCTCCCCTGTCTCTCTTCCTCCTGCTCTGGCCATGTAAAGCGCTGGTAACCCCCTTGTCTTCCGCCATGATTGTAAGTTTCCTGAGGCCTCCCCAGAAGCAGGTGCTGCCATGCTTCCTGTTCAACCTGCGGAACTGTGAGCCAATTAAACCTCTTTACAAATTACCCAGTCTCAGGTATTTCTTTATAGCAATGCAAGAATGACCTAATACAATGCTAAAACTAAGTAATCATATCTTTTAAATTGGTGGATTTTATAATATGTGAATTATATCTCATTAGAGCTGTTCCTAAAAATAAAACAAAGAGCCTGGCACGGTGGCTCACACCTGTAATCCCAGCACTTTGGGAGGCCGAGGCGGGTGGGTCACCTGAGGTCGGGAGTTGGAGACCAGCCTGACCAACATAGAGAAATCCCGTATCTACTAAAAATACAAAATTAGCCAAGTGTGGTGGTGCATGCCTGTAATCCCAGCTACTCGGGAGCCTGAGGCAGGAGAATCACTTGAACCCAGGAGGCAGAGGTTGTAGTGAGCCAAGATCATGCCATTGCACCCCAGCCTGGGCAACAAGAGTGAAACTCCGTCTGAAAAAAATAAAATAAAATAAAATAAATAAAACAAAAAGCCTAGGGGCAGGAAGCTGAATTACCTTGACTTCTACTTACTGTCTGTTACTTTTAGCACATTGCCTCATGACCCAAGACAATTGCTTGAGCTCTAGACATCACAACTAAATTCCAGGCAATGAAAGCAAGGAAGGAAGAAGGGCACAGCATCTCCCTTGCAATGTGAATTAATGGAATTTGTGCAAACATTTCCATTTACGTGGTTTTAGTGCGGACACAGAAACAAAGCCACATCTAGCTGCAAAGGGGGCTTTTCAATCCCACCATTATAGGAAGTCATGCTTGAAGAGGGTTGGAAGGGTGTTGACCAAGCCAATCCCAAAGCGAAGTTATTAACCCCACTTTAAAGATGAGTAAATTGAGGCACAGAGAGTGGAAGCTGCCTGCCCAAGGCCTCAGCTATTAGGTGAAGGAAAGGAAACGAAAGCCACTGTGCTCAAAGATTCCAGCTCAGATCAGGAAATTCATCAAAGATGAGCCATCCCACTCACACCGAGACCATACTAAAATTAATGTGACCAGTTCTGGATATGTGTCCCTTAACAGAGCCAGCGAGGACGTGGTCAGAGTGGAGATGAGACTAAGGTTTATGAAAGGCAAACATATTTAATGGTTAACCCAGGCCTGAATCACGCTGCCTGGATGGACAGGTTTTTGTTTGTTTGTTTTTTGGTTTTTGTTTTTTTGTTTTTTTTTTTTTTGAGACAAAGTCTTGCTCTGTTGCCCAGGTTGGAGTGCAGTGGCTCAATCTTGGCTCACAACAACCTCCGCCTCCCAGGTTCAAGTGATTCTCCTGCCTCAGTCTCCCCAGTAACTGGAACTACAGGCGCACACTGTGGGCGGCAAGCCACCCAGGTGCTGAGGCAAGAGACCGAGGACACGAGCTGTTCCAGTATAATAAAATATAAAACAAGAATAGTTATACCAGATATAGATCTTAGATATGATTATATATGAATATCGATAATCATTAGTTGGTAGTAATTACTCTTTATCCCAATATTATAATAATCCTCACTCTATAATCATAACCTAGGAAAAACCAGACCATACAGAGATAGGAGCTGAGGAGACATAGTGAGGTGTGACCAAAAGATAAGAGTGCGAGCCTTCTGTTATGCCCGGACAGGGCCACCAGAAGGGCTCCTTGGTCTAGCGGTGACGCCAGTGTCTGGGAAGACGCCCGTTGCCAGGCGGACCGTGGTCTAGTGGTAACGAAAAGTGTCAAGGAACAACACCGCTACTTAGCAGACCGGGAAAGGGAGTCTCCTTTTCCCCGGGGAAGTTTAGAGAAGACTCTGCTCCTCTACCTCTTGTGGAGGGCCTGACATCAATCAGGCTCACCCGCAGTTATCCTGAGGCCTAACCGTCTCCCTGTGATGCTGTGCTTCAGTGGTCACGCTCCTAGTCCACCTTCATGTTCCATCCTGTACACCTGGCTCTGCCTTCTAGATAGCAGTAGCAAATTAGTGAAAGTACTAAAAGTCTCTGATATGCGGAAATAATGGCGTAAGCTGTCTTTCTCTCTGTCTCCTCTCCCTCTCTGTCTCAGCTGCCAGGCAGGGAGGGGCCCCCTGTCCAGTGGACACATGACCCACGTGACCTTACCTATCATTGGAGATGACTCACACTCTTTACCCTGCCCCTTTTGCTTTGTATCCAATAAATAACAGCACAGCCAGACATTCGGGGCCACTACCGGCCTCTGAGTCTTGGTGGTAGTGGTCCCCCGGGCCCAGCTGTCTTTTCTTTTATCTGTCTTGTGTCTTTATTTCTACAACCTCTCGTCTCCGCACACGGGGAGAGACCCACCGACCCTGTGGGGCTGGACCCTACAGCGCGCCACCAGGCCCAGCTAATTTTTGTATTTTTAGTACAGATGGGGTTTCACCATGTTGGCCAGGCTGGTCTCGAACCCCTGACCTCATGATCTGCCCACCTCGGCCTCCCAAAGTGCTGGAATTACAGGTGTGAGCCACCGCGCCTGGCCAATGGACAGTTTTTATAAGCTGTTATCAGGAAGGAATGCTTTTGGCTGCAATAACAAAAAAAACGTTTTAACCTGGTAAACACTAGCTGACACCTATAAGAAATTAATTTTATGCCTATTTTTCAAGGTTCAGAAGAATGCTGTCCAGAACCATTTTTCTGGCTCAGGTAAGCCTAAAAGCCAAGTCCTTACGGAAGGATCACTCGAGGCCAGGAGTTCAAGACCAGTCTGGGCAACACAGCAAAACCCCATCTCTAAAAAATAAAAACATAATTACCCAGGCGTGGCGACATGCATCTGTTGTCCCACTTACTTGGGAGGCTGAGACAAGAGGATCTCTTGAGCCTAGGAGGTCAAGGCTTCAGTGAACTATGATTGCACCACTGCACTCCAACCTGGGCAACAGAGAGACCCTGTCTCTAAAAATAAAAATAAATAAATAAAATTTTTTAAAACCCAGGCCTCTAGGAATCAGAGGTTCTCTGTGGATCCCTAAAGAATGTCCCTTTAGCTTTATTAATACTTCCTTAGAGAATCAGCTCCAAAGACAGCTAAGCATAACACAAGCGGTTAGGGCTTCAACGTAGAAACTTTGGAGGGCACAAACATAATAGGGTTGCACATTGGGGTGACAACCAGAAGGAACTGGGAAACGTCATTGCTATAAAAGACAGCACAGGCTGAGAGCGCTGGCTCACTCCTGTAATCCCAGCACTTTGGAGGCTGAGGCGGAAGGATCATGAGGTCAGGAGTTCAAGACCAACTTGGCCAACATGGTGAAATCCTGCTCTACTAAAAATACAAAAATTAACCAGGCCTGGTGGCACGTGCCTGTAGTCCCAGCGACTCAGGAGGCTGAGGCAGAACAATTGCTTGAACCCAGGAGGTGGAGGTTGCAGTGAGCCGAGATCACGCCACTGCACTCCAGCCTGAGCAACAGAGCAAGATTCCATCTCAAAAAAAAAAAGCATAGTGGCTACCCAGGGGAGCAGGGAGAGGACCAGAATGGGGAACAAGGCGGGGTTCCTGAGGTGCCCGGCAATGTTCTGTTTTTAAGCAAGTGGAAGTTAAAAGGCTGTTGTCTTATCTCATTAAGGTAGACCTTTGTTTGGTGTAGCTGGCTTCCTTCCTTTTTTCTTTCTTTTTCTGGAGACAGGATCTCGCTCTATTCCACAGGCGGGAGTGCAGTGGCACTGTGATAGCTCACTGCAGCCTCAGCTGCCTCTGCTCAAGTGAACTTCCCACCTCAGCCTCCCAAGTAGCTGAGACTACGGGCACGCACCACCACACCCAACAATTTGGTGTCATTTTCTGTATATATGTTTTATTTTACAACGCATAGGCTGATAAAATAGGCTCCCAGGCCCAGCGCAGTGTCTCACTCCTATAATCCCAGCACTTTGGGAGGCCAAGGTGGGAGGATCGCTTGAGCCCCGGAGTTCGATGCTGAACTCAGCTATAACCATGCCACTGCATTCCAGCCTGGGTGATAGAGTGAGACTCTGTCTTTTTAAAAAACAAAAATAAAAAATAAAATAAAAATAAAAACAAGATGGGCTCCTCTGCTCCTGCTTCACCATCCAACCCTGTGTCTTTCTTCCTCCTCGTTGCAAAATAACTCCTGCATCTCCGGGTTGCACATCCACATCTCCGGCAGGAAGTGAAGGGCAAACATCTAGAGTCTTCTCCATGTAAAGCTTTGCCTTACCATTTAGAAAGAAAACCCTCTTCAGGCCCACAACAACCTCTGCCTCCCAGGTTCAAGTGATTCTCCAGCCTCAGCCTCCAGAGTAGCTGGGATTACAGGAGCCCGCCACCACGCCTGGCTAATTTTTGTATTTTTAGTAGAGACGGGGTTTCACCAGGTTGGCCACACTAGTCTCGAACTCCTGACCTTGTGATCCACCTGCCTCGGCCCCCCAAAGTGCTGGGATTACAAGTGTGAGCCACTGTGCCCAACCAAATTAGTTGATTCTTTAAACCCTGAAATCTTAGAGCACCGATCCCCAACCTTTTTGGCACCAGGGACCAGTTTTGTGGATGACAGTTTTTCCATGGGTGGGGTGGGTGAGGTGGGAATGGGGGGATGGTTTTGGGATGATTCAACCACATTACATTTATCAATAGCTTCTCATAAGGAGCGAGCAACCTAGGTCCCTTGCATGCACAGTTCACAATAGGATTCACGCTCCTATGAGAATCTAATGCCACCGCTGATCTGACAGGAGGCAGAGCTCAGCTTCCCTGGCTCACCCGCTGCTCACTCCTGCCGTGTGGCCCAGTTCCTAACAGGCCATGGACCCATATCAGTCCATGGCCTGGGGGTTGGGAACCCCTGTCTTAGACTACTAAGCCCCATTCTCCTGAATTCTTGTGGCATCAATTTTTCATCAGCCAAGCATCTAACCCTCCAGGCACAGCCCTTGAACAAACTTGCCTCTGGTACTTCAGCTCGACTAACCTTCTGCAAAATCAGTGGTAACTGGGCCCTGCCCCTCCATCGTGGATATGGGGAACGGATGCCCTGCGTCTACTCCCAAGCTCCCCCTACTGTACCCTCAAGTACTGTAGAAGCTGGAAAGCTATTTTTAAAATAATAACTTCACCACTCTCACCCAAATTATCAATACTTAATTGCCAAATGGTTTTCAGTGCCTACCCTCCTGTCTTAAAATATGATGTAGACTGGGCGCGGTGGCTCACGCCTGTAATCCCAGCACTTTGGGGAGGCTGAGGTGGGCAGATAACGAGGTCAGGAGATCGAGACCATCCTTGCTAACATGGTGAAACCCCGTCTCTACTAAAAAATACAAAAAAAAAACAAAAAAACAAAAAAACAGCCGGACGTGGCAGCACGTGCCTGTAGTCCCAGCTACTCAGGAGGCTTAGGCGGGAGAATGACATGAACCCAGGAGGTAGAGCTTGCAGTGAGCCGAGATCGCGCCACTGCACTCCAGCCTGGGCAACAGAGCAAGACTCAGTTTCAAAAAAAAAAAAAAAGATGTAATACTAATAGAAAATTTGAGGCTGGGCATAGTGGTTCATGTCTGTAATCCCACCACTTTGGGAGGCTGAGGCAGAAGGATTGCTTGAACCCAGGAGTTCAAGACCAGTCTGGGCAACACAGTGAATCCTCATCTCTACAAAACATACAAAAATTAGCCAGGCATGTTGGTGCATGCCTGTAGTCCCAGCTGCTCAGGAGGCTAAGGTGGAAGGATTGCTTGAGCCCAGGCAGTGGAGACCACAGTGAGCCAAGATTGTACCACCACACTTCAGCCTGGGTGACAGAGCTAGATAAAGGAAAAAAAGAGAGGCCAGACGCAGTGGCTCATGCCCGTAATCCCAGCACTTTGGGAGGCAAAGGCAAGTGCATCACCTGAGGTCAGGAGTTCGAGACCAGCCTGGCCAACATGAAACCCCGTCTCTACTAAAAATACAAAAAATTAGCTGGATGTGGTTGCGGGTGCCTGTAATCCCAGCTACTTGGGAAGCTAAGGCAGGAGAATTGCTTGAACCCGGGAGGCAGAGGTTGTAGTGAGCCAAGATCGCGCCATTGCACTCCAGCCTGGGCAACAAGAGCAAAACTCCGTCTCAAAAAAAAGGAAAAAAAAGAAAAGAAAAGAAATTCTGAGGTAACAGATGAGGAGATGATTGCTATGGAAAAGATAGTTTGTTACAGTTGAAGAGGAAGGGGCACATGATTCCATGGGGGACCACATGGGGGAGCCCCTGAGTCAGTTAGGAGAAGAGACAGAGGAGGAAACTGGGCAAGAACTTTTACCGTGGTTGCCACAGGAAGGAATTGCTGATGCTGCCTCTGGAGTGAAGTGTTGCTGGGGTAACACTCACAAGAACAGCAGGCAGACAGGAAGCAAAAGTCCCTTCTCCGGGAGGTGACCAGCCCCCCTGGAAGGGGTTCCGGGATGCAGAACTTTCAGTGCTAAAAATGGGAAAGATCTGGGGAAAGTGGGACGAGTTGATTACCCTACTTCTGCAGTCTCCTAGCAAACTCTCTTGCCAGAGCCCAACATAGAACCATCTGGCAAAGCAGAAATGTGGTTTGCTTGTCCCAGCATCACAAAGCAGAGCACAGGATGGTGGATTTGGAGCTGAGTGACAGCAACTCTGTAATTGATACTGACTTTTTTTTTTTTCTTTTAACAGAGTCTCACTCTGTCACCCAGGCTGGAGTGCAGTGGTGCGATCTTGGCTCACTGCAACCTCTGCCTCCCGGGTTCAAGAGCTTCTCCCAGCCTCCCGAGTAACTGGGGCCACAGGCAAGCACCACCACGCCTGACTAATTTTGTATTTTTAGTAGAGATGGGGTTTCACCATGTTGGCCAGGCTGGTCTCGAACTCCTGACCTCAGGTGATCCACCTCCCTCAGCGCCCCAAAATGCTGGGATTACAGGCATGAGTCACCTGGCCCAGCCCGATACTGACTCTTTATGATCTTCCTGGTCCTCTCCAATCCGTCCTCTGGGCTGCCATTGAGAGGAGCTTTATAAATAGATAAAATTGATCGTTTCAGACTCTTGCCAAAAGTTTTCCATAGTTACCTACCAGCCAATCAGGGTGAAATTTCAACTTTTTAATGAGGCATAAAATGTTCCTCAAAGTTATCCTCAGTTACAGCCCAGTTTTATCTCTTCTCCTGAACTTGATATTCCAGAAATATATAAATCTTTGAATTTTTAAAAATAAATCATATTCTCCATTTCCTATGCTTTTAATACACTAGTCCCTCATCTGGATAAAAAGAAGATTAGGCTGGGGGCAGTAGCTCACACCTGTAATCCCAGCACTTTGGGAAGCCAAGGTGGGCAGATCACCTGAGGTCAGGAGTTAGAGATCAGCCTGGCCAACATGGTAAAACTCCATCTCTACTAAAAATACAAAAATTAGCCAGACATGGTGGTGTACAACTGTAATCCCAGCTACTTGGGAGGCTGAGGCACGAGAATCATTTGAACCCGGGAGACAGAGGTTGCACTGAGACGAGATCACACCGTTGCACTCCAGCCTGGGCGACAGAGGGAGACTCTGTCTCAAACCAAAAAAAAAAAAAAAAAAGCATATTAAGCCCCCCTTTTTAGAGACAGAGTTATGGTCTGTCACCCATGCTGGAGTGCAGTGGTGTGATCACAGCTCGCTGAAGCCTCAGCTTCCTGGACTCAAGCTATCCTCCCACCTCAGTCTGCCAAGTAGCTGGGGCTACAGGCCCACATCACCATGGCCAGCTAATTTTTTTTTCCTTTTTTTTTTTTTTTTATAGAGACAGGGTCTTGCCCTGTTTCCCAGGCTGGTCTTGAACTCCTGGCCTCAGGTGATCCTTCCACCTCGGCCTCCCAAAGTGCTGGGATTACAGGCGTGAGCCACTGTCCACCCAGCCAAACCCCTTTTTTAGAAGAAAATATCACATCAAAAGATGTGCTTCCACTTTAAGAATGGAAGTTAACTTTTGATCAGCTCAATGTTAGCTGGATTTGAAGGCCAAAGAAAATGGAAGCAAATGTATTTTTGAATTACACAGTATTTACTGTTCTCACGCTTCTGACACCCAAGAAGAAGAAAGATGATGCTCCCGGTGCTAATGAAACTTGCTAGGTTTTCTTTCCTGCTCAAGATATTTATACTTGAATTCTTTTATTTTTTAATTTTTTAGAAGCAGGGTCTCACTGTATCACCCAGGCTGGAATGCAGTGGCTTGGGCAGAGCTCACTGGAACCTTGAACCCCTGGGCTCAAGTGATCCTCCAACCTCGGTGTTGAGATTACAGGTGTGAGCCACTGCACCCGGCCTTAAATTCTTTTTAAGGCTTGGAACAGCTTTAGATTAATTCCAAAAATGAAAAAGCTGTGGTTGATTTGAAAATTAGAGATGGTTTATAAAATAATATCAGGGGATATAAATGATTCTGCAGTCATTTACCAAGCTTTTCCTTAAATTCAAAGGCTAATAAGCTTGCATGGTTATCTGGTTAAAAGGGTGATTTTGCTTTTTGTTTTGTTTTGTTGAGACAGAGTCTCGCTATGTCACCCAGCCTCCTGAGTGCAGTGGTGCCATCATAGCTCACCACAGCCTCAACCTCCCGGGATCAAGCAACCTTCCCATCTCAGCCTCCTGAGTAGCTGGGACCATAGGTGCCTGCTACCACATTTGGCTAATTTTTTTTTAAATTTTCTGTAGAGATGTGGTCTCACTATGTTGCCAAGGCTAGTCTTGAACCCCTGGGCTCAAGTGATCCTCCCCACTTGGCCTCCGAAAGTCCTAGGATTACAGGCATAAGCTACTGTGCCCAGCCTGGCTTTGCTTTCCCCACTCCCCACCCTTTCTACTGCAACATTTTTTCTTTTTAAATCAGGTGACTTCTCACAGGTCTTCTTTAGTTTTTCTCCAGCATTAATTCCTTCATGAAGACTTCTGAGGCAAACTCCAGGCTGTGTGGGATCCTACTGAATTCAGTACCTCCCTTCAATGAGCTGGATGGTAACTGTTTACTCAACTGTCTTTCTACCATGCTAAACCTTCTTTTGGGCAGAAACTGTGGCTTTCCATCTTCAGATTCCACATTTTGAGCACAATATCTTCCCTATAGTAGACACTCATCCTACCCTTGTTGAATACATGTAAAATAACTTTTGATGAATCCAAATTTACGTAGAGAGAAGGGTGGCCACCAGGGATTCAGGGGAAGGAGGGACATGGGAAGATATTGGTCAAGGGATACAAACTTGCAGCTGTAGGATGAATAGGCTCTGCAGCCCTCATGTAAAACTCGGTGACTGACTGTAGTTAACAATACTGTATTATATACTGGAAATTTGCTAACAGAGTAGGCCTTACATATCTTCACCACACACACAAACAGGTGACTGTATGGGGTGATGAATGTGTCAGTTAGCTTGATTGTGATCATCATTTCGCAATGTATTTTAAAAATCACATTGTAGGTTAGGCACTTATAAGTGACTCACACTTATAATCCCAGCATTTTGGGAGGCCAAGGCGGGAGGATTGCTTGAGCCCAGGAGTTCAAGATCAGCCTGGGCAACACAACGAGACCCCATTTCCACAAAAAAAGAAATTTAAAAATTGACAGGACATGGTGGTGCACGCCTAGAGTCCCAGCTACTTGGAAGGCTGAGGCGGGAGGATCACTTTGAGCCTGAGAGTTTGAGGCTGCAGTAAGTCGTGATCACACCACTGCACTCCAGCCCGGGCTACAGAGAGACATCCTGTCTCATTAAAAAAAAAAAAAAAAAAGAGGCCGGGCACGGTGGCTCACCCCTGTAATGCCAGCACTTTGGGAGCCTGAGGCAGGTGGATCACAAGGTCAGGAGTTTGAGACCAGCCTGGCCAACATAGTGAAACTCCATCTCTACTAAAAATACAAAAGTTAGTCGGGCATGGTGGTGCACACCTGTAGTCCCAGCTACTTGGGAGGTTGAGGCAGGAGAATTGCTTGAACCTGGGAGGTGGAGGTTGTGGTGAGCTGTACCACTGCACTGCAGCCTGGGCAACAGAGCAAGACAAGAAAGGAAAGGGAAGAAAAGAAAGAAAGGAAAGGAAAGGAAAGGAAAGGAAAGGAAAGGAAAGGAAGAAAGAAAGAAAGAAAGAAAGAAAGAAAGAAAGAAAGAAAGAAAGAAAGAAAGAAAGAAAGAAAGAAAGACTTACTTGCTCAGACTGGTCTCGAACTCCTGGGCTCAAGTGATCCATCTCTGCTTCCCAATGTGCTGGGACCACAGGTGTGAGCCATTGCCCCCAGCCCACCCAATATTTCAGTTCTGTCTAACGTCTCCAGCTCTGTACTCTGGACTGAACATTCATTGCCTCAGTTAATCCTCCATGCAATGAATGAGGTAGGCACTGTTGTTAACATCCTTATTCTGTAGAAAAAGAATTCAGGCCTGGTGAGCTCAATCTCTTTCCCAAGGCCAAACAGCCAACAACTATCTCACCAAGCAGCTTGACACCAGCACGCTCACTCGTAGACACAACACGCCGTGGCTTCTGTCCTGCTGTTCAGCGGAAACGCAGATAATCCTAAACTTGGCCAAAGTTGAATAAGAATTGGCTGGGGCTGCATTTGAACATCTTTTTTTCCCCCAGCTTTATTAAAGCATAACTTACAAATAAAAATTATATATACTTAAGGTATACAAGGTGATTCCTTCCTTCCTTCCTTCCTTCTTTCTTTTCCTTTCTTTCCTTTCTTCCTTCTTTCCTTCTTTCCTTCCTTCCTTCCTTCCTTTCTCTTTCTTTCTTTCTTTCTTTCTTTCTTTCTTTCTTTCTTTCTTTCTTCTTTCTTTCTTTCTTTCTTTCTTTCTTTCTTTCTTTCTTTCTTTCTTTCTTTCTTTCTTTCTTTCCTTCTTTCTTTCTTTCTTCTTTCTTTCTTCTCTTTCCTTTCCTCCAGATCACTCAGTGGGTTTTCATGTATTCACAATGTTGTGTGACCATCACCACTAACTCAAGCACATTTTCACCACCCTGAAGAGAAACTGTACCCATCAGCAGCCACTTCCCACTTCCTCTTTCCCCCAGCCCCTGGCAACCACTGATCTACTTTATATCTCTATGGATTTGCCTCTTTGGACATTTTATACAACTAGAAGGAAACATTCGTCGTGTGTGTGTGTGTGTGTGTGTGTGTGTGTGTGACAGAGAGAGAGAGAGGTGGTCTTGCTACGTTGCCCAGGCTGGTCTCAAGAGTTCAGGCCTCAAACGATCCTCCCACTTCAGCCACCTGAGTCGCTGGGATTACAGGCCCATGCCACCAAGCCCAGCTAATTTTTAAAAAATTTTTTAGAGATATGGTCTCACTACAACATTTATCCTTCAATGTCTGGTTTCATTCAAGATTCATTCCGATGGCCAAGCCTGCTGTCACTAGGGACCTTCCTGAAGGGACAGCAAATATCATGACCAATAATGCAATCTGCCATACCTTGGCATGCCAATATTGTTTCCAGATATTGTCACTATTTCTTCTCCATACTTTTTTTTTTTTTTTTTTTGAGACACGGTCTTGTTCTGTTGCCCAGGCTGAAGTGCAGTGGTACAATCTTGGTTCATTGCAGCCTCAGCCTTCTGGACTCAAGCGATCCTCCCACCTCAGCCTCCTGAGTAGCTGGGACTACAGGTGTACACCACAAAGCCCGGCTAATTTTTCTGCTGTTTTGTTGTTATTGTTGTTTGTAGAGATGGGGTTTTTGCCATGTTGCCCAGGCTACTCTTAGACTCCTGTGCTCAATCCATCCTCCTGCCTCAGCCACCCAAAGTGCTGGGATTACAGAAGTGAGCCACTGCACCTGGCCTATCCATAGTCTTTGTTGTTTTTAACCCTGTCCTTTTGAGGCTTATGCTATTGAGCTGTACTGCTTCCACTTCCCCTTAGCAAGCCTCCTAGATAGACCCTCTGTTTGGGGGTTTGTTTTTTTTCTTTCTTTTTTTCTTTCTTTTTTTTTTGACAGAGTCTTGCTCTGTCACCAGCCTGGAATGCAGTGGCACGATCTCGGTTCACTTCAACCTCCACCTCCCAGGTTCAAGTGATTCTCCTACCTCCACCTTCCAAGTAGCTGGGACTATAGGTGCACGCCACCATGCCCAGCTCATTTTTGTATTTTTAGTAGAGACGGGGTTTCACTATGTTGGCCAGGCTGGTCTTGAACTCCCGACCTCGTGATCCACCTGCCTCAGCCTCCCAAAGTGCGTGCTGGGATTACAGGCGTGAGTCACTGCACCCGGCCTTTTTTTTTTTCTTAGAGACAAGGTGTTGCTTGATTGCCCAGGCTGGAGTGCAGTGGTGTAATTACGGCTCACTGCAGGCCTGAACTCCTGGGCTCAAGCAGGTCTCCTATCTCAGCCCCATGAGTGGCTGGGACTACAGGTGCGCACCACCACACCAGGCTAACTTTATAAATTATTATTATTTTTTTTTTTGTAGAGAATAGGTCTCACCATTTTTTTTTTTTTTTTTTTCAGAAACAAGATCTTGCTCTGTTGTCCAAGCTGTAGTGTTGTGGTGCCATGATAACTCACTGCAGCCTCAATCCCCTGCGCTCAAGTGATCCTCCCTCCTTGGCCTCCCGAGTAGCTGGAACTAAAGGCACATGCCACCACACCTGGCTAATTTTTATGTTTTGTAGAGATGAAGTCTCGCATGTTGCCCAGGCTGGTCTCAAACTTGAACTCCCAGCCTCAAACAATCCCCTCTCCCCACCAAAGCCTCCCAAAGTGCTGGGATTTCAGCTGTGAGCCAATGCGCCGGGCCAGGTCCTCTTCTCCCTTGCTCTCCACGGTCTACTTGGAAATCTGAGAGTTGGCTGTGTGCAGTGGCTCATGCCTATAATCCCAGCACTTTGGGAGGCCAAGGCGGGCGGATCACCTGAGGTCAGGAGTTAGAGACCAGTCTGGCCAACACGGCGAAACCCCGTTTCTACTAAAAATACAAAAATGCGCCGGGCATGGTGGGTGAGCACCTGTAGTCCCAGCTGCTTGGGAGGCTGAGGCAGGAGAATTGCTTGAACCTGTGAGGCGGAGGTTGCAGTGAGCTGAAATCACACCATTGTACTCCAGCCCGGGTGACAGAGCAAGACTCTGTCTCACAAAAAAAAAAAAAAAGAAAGAAAGAAAAGAAAAAGAAAGAAATACGAGAGTCATCCTTCACTCCTCCCTCTTCCTTACTCCCATAGCAGACCTCTTGGAATGTCCTGGAAGTTCTAAGCCTGTCACTTCTCAGTCCCCACAGAAGCCACCCTCTCCCAAGCCACCATCATCTCTGGCTTGAATTACTGCTGCAGGAGCCTTCCAAGTCTGGCTCCTACAATTAATTCATGATCTACTCAGCAAGCACAGCACGTCAAGTCACTCCTCTCTTAAAATCCCCCATAGTTTCCCCGTTTTCCTCTAGGAAGAGTCTAAAACCCTTAACTTTTTCTAGAAGGTTCCTCCAGGAGGTCTCTCTACCTGCTGTCTCAGCCTCAGTCCCTCTGTGCTTCTTCAGCGTCCTATGCTGGCACTCAATTACTTTAGGGGTTTCATGACACGGTTCTCTCCCTCCCACTCCTTTTCATCCTTGGGGTCTTAGCTTGCTCCCCGAGGACTCCCCACCCAGTAGTTCTCGGTCCCCGTGTGCCCACAGCGCCCTCTCCTGCCCCTTCCCAAACACGCAGCATGGGTGTGTTGGCCCAGCGCCTCTCTGCACACCCAGGCTTCAAGCTGCAAGACGGCAAGCACTGCCTCCTCCATGGCTAAGTACCTGGTAAAGCAATTGTAGTCAGTAAATATTTTTTCTCTTTCTTCCTTTTTTAAAATTTTTTTTTCTAGGTAAAGAAAGGCGTTTATTAGGTCTGGGCATGGTGGCTCATACCTGTAATCCCAGCACTTTGGGAGGCCAAGGCCAGTGGATCACTTGAGGTCAGGAGTTCAAGATCAGCCTGGCCAACATGGTGAAACCCCATCTCCACCAAAAATACAAAAATTAGCTAGGGGTGGTGGTGCGTGGCTGTAATCCTAACTTCTCTGGAGGCTGAGGAGGGAGAATCGCGTAAACCCGGGAGACAGAGGCTGCATTGAGCCAAGGTCGCACCACTGCTCTCCAGCCTGGGCAATGGAGGGAGACTCTGTCTCAAAAAAAGAAAAAAGAAAAGAAAGGCATTTATTAGAGAAGGCATGAAAATACGTTGCAAGAGTGCAACAGGCAGCACTGCAGAGAAGGGGCTATCTCCTCTCAGTAAATATTTTTTTCAATTAAAGAATGAGTTTGTCATACAAGAAGCCTGGAGAAAAGAAATGGTAAAGGTTGTGAAAGGTGTCAGAGTCAAAATGGAGTCACCAGGCCTGGCACAGTGGCTCATGCCTGTAATCCCTACACTCTGGGAGGCCGAGGAGGGCATATTGAGTTCAGGAGTTCGAGACCAGCCTGGGCAACATAGTAAAACCCTGTCTCTACTAAAAATACAATTAGCCTAGTGTGGTGGTGCGCGCCTGTAATCCCAGTTTCTCGGGAGACTGAGGTGGGAGAATCACCTGAGCCTGGGAGGTTGAGGCTGCAGTGAGCTGAGATCATACTGCTGCTCTCTAGTCTGGGAGACAGAGCAAGACCCCGTCTCAAAAAAGAACGGAGTCACTACTGAAAAAAAAAAAAAAGAAGAAGAAAATTAGTTGGGTGTGGTAGCACACACCTGTAGTCTCAGTTCAAGGCTGCAGTGAGCTATGATCTGGCCCCTGCACTCCAGCCTGGGTGACAGAGCAAGACTCTGTTTATAAAAAATAATAATAAAAATTTTTAAAAAAGAAAACCCTGACAAATAGAGATGGGGAAGGCCACGAAGAGAAGATTCTCAGGGTTGGGTGCCTGATCACAAAAACTATTACAAAAGACTCCAACTCTGCAAACCCACAACCTTGCACACACAAAAAATACTTCTGCAAGAACATCTTCCCAGCAGTTGCCTATCCAACTTCAAACTGGCATCATACCCTTGTTATTGATCTTTGTAGCCAAGGATAATTATCTCAAAATAATTATGTACTGCTCCTCATGTTTTGTTTAAAAACCTTTGTCAGGCCAGGCGTGGTGGCTAATGCCTGTAATCCCAGCACTTTGGGAGGCCAAGGCGGGCAGATTACCTGAGGTTGGGAGTTCAAGACCAGCCTGACCCACATGGAGAAACCCCGCCTCTACTAAAAATACAAAATTAGCCAGGTGTGGTGGTGCATGCCTGTAATCCCAGCTACTCGGGAGGCTGAGGCAGGAGAATCGCTTGAACCTGGGAGGCAGAGGTTGCAGTGAGCCGAGATCAAGCCACTGCAGACTCCTGCCTGGGCAACAAGAGCAAAACTCCATCTGAAAAAAACAAAACAAAACAAAACAAAACAAAAAAAGCTTTGTCTCCCTTTGCCTCCCGAATATACACAGAGTTTACTGTGACACCTGTATTCCTATTGCAATGCTCTGTTCCTGAGTAAATACCTTTTTCTTTTAGAAAAGCTCTCTCTGTTATTTAGGTTGGCATGGTTAATAGATGCAATGGTTAATGATTACTAGATAATTAATATCGATTAATGGATGATTAATAATTGAGTAATAGATGTCATGGATAATAATTATGAATTATGATTAAATTAGCTTCCTGGATGTATTATTCTACTTGGGTTGCTGTAACAAAATACCTTAGACTGGATAATTTATAAATAATAGAAATTTGGCTGGATCTGGTAGTGTCTGCCTGTAATCCCAGCACTTTCGGAGGCCAAGGCAGAAGGATTGCTTGAGGCTGGGAGTTCGAGACCAGTCTGGGCAACATAGCAAGACTCCATCTCTACAAATAAAAAATTTTTTAACACTTTGGAAGGCCGAGGCAGGCAGATCACGAGGTGAGAGATCGAGACCATCATGGCCAACATGGTGAAACCCCGTCTCTACTAAAAATACAAAAAAATTAGCTGGACGTGGGTGGTGGTGCACGCCTGTCATCCCAGCTACTTGGGAAGCTGAGGCAGGAGAATCGCTTGAACCCGGGAGACGGAAGTTGCAGTAAGCCGAGATTGTGCCACTGCACTCCAGCCTGATGACAGAGCAAGACTCCATCTCAAAAAAAAAAAAAAATTAAATTAGCCAGGCATGGTGGCATGAGCCTGTGGTCCCAGCTACTGGGGAGGCTGAGGCAGGAAGATCACCTGAACCCAGAAGATTGAGGCTACAGTGAGCCGTGATCATACCAGCACACTCCAGCCTGGGTGACAGAGTGAGACCCTGTCTCAATAAAAATAAAATAAAATAAAAAGAATAGGGCCTGGTGCGGTGGCTCACGTCTGTAATCTCAGCACTTTGGGAGATCGAGGTGGGTGGAACACTTGAGGCCAGGAGTTCGATACCAGCCTGGCAAACATGGTGAAACTTCATCTCTACTAAAAAAAAAAAAAAAAAATATATATATATATATATACACACACACACAAAAATTAGCCAGGCGTGGTGGCATGCACCTGTAGTCCCAGCTACTCGGGAGGCTGAGGCATGAGAACCCTTTGAACCCAGGAGGCAGAGGTTGCAGTGAGCCGAGACTGCGCCACTGTGCTCCAGCCTGTGCAGCAGAGAGAGACTCTGTCAAAAAAAAAAAAAAAGCAAAAAATAAAAAGACTAGAAATTTATTGCTCACAGTTCCGGAGACTGGGAAATCCAAGATCAAGGTGCCAGCAGATTTGGGGTCTAATGAAGACCCATTCCTTGTAAATGGCACTTTCTATGTATCTTCACCTGGCGAAAGAAAACGACAGCTCTCTGGAGCCTCTTTTATAAGGGCATTAATCCCATTCATGGGGGCAGAGCCCTCATGACCCCATCACCTTCTAATACCACCACCTTGGTTATCTGGTTTCAACAGGGGAATTGTGGAGGGTCAAAATATTCAGGCCATAGCACTGGCTTATAAAGAGAAGCAGAATAGGGCTGGAAGCCCAGACACCCACGCCACCCCTGAATCACCGTTAGTTCTCAACTCACCTGACATCATTCCCTTTCAGTGTTTCCTATGTTTCTTTTTTTTTTTTTAAGACAGGGTCTCGCTATATGGCCCAGGCTGGTCTTGAACTCCTGGGCTCAAGTGATCCTCCTGCCTTGGCCCCACTAAGTGCTGGGATTACAGGCATGAGCCACCACAGCTGGCCCCTTCTATGCCTCTAGGCCTCATGAAATGCCCTTCCCTGCTAAGCCTGTTGAAAGAAAGCCAGTTTCACGCTTGAGAGAGTGTGTCCCTTCCTCTGCCCTCCCTAACTCCTGTTGTCTCGCCTCTCCCACAATCCTCCTTCTGGGTGGATCCCCGAGTCCTTCCCTTTTACCCACCCTGAGACTCCCACAGCTCTCTCAGCGGAGTCCTCCGCAGAAGTCTGGAGCCTCACCAGGATGTTGCCTGTCCCCGAGCTCATTTCTGAGTAGAAGGATTGGAAACCCTCAGAAATGACACCCTGAAAAAAGAAACAGAATGCTGCACCCGTGAGACACATCCCAGGCCTGGGCTTGTTAAGTCTGTCTGCCAAACCAGGCTGTGCTTTGGCTGTGATGTGGACGGCTTTGCAAAGCCCCCTCCCCCATGTCAAATCGTAGTTCCTCTCTCTGGACTAAAAAGAGGGTTGTCTGAAATTAAAGCACTGGAGGCTGTGTTTGTCTGCGCAGGCTGCCATAGCAAAGTGTCACAGACTGGGTGGCTTAAACAACAGAAATTTATTTTCTTACAATGCTGGAGGCTTGAAAGTCTAAGATCAGGTGTTGGCAGGTTTGCTTTCTTCTGAGGCCTCTCTCCCTGGCTTGCAGTTGGCCGCCTTCTCACTGTGTCCTCACATGGTCTGTTATCTATGCATACACATCCCTGCTATCTCTCTGTGTCTAAATTTCCTCTTCTTGGCCAGGCATGGTGGCTCAGGCCTGTAATCCCAGCATTTTGGGAGGCAGAAGAAGGAGGATCACTTGAGGCCAGGAATTCAAGACCAGCCTGGGCAACATAGTGAGACCCTGTCTATAGTAAAAATACAAAAATTAGCCAGGTGTGGTGTCACATGCCTGTAATCTCAGCTACTCAGGAGGCTGAGGCACGAGAATTGCTTGAACACAGGAGGTGGAGGTCACAGTGAGCCAAGATTGCACCACTGCGCTCCAGCATGGGCGACAGAGCGAGACTCTGACTCAAAATTAATTAATTAATTAATTAATTAATTAAGGACATCAGTCAGTTTGGAATTGGACCCAGCCTCATGACCCTATTTTAACTTTATCACGTTTTTAACAGCCCTATTTCTAAATACAGTCACATTCTGCAGTACTGGGGGTTAGGGCTTCCACATATGAATTTGGGGGAGGGGGAACATAAGTCGGCTATAACAGAGACAGTTCTTGGTTTTAGGATATTACCAATCCTTCAGGATTATCTGAATAAGAGCAATAACCAATGGAAGAATAAGTAAATAAGTGTCATGTCTGTGAAAGCTAGAGACAGGATACAATTAATTTTTAAATGAATAGGTACAGGCTGGGTGTGGTGGCTCACACCTGTAATCCTAGCAGTTTGGGAGGCCGAGGCCAGGAGGATCACTTGAGCTCAGGAGTTTGATACCAGCCTGGGCAACACAGTGAGACCTCATCTCTACAAAGAAAAACATTTTTTTGACGAGGCGCAGTGGCTCATGGCTGTAATCCTAGCACTTTGCGAGGCCAAGGCGGCGGATCACCTGAGGTCAGGAGTTCGAGACCAGCCTGGCCAACGTGGCAAAACCCCGTCTCTACTAAAAATACAAAAATTAGCCCGGCGTGATGGCACAGGCCTGTAATCCCAGCTACTCAGGAGGCTGAGGCAAGAGAATCACTTGAACCAGGGAGGCAGAGTTTGCAGTGAGCTGAGGTTGCAGTGAGCCGAGGTCACGCCATTGCACTCCAGACTGGGCAACAGAGTGAGACTATCTCAAAAAAAATTTTTAATTAAAAAAAAAAGAATACGTATGAATAATTGTATGTCAACTAGCTTTTTTCTTTCTTTCTTTCAGATGGAGTTTCATTGCTGTTGCCCAGGCTGGAGTGCAATGGCGTGACGTCAGCTCACTACAACCTCTGCCTCCCGGGTTCAAGTGATTCTCCTGCCTCAGCCTCCGGAGTAGCTGGGATTAAAGGCACCCACCACCACACCCAGCTAATTTTTTGTATTTTTAGTAGAGACAGAGTTTCCCCATGTTGGCCAGGCTGGTCTTGAACTCCTGACCTCAGGTGATCCACCTGCTTCGGTCTCCTAAACTGCTGGGATTACAGGCGTGAGCCACCACACCCGACCAACTAGCTTTTTAACTCAATGAAAGAGAACAGAGGAGGCCTGGGGTCCACACATCTGGGTCCTTCCCCCAGTTGTGCCGCTGTTAAAGGACAGACAGTACAATTTAAAGAGACTGGAAGATAAATAAAAAGGAAGGTTCCAATTTGCAGGAATTAGTATCTCCAAACAGCCTCAATCCTTTTGGAACTGGGAAGCAGGCCTGAAGGACTGAATGATAAAATTAGTAGTAACTCAGTATAAAGCAGAATATTTCTTTCCAACTCTGAGGACTGTGGTGTACATTTGATGGAAAGATGGGAAGAAAATCAAATGCACTAAACTTGTTCCAGGGGCAAGCACAGCAAAGTATCTGCCAAGAAGGGGGGATCCCAAGGAGAAAATTTATCAGCCTCAGTTTTGCGTGGGGTTAGCCTTGTACGCAAGGATCCCAGGTATCCTGCCAATAGCATGGGATACATTGTTATGGGACAGATAATGCTAAGTACATAGTATCAGCATGAAGATCTAGAGAGTATCTTCATACATTCCATGGCAGGTTTGATTGTGAAACTTTTATTTTGTTTTGTTTTATTTTATTTTATTATTTCGAGACAGGGTTTCACTCTGTCGCCCAGGCTGGTGTGCGGTGGCGCAATCACAGCTCATTACATCCTCTACCTCCCAAGTTCAAGTGATTCTCCTGCCTCAGCCTCCTGAGTAGCTGGGACGACAGTCGTGTGCCACCACGCCTGGCTAATTGTTTGTATTTTTTGTAAAGACAGTGTTTCATCATGTTACCCAGGCTGCTCTCAAACTCCTGGGCTCAATTACTGGTGTGAGCCATCACACCCTGCTGATTATGAAATTTAAAAAATTAAGTCCTGGCCGGGAGCAGTGGCTCATGCCTATAATCCTAGCACTTTGGGAGGGCAAGGCAGGTGGATCACTTGAGGTCAGGAGATCGAGACCAGCCTGACCAACATGGTGAAACGCCATCTCTACTAAAAACACACAAAAATTAGCCGGGCGTGGTGGCACACACCTGTAGTCCCAGCTACTCGGGAGGCTGAGGCAGGAGAATCGCCTGAACCTGGGAGGCAGAGGTCGCAGCGAGCCGAGATTGCACCATTGCACTCCAGCCTGGGTGATACAGTAAGACTCTGTCTCAAAAAAAAAAAAAAAAAAAAAGTTAAGCTCTCTGTGTCACGTGAGTTTGTATGCTTGGGTAGAGGTACAGCTCTCCATTGTTCCTGGGCACACAGTAAGACTAAATGAAGGCAGTCTTGGCTGGGAAGCGTGTGTTTTCCATTGACATGTTCCCAGGCATGTGTGGACATGGCTGGCGTGGGCCTCAGGAGTAAGGCAAGGGGAATTCACGATTTCCTCTCTCCATGACACATGACGGCTTAGGTCAGGTTCAAGATCCTTTGTTATATGCTCTCATACAGTTGCATTCCTCTCCTTCTGTCTTAGTGCATTCAGGCTTCTTATAGCAAAATGCCATAAACTGGATGGCGTATAAACGACAAATATTGGCCGGGCACCGTAGCTCATGCCTGTAATTCCAACACTTTGGGAGGCTGAGGTGGGTGGATCACAAGGTCAGGAGTTTGAGACCAGCTTGACGAACATGGTGAAACCCTGCCTCTACTAAAAATACAAAAAATTAGCTGGGCATGGTGGCGCATGCCTGTAATCCCAGCTACTCAGGAGGCTGACACAGGAGAATCGTTGAACCCAGGAGCTGGAGGTTGCAGAGATCTGAGATCACACCCTTGCACTCCAGCCTGGGCAACAAGAGCAAAACTCCGTCTCAAAAAAACAGAAAGGAAGGAAGGAAGGAAGGAAGGAAGGAAGGAAGGAAGGAAGGAAGGAAGAAGGAAGGAAGGAAGGAAGGAAGGAAGGAAGGAAGGAAGGAAGGAAAAATATTTATTTTTCACAGTTCTAGAGGCTGTGAAGTCCAAGATCACGGCACAGGAAGATTCAGTGTCTATCGAGGGCCCATTTCCTAGATGGTGCCCTCTCACTGTGTCCTCACATAGTAGAAGAGACAAACAAGCTCTCTTGGGCTTATTTTATATAAGCACTAATCCCAGCCTGAGCGCTCCGCCTTCATGACTAATCACCTCCCCAAAGGCCTCAGCTTCTTTTTTTTTATTATTATTTTTTAAGAGATAAGGTCTCACTCGTTCACCCAGGCTGGAGTGCAGTGGCACTATCACAGCTCACTGCAGCCTTGACCTCGCAGGCTCAAGTGATCCTCTCACCTCAGCCACCCAAGTAGCTTGGACTACAGGCATGCACCACCATGCCCGGCTGATTTTTTTATTTTCTTGTGGAGACAGGGTCTCTCTAGTTTGCCCAGGCTGGTCTCAAACTTCTGGGCTCAAGTGATCCTCCCACCTTGGCCTCCCAAACTGCTGAGTTTACAGGCATAAGCCACCATGCTCAGCCATATTAACATTCTTGCTTGTGTGATGGATTCTATCACTGAAGAAACCCTCCCAGGTCTCTGGTAGTGCCATGAATTTCTAATATTTTCAGACTCAAAGAAATGCCCAGAGTTCAAAGAAGAACACCAGAACCTCGTTTGAACTCATCTGCCTGTCCCTAGTGAGGGGCAGTCATCTCAAATACAACTGACAATCAAGTTCAGATCTGACACTTTTATCATAGATTTATGAGCTAGCTGGTCCCAGGTGTGCATGGCCCACTTCTCCTTGTCCATGATCGAGACAATTTGCTTGTTATTTGCTTTTTATTTTTATTTTTTGAGATGGAGTCTTGGTCTGTCACCCAGGCTGGAGTGCAGTGGCGCGGTCTAGGCTCACTGCAACAAAATCTCCACCTCCCAGGTTAAAGCAATTCTCTGCCTCAGCCTCCCAAGCTGCTGGGATTACAGGTGCCCACCACCACGCCTAGCTCATTTTTTGTATTTTTAGTAGAGACAGGGTTTCACCATCTAAGCCAGGCTGGTCCTGAACTCCTGACCTAATGATCCACCTGCCTCAACCTCCCAAAGTGCTGGGATTATAGCCGTGAGCCACTGCACCCGGCCTGCTTTTTATTTTTCTACCAAAGACTTCTGTCCTCGGTTTTCTTCTTCCTCCAGCCCTTCTGACCCAGGTGGCAGCAGACCATGATAGATGAAGTGCAGAAGTCCTCGCTGCCAAGCTACTTCTCCCTTGTGACTATGTCCATGCTAAGTATTTCTGTCTTAGAATAGAGCTACAAGAATTATAGAGGCTGAAGACTCTCATTAATAAACAGCCCTTTGCATTTGACAAGGTGTTATAGAAGAAAAAAGAAGTGAGCTTTTTTTTTTTTTTTTTTTGAGACAGAGTCTCGCCCTGTCACCCAGGCTGGAGTGCAGTGGCACAATCTCGGCTCATCGTGACCTCCACCTCCCAGGCTCAAGCCATCCTCCCACCTCAGCCTCCCGAGTAGCTGGGACTACAGGCACATGCCACCATCACACCTGGCTAATTTTTGTATTTTTTGTAGAGATGGGGTTTTGCCACGTCTGATCTGCCCAGGCTGGTCTTGAACTCCTGGACTAAAGCAATCCACCTGCCTAGGCCTCCCAAAGTGCTAGGATTACAGGTGTGAGTCACTGCGCCTGGCCAGAAGTGAGTATTCTTGTATTCTTGATAGCCTCAGGAAATGAAAGATATATTACTGGGCCCATACTCAGCTCCTGGCAAAGCCACCTCCATCAACTGCCCCCATTCCAGCTGGCTGGCTGTGAAATTGCCTTTGCAAAAATCATGACAGTGAAAGAAATATAATGTAACTGACTCCATCTTGCTTCTAAGCTCACAACTGTCTTTGCTCATTCCTGCACATAGGCCAAGCCAACTATATGAGGAATTTAGTTTATAGTTTAACTTTAAAACAAAGCAAGCCAGGCGTGGTGGCTTGCTTGAGGTCAAGAGTTCGAGACCAGCCTGGCCAGCATGGTGAAACCCCATCTCTACTAAAAAAATACAACAATTAGCCAGTCATGGTGGCACATGCCTGTAATCCCAGCTACTTTGGAGGCTGAGGCAAGAGAATCGCTTGAACCCAGGAGACAGAGGTTGCAGTGAGCCAATATCATGCCACTGCATTACAGCCTGGGCGACAGAGCAAGACTCCATCTCAAAAAAGCAAAAATAAAAAATAAAAAGAATAAAATAAAGCTGCTGATAACAGTCCCTTCCTGAAACTAACCCCCTTCTTGCTCAGGGACTGACTGACACTGCCTTTGTATAACTAATGAAAGACCTCAAGGTTAGAATTGTGGTAGGCGCCTGAATTCTGCTAAGATGAAGGCATAGTGAAACTCTAACAGTCATTGTTTCTTCTAAGATGTAGATATAGTTAAACTCTAACCAGTCATTGTTTTATAACTTGCCTTTTTTTTTAGCTGCTTATGACTCAGAAATCATATAGCCAATGGTCACAAGATTTATAACTTCCCCAATTCTCCCATGGACAACATCACTATTGTACAATCAAAGATTGGTGTTTGAGACATTTTCCAGACCTTGCATTCCGTATGGACCAACTGGCGCCACCTGGACCAGCAACCGACATCCAGGAACTGACTTAGCACAGAAGACAGTTTCGATCCCCTATGATTTCATTCCTGACCCAACCACTCAGCATTCCTCATTCCCTAGTCCCCTGCTTGCCAAACTATCCTTGAAAAAGGATGTGGATTTGAGAAATATCTCCTGTTCTTGTCACTTGACTGGCCCTGTGATTATTAAACTTTCTCTGCTGTAACTCCTGCTGTTCTTGGTGTCTTGGCTTTTCTGGGCAGCAGGCAAGAAGAACCAGTTGGGTGATTACAGCAAGGATGGGTTTCTTGCTCAGTTATGAGATCCTTCTTTGCAGCAGACCATTATCCCGATGAGATAATGGCCTGGCCATTATCCCCATTATCAGCCATCCTTGACTACTTTTGTCCAGAAGCACACCTCGCAACTTGTCTGAAGTGCAACCTACACCCACCCCAGTAGGAATTGCCCTAGGACGTGACTGAGCTCTTCAGGCCCACAGCAGTGTCAACTGTGAGTCATGTAAAGGAGAAATGCCAAAGAAAAAAAATGAGACAAAAAATAAATACAGCCAAGGAAGACTCTGGGGATCTTCTAGGTTGTACAAACCAAAATAGGTTTTTGTTTGTTTGTTTTTGTTTATTTGTGTTTTTGAGACAGAGTCTTGCTCTGTCGCCCAGGCTGGAGTGCAGTGGCACGATCTCGGCTCACTGCCAGCTCTGCCTCCCAGGTTCACACCATTCTCCTGCCTCAGCCTCCCGAGTAGCTGGGACTACAGGCACCTGCCACCACGCCCGGCTAGTTTTTTTTTTTTTTTTTTTTTTTTTTTTTGTATTTTTAGTAGAGACGGGGTTTCACTGTTAGCCAGGATGGTCTCGATCTCCTGACCTCATGATCCGCCCGCCTTGGCCTCCCAAAATGCTGGGATTACAGGTTTGAGTCACTGCACCCGGCCCAAAATAGGTTTGGGGGAAGGAAAGAGAGTGAAGGAATTACAAACAGATCCATCAACACCCTCCTTATCCTCAAAGTTTACTGTGTTTTTGTTTTATTTTGTTTTGTTTCGAGACAGGGTCTTGTTCTGTCACCCAGGCCAGAGTGCAGTGGCGTGATCATGGCTCAGTGCAACCTCAACCTCCCGGGCTCAAGTGATTCTCCCACCTCAGCCTCCCGAGTAGCTGGGACTACAGGGCATCCACCATCATGCCCAGCTGATTTTTTAAAATTTTTTGTAGAGATGGAGTCTCACGATGTTGCTCAGGCTGGTCTCAAACTCCCAGGCTCAAGCAATCCTCCTGTCTTGGCCTCCCAGAGTGCCAGGGTTACAGGCATGAGACACTATCCCTGGCTTACTGTGTTTTAAAGAAGCCAAAGAAGTACTTCAGTGTCCTGACATGATCTTTGCTGACAGATCTCCAGGCACGTTCAAAGGCAACTTGTCATATAATGGTACATCCATTTCAATCCACTGGTCCGGGAGCTGCCTTTGGGGCATTAGGACAGCTGGGCCTCACAAGCCACTTCTGTTCCAGCCCACTCTTCAGGGGAGTTGACGGAACACAATGAGAATGTTCCAGCAAAAAAGTGTATACCTAAAGGTGAGAGTCACAGGTACTCAAAAGAAAGCAATACTGGTATGCACAAAATGAAAAGCTTCCCAGTAGATATTCCCATACCAGCCTCTTTCTTGCTCCATCCTCCGGCTTCTAACGGCCTCTTGCATCTTTCCTCAGCCAATTCTTTTCTCTCTGCATGTTTATTGTCTCACCTCCCTTCCTCTCGCCCCCAGTCCTTATTCTCATCTTCTGCTTCAGATTGCTGTCTGTTTTCTTTCTTTCTTTCTTTTTTTTTTTTTTTTTTTTGAGACAGAGTTTCACTTGTGTTGCCCAGGTTGGAGAGCAGTGGTGCAATCTTGGCTCACCACAACCTCTGCCTCCCAGGTTCAAGCGATTCTCCTGCCTCAGTCTCCCAAGTAGCTGGGATTACAGGCATGTGCCACCATGCCCGGCTAATTTTGTAGTTTTAGTAGAGATGGGGTTTCTCCATGTTGGTCAGGCTGGTCTCGAACTCCTGACCTCAGGTGGTCCGCCTGCCTCAACCTCTCAAAGTGCTGGGATTACAGGCATGAGCCACCACTCCCAGCCAATTCCTGTCTGTTTTCAAGAAAAAAGATCTATTCCCTTCTTGATCGTCATGTCCATCTTGACTCTTGCACGATCAACACCCTCTGTCCTACCCTGCAATCACCCTACCTCTTCCTCCTCACATTTATTGTCCCTGAGTGACAAATTTCTCCCCTGTTCTTTGCTTTTCAAAAGCAAGAACTGACTAAGAAAAATTTTGAGGCCAGGTGCAGTGGCTCATGCTTGTAATTCCAGCACTTTGGGAAGCTGCTATGAGAGAATCGCTTAAGACTGAGTTCAAGATCAGCCTGAACAACAGAGTGAGACCCCGTCTCCACAACAAAAAAACAGCCAGGTGTGATGGCATGCACCTGTGGTCCCAGCTATTTGGGAAGCTGAGATGGGATGATCACTTGAGCCCAGGAAGTTGGGGCTGCAGTGAGTCATGATCATGCAATTGCAGTCTAGCCTGGGCGACAGAGCAAGACCCTGCCTCCAAAATAAACAAATAAATAAATAATAAACAAACTTTGAGATTATGGAGAGTTTCCTGATTGTTAAATATATCCTCAGACAGGGATGGTGGTGCACTCCAACTCTATGCTGATAGAAACCCCTGTACTTAAAACCCTTTCAGACCTCATCCCATGCACCTCTTCATCTGTTCCCTTGTACCCTTTATATTAAACTGGTAAACATAAGTAAAGTGTCTTCCTGAGTTCTGTGAGCTGTTCTAGGAAATTCTCGAACATTATGAGGGAGGCATGGAAACCCCCTGATTTATAGCTGGTTGGTCAACCAAAAGAGTCAAACTCTGTAAAATATTTGAAGAGATTTATTCTGAGCCAAATACAAGTGACCATGACCCATGACACAACCCCAGGAGATCCTGGGAACACATGCCCAAGGTCATTGGGGCACAGCTTGCTTTTACACATTTTAGGGAAACATGAGACATCAATCAACACGTGTAAGATATACACGTTTGGTCTGGAAAGGTGGGACAACTCAAAGCAAGGTAGTGCGGTGGAAGGGAGGGGAGGTGGGGATTCCAGGTCATGGATGGATTCAAAGATTTTCTGATTGGCAATTGGTTGAAGGAGTTTAACTAAAGACCTGGAGTTAATAGAAAGGAGTATCTGAGTTAGGATAAGGAGTTATGATGACCGAAGTTCTTTTTTTTTTTTTGAAACAGGGTCTCACCCTGTCGCCTTTTTTGAAACAGGGTCTCACTCTGTCGCCCAGGCTGGAGTGGAGTGGCCCAATCTTGGCTCACAGCAACCTCCGCTTCCTGAGTTCAAGCGGTTCTCATGCCTCAGCCTCCCTGTAACTGGGATTACAGGCGCGTGCCACTGCAAAAAATTTTACTGTCTATTCTCTCTGAAGTCTGCTACCTGGAGGCTTCATCTGCATAAGAAGAACCTTGGTCTCGGCTGGGTGCAGTGGCTTATGCCTGTAATCCCAGCACTTTGGGAGGCTGAAGCGGGTGGATCACCTGAGGTCAAGAGTTGGAGACCAGCCTGGTCAACGTGGTGAAACCCCATCTGTACTAAAAATATAAAAATTAGCAGCTGGGAGTGGTGGCTGCCTGTAGTCCCAGCTACTCAGGAGGCTGAGGCAGGAGAATTGCTTGAACCTGGGAGGTGGAGGTTGCAGTGAGCCAAAATCATGCCACTGCACTCCAGCCTGGGCACAGAGTGAGGCTCTGTCTCAAAAAAAAAAAAAAGAATTTTATTTTTGGTTTACATTGGTCAGAAGTACAGGAGTCCTGGGACTTGCAACTGGCATCTGAAGTTGGCAGGTGGGGCAGTTTTGAGCCCTTAAGCTGTGGAGCCTGCCCTAACTCCAGGTAGTATCAGAATTGAACTGACTTGTTGAATATCCAGTTGGTGGCCAGAGAATCAGAGAACTGGCTGTTGGTGTTGGAAAACATCCCAGGAGTCCTTGAAGTAGGAGAACAGAGAACCAAGAAGAGCATGAGAACCAGAGACAGAGCAAAAAGGATTCAAAGATGAGCTGTTCTGGAGTTTACCCCCTTACACACTCATCACCTATGGACAACTCACCTTTCAATAGACTTGGATGCTTACAGGCTCCCTGAATGGAGGCTGGATGAATTGGACACCTTGTGTGGATAAAGCATGAAAGAACTTCCATGTAAAACAAGATGGAACCAAACAGACGCAACTGGAAATGTCCCTATGGGCATCAATGGACCTACCTGCACTGTCCCTTAGGTATGGAGTCAGCAAATGCCACTGCAGTATCCCAAGAGTGAACAGGGTTTAGCAGGAGATCCTTTCACAGAGAAGAATCCTTCTAGGAAGTGCCCACTGAAACATCCAGTTAATCTAAGATTTAGGCACTGAGAATGGAGCAGAAAAAAAAATTTTTTTTGAGACAGGACCTCACTCTGACGCCCATACTGGAGTGTAGTGGTACCTACATGGCTCACTGCAGCCTCAACCTCCTGGGCTCAAGCAATCCTCCCATCTCAGCCTCCTGAGTAGCTGGGACCACAGATATGTACCACCACACCCAATAATTTGTTTGATTTTTAGTAGGGACAGAGTCTCACCATGTTACTCAGGCTGGTCTCAAACCCCTGGGCCCAAGCGATCCTCCTGCCTCAGCCTCCCAAAGTGCTGGCCTTATAGGCGTGAGCCACTGTGCCTGGCTGCAAATTCTTATATCAAGGCTTCATCGTTCTTTCTGTTTATAAATATCTGGAAGTTCCATGGAGCTATACCAGATGTCAGGAAGGGCCTCATTCAGAATCTCATCTCTTGCTTTCCATGGTAATTAAAATCTTAAGGTTGGCCAGGCGAGGTGGCTCACGCCTGTAATCCCAGCACTTTGGGAGGCTAAGGTGGGCAGATCACGATGTCAGCGGATTGAGACCATCCTGGCTAACAGGGTGAAACCCCGTCTCTACTAAAAATACAAAAAATTAGCCGGGCGTGGTGGCGGGCACCTGTAGTCCTAGCTACTCGGGAGGCTGAGGCAAGAGAATGGTGTGAACCCAGGAGGCAGAGCTTGCAGTGAGCTGAGATCACGCCACTGCACTCCAGCCTGGGCAACAGAGCAAGACTCCATCTCAAAAACAAATTAAAAAAAATACAAACAATTAGCCAGGCGTGGTGGCGGGCGCCTATAATCCCAGTTTCTTGGGAGGCTGAGGCAGGAGAATTGCTTGAACCCAGGAGGCAGAGGCTGCAGCAAGCCGAGATCATGCCATTTCACTCCAGCCTGGGTGACAGACAGAGACTCTGTCTCAAAAAAAAAAAAAAAAATTAAAGAGAATAGCTTCCTGTTGGTCCCTAGCCCAGAGCCAAGCAGCTCAGTGAGTGACATTAAGCCAGATGAAGATGACATAGCAGAGCAAATGGCAATGCTATCTTCTAACCAGAATTGTCAGTAATTTACCTCCAGCCCTGCCAAAGCCCAGGAGGAGGCTTAATTGAAGAAGGGATATTTGCAGGCCACAAATCAAAATGACATAAAGAATTATGAAAAACAGGCTGGGCGCAGTGGCTCACGCCTATAATCCCAGAACTTTGGGAGGCTGAGGCGGAGAGATCACTTGAGGTCAGGAGTTCAAGACCAGCCTGGCCAACATGGTGAAACCCCGTCTCTACTAAAAATACAAAAATTAGCCAGTAGTGGTGGTGTGTGCCTGTAATTCCAGATACTTAGGAAGCTGAGGCACAAGAATCACTTGAACCCGGGAGGTGGAGGTTGCAGTGAGCCGAGATTGCACCACTGCACTCCAGCCTGAGTGACAGAGTGAGACCCTGTCTCAAAAAAAATTTTTTTTTAATTCTGAAAAATGGAGTCTATCACCAACCAGACTGATTCCAACAACAGGAAAGTTATGGAAAAAGTGATTTAGACACTGCAGTATTTTCGACGCGGCAGACTGAGCACATGATATAGTCTCTACCTCTCACACCAAACACCAGCTGCAAAGAAAGCATCTTTCAAAAACGTTCACTATGCAGGGTGCAGTGACTAGTGCCAGTAATCCCGGCGCTTTGGGAGGCCAAGGCAGAAGGGATCAATTGAGGCCAGGAGTTCGAGACCAGCGTGGGCAACATAGTGAAATATCATCCCTAACAACAAGAACAACAACAAAAAGAATTAACCAGGCATGATGGCACACACCTGTGGTCCCAGCTACTCAGGAGGCTGAGGCAGGAAAATCACTTGAGCCCAGGGAGTTTGAGGCTGCTGTGAGCTATGATCGCACCACTTGCACTCTAGCCTGGGCAATAGAGCAAGACCCTGTCTCTTAAAAAAATATAAAAATCCATTCATTTAAGAAATAGTTAGTGAATACGTACTATGTACCTGATATTTGCATTAGTCCATTCTCATATTGCTATAAAGAAATACCTAAGGCCAGGCGTGGTGGCTCACGCCTGTAATCCCAGCACTTTGGGAGGCCGAGGCAGGTGGATCACCTGAGGTCAGGAATTTGAGACCAGCCTGGCCAACATAGTGAAACCCCATCTCTAATAAAAATACAAAAAATATTAGATGGGTGTGGTGGTGTGCACCTGTAATCCCAGCTACTTGGGAGACTGAAGCAGGAGAATTGCTTGAACCCGGGAGGCGGAGGTTGCAGTGAGCTGAGATTCCACCACTGCACTATAGCTCGGGCGACAGAGTGAGACCGAGTCTAGAGAGAAAGAAAGAAAGAAAGAAAGAGAGAGAGAGAGAGAGAGAGAGAAAGAAAAAGAAAGAAAGAAAGAAAGAAAGAAAGAAAGAAAGAAAGAAAGAAAGAAAAGAAAGAAGGAAGGAAGGAAGGAAGGAAGGGAAGGAAAGAAAGGAAAGAAAAACAGGCCAGGCACAGTGGCTCACGTCTGTAATCCCAGCACTTTGGGAGGCCGAGGTGGGTGGATCACGAGGTCAGGAGTTCAAGACCAGCCTGGCCAATATGGTGAAACGCTGTCTCTATTAAAAATGTAAAAATTAGCCAGGTGTGGTGGTGGGCGCCTGTAGTCTCAGCTACTTGGGAGGCTGAGGCAGAAGAATCACTTGAACCTGGGAGGAGGAGGTTGCAGTGAGCCAAGATCAAGCCATTGCACTCCAGCCTGGGCAACAGAGCGATATCCTGTCTCAAAAAAAAAAAAAAAAAAAGAAGAAAACAAAAAAACAAAGGAGGCCCTCCTTGGAAGAACGGCGCTTGTAATGGAGGTGCTGAAAGGTGGCCTTCGAGTAAGGGGTTGGGGGACACATGGGAGGAGTCGCGCTTACATTGCACACAAAGGCTTTCTTCTCTGAGCTATGCCTTCCTCTTCCCACTCCTGAAATTTACCAGGAGGGGCGTGATGCAGGGTCTGGGCTTTCACCCCTCCACCAAGCAACACAGACTTCCAAGGGAATACGAGTTCCAGAGGGGAAAAGGGTGAGGAACCAAAGCACTATATGGGAATAAACTATAGCAGAGGGAATGAAATTAATAAAGAACCCTCGAGCATATAAAGGAGAATACTGAAAACCTGAAGCAAAGACAAGCAGTCCAAAGAAAAAACAGCCAGGTATATAGTGGCTTATGCCTGTAATCCCAGCACTTTGGGAGGCCGAGGTGGGAGGATCACTTGAGCCCAGGAGTTCAAGACCATCCTGGGCAACATAGACTCCCCCAATCTCTCAAAAAAAATTAAAAGTCAGCTGGGCATGGTGGCACACGCCTGTGGTCCCAGCTACTCAGGGGGCTGAGGTGAGAATTTCACTTTGAGCCCAGGAGGTCGAAGCTGCAGTGAGCCATGATCATACCACTGTACTCCAGCCTGGGCAACAGAGCAAGACCATGTCTCAAAAAAACAACCAAAAAAAGAAATTATAAAATCTAAATAAAGAACTCACTGGAGGGACTAGGCAGTAAAACAATACAAGCTGCAAAGAACTTAAGTGAGAGAATATATCAATTTCAGAAGGTAAGAGATAAAAACTTGGAAAATATTAACATTTTAGAATTTTAAAAAATTAACATCTTATGATGGATAAAGATAGATATGGTAATAGGTGTAAAACAACAGACTCATAGGAAAGACAGAAGGGAAGAAATATTTGGAAAAAACAATGACTACATTTTACAAAGATCAAACGAAAAAGCTAAAACTCCAAATAAAAGGGCTTGTATGTGTTTGCCAGGGCTGCTGGCAAAGTGAGAAGATCAGGAGTTCCAGACCAGCCTGGCCAACATGGTGAAACCTTGTCTCTACTAAAAATACAAAAATTAGCTAGGCATGGTGGCAGGCGCCTGTAATCCCAGCTACTTGGGAGGCTGAGGCAGGAGAATCGCTTGAACCCAGGAGGGAGAGGTTGCAGTGAGCTGAGATTGTGCCACTGCACTCTAGCCTGGGCAATATAGCGAGACTTCATCTCAAAAAAAAAAATTCGTCATATAAAATCCCAAGGAACGTAAGTTGATATTTTTAAAAATCACTAACAGGAAATAAACTACATAAGCAGAAGCAATAAACCTCAGAATCACACTCACAAATGGCACAGCCACTGGAATTATGCTGTACGGAATATAAAATAAATATAGTAAATCTTTAAAGAAATTAATGGCGGAGCTTTAAAAATACTGAAAGAAAAGCTGATTATTAAAACTGTCAAGGAAGATTTGAAGAAGAAAAACTAAAAATTATATAAGTGAAAACTTTAAAACCCAGTAAACAAATGAAATCGATTACAGCACAGCTAAAAAGAAAAGAAACTAGGCACATATTGGAAGAAATTATACAGGGTGTGGCCAGGCACAGTGGCTCACGCCTGTAATCCCAGCACTTTGAGAGCCTCAGGCAGGAGGATGACTTGAGCCCAGGAGTTCGAGGCCAGCCTGGGCAACATAGCAAGACCTCGTCTCTACTAAAAATTAAAAAAATTAGCCAGGCGTGGTGGCGTATACCTGTGGTCTCAGCTACTGGAGAGGCTGAGGTGGGAGGATCGCTTGAGCCTAGGAGGCAGAGGTTGCGGTGAGCCGAGATCGCACCACTGCACTCCAGCCTGGGCAACAGATTGAGACCCTGTCTCAAAAAAAAAAGAAGAAGAAGAAGAAAGAAGAAGAAGAAGAAGAAGAAAGAAGAAGAAAGAAGGAAGAAGGAAGAAGGAAGAAGGAAGAAGAAGAAGAAGAAGAAGAAGAAGAAGAAGAAGAAGAAGAAGAAGAAGAAGAAGAAGAGAAGAAGAAGAAGAAGAAGAAGAAGAAGAAGAAGAAGAAGAAGAAGGGAGAGATTGTTAGAAGATAGTATTAGGGAACCTCGCACTTGTAAGGAGAAAAGTAAAGTTAGTTCCCTACCTCTCCCCATAATACAAAGGTCAAATAAATGGGCTAGAAACCTAAATAAGAAAGGTAAAACCAGAAGGCTAGGACTGTATGTTAATTTCCTAGGGCTGCCGTAAACTACCACAAACTGGGTGGCTTAACCCAATAGAAATCTATTGTCTCCCCATTCCTGGAAGCCAGCAGTCCAAACTCAAGGTGTCAGCAAGGCCACGCCCGCTCTGAACCCTGCAGGGGAATCCTTCCTCACCTGGTCTTAGCTGCTGATGATTTATTGGCAGCCTTTGGAGTTGCTTCGCTTGTAGCTGCATAACTCTAATCTCTGCCTTTGTTGTCATATGGCATTCCCTGTGTGTGTGTGTTTGTGTGTGTGTGTCTGTGTGTGTGTGCGTGTGTGTGTGTGTGTCCTCACATGCCTATCTTCTTTTTATTTATTTATTTATAGAGACAGGGTCTTACCATGTTGCCCAGGCCAATCTTGAACTCCTGGGCTCAAGTGATTCTCCTACCTTGGCCTCCCAGAGTGCTAGGATTACAGGAGTGAGCCACGGCGCCCAACAAGGCTGTCTTCTTATAAGGACAACAATGATACAGCATTAGCAGCCCAGCCTACTCTAGTATGACCTCATCTTAACTAATTACATCTGCAATGACCTTGTTTCCAAATACAGTTACATTCTGAGGTACTGGGAGTAAGAATTCAACATATCCTTTTGGAAGAACACAATTCAACCCATAACAGCTGCTAGAAAAATGTAGAATATTGTTATGGCTTTGGAGTGAGCAAAGATTCTTCAACCCAGAAAGCACATAGGGTGAAAATGTGACGGGTCTGACTACATGAAATTTAAAGATTTCTTCCAAACAAGGACATCGGAACATCATTGAAAAAGTTAACACAGCTGGGCGAGGTGGCTCATGCCTGTAATCCTAGCACTTTGAGAGGCCAAGGAAGGTGGATTACTTGAGGTCAGAAATGGCTCATGCCTGTAATTCCAGCACCAGCCTGGTCAACATGGCGAAACTCAGTCTATACTAAAAATACAAAATGGGTGGACGTGGTAGCTCATGCCTGTAATCCCAGCTACTAGGGAGGCTGAGGCAGGAGAATCACTTGAACCCAGGAGGTGGAGGTTGCAGTGCCACTGCACTCCAGCCTGGGCGACAGAGCAAGACTCCATCTCAAAAAAAGATTAAAAAATAAAAAGTTAACTTGATATTAGTCAAGGGATACAAAATATCAGTTATGCAAGATGAATAAGTTCTAGAGATCTAATGTACAATGACATGACTATTGTTAATAACATTTTATTGTATACTTGAAATTTGTTATAAGGGTAGGTCTTAAGTGTTCTCACCACAAAAAAAAAAAAAAAGCTCCCCAACTCATTGAATAGGGCTAGCATTCCACCAATGTCAAAACTAGGCAAGAATAACACCAGAAAGAAAACCGTGAATCAATTCCATTTATGAAAACAAATGCAGGCCAGGTGCGGTGGCTCATGCCTGTAATCCCAGCACCTTGGGAGGCCAAGGCAGGTGGATTCCTTGAGGCCAGGAGTTGGAGACCACTCCGGCCAACGTGGCGAAACCCCATGTCTACTAAAAATGTAACAATTAGCTGGGCACGGTGGCATGCGCCTATAGTCTCAGCTCTGGAGGCAGAGGTGGGAGAATCGCTTGAACCCAGGAGGTGGGTGAGCTGAGATATCACCACTGCACAATATAACCTGGGTGACAGAGCAAGGCTGTCTCAAAAAAAAAAAGAAAAGAAAAGAAAAGAAAAGAAATGCAAAACAACCCTAAATAAAGTATTATTAAATCAAATCCAGCAATGGTGAAAGCAAGAAAGAGGAGATAATCAACATTAATGGATTAAAGGCAGAAAAACCATCTGATCACATAAATAAATGCATAAAAAGCATTTGATAAAATGTAACACCTGCATAAAAAGAATGAAAGAGAAAAAGAAAGACCTCTAGCAAGTTAGTAATAGAACCTGATAAAGGACTTCTACTAGAAATCTACTAAAAGCATCATACTTAATGATGAAACCTTAGGATCATTCCCTTAAATGTCTAGGACAAGACAAGAATTGTCCATTAATACCACTGCCATTCAACATTGTATTGGAACTCCTAGCCAAAGAGAAAAGGATTAAGAAAAAAGTATAGACATCGGATTTTTTAAAGCTGTAATTTTTTTCTTTTTTCTGGACAACAGGATCATCTAGCTAGAAGATCGAAGAGAATTATCTGTCAAGCTATTCTAGAACAAGCAAGAGTGAGTTCAACAAGGCAGCCAAATCCAAGATAATTTTTTTCTTTTTTTTTGAGACGGAGTCTCACTCTGTCACCAGGCTGGAGTGCAGTGGCGCAATCTCGGCTCACTGCAACCTCTGCCACCGGGTTCAAGCGATTCTCCTGCCTCAGCCTCCCAAGCAGCTGGGATTACAGGTGACTGCCACTGTGCCCTGGCTAAACTTGTATTTTTAGTAGAGACGGGGTTTCATCATGTTGGCCAGGCTGTTCTTGAACTCCTGACCTTGTGATCCACCCGCCTTGGCCTCCCAAAGTGCTGGGATTACAGGCGTGAGCCTCAGCGCCCGGCCATCCAAGGTAATTTTTTTTTTTTTTTTAAGACGGAGTCTCCCTCTGTCGCCTAGGCTGGAGTGCTGTGGCGCGATCTCAGCTCACTGCAAGCTCCACCTCCCAGGTTCACGCCATTCTCCTGCCTCAGCCTCCAGAGTAGCTGGGACTACAGGCGCCCGCCACCACGCCCGGCTAATTTTTTGTATTTTTAGTAGAAACGGGGTTTCACCGTGTTAGCCAGGATGGTCTTGATCTCCTGACCTCGTGATCCACCCACCTCGGCCTCCCAAAGTGCTGGGATTACAGGCGTGAGCCACCGCGCCCGGCCCAGAGACAACCTGTTCTGCAGCCCATTTGCTTCTTCCAGAGTCTCCCTCTGTCATCCAGGCTGGAGTACAGTGGCTTGATCTCAGCTCACTGCAACCTCCGCCTCCCAGGTTCAAACGATTCTCCTGCCTCAGCCTCCTGAGTAGCTGAGATTACAGGCACCCACCACCAGGCCCAGCTAATTCTTGTATTTTTAGTAGAGACGAGGTTTCACCATGTTGTCCAGGCTGGTCTCAAACTCCTGGCCTCAGGTGATTTGCCTGCCTCAGCCTCCCAAAGTGCTGCGATTACAGGTGTGTGAGCCACCGCCCCCACCCTCTATTTGCTTCTTTGAGATGAATCACCCCATAAATGATTGGTAAACGGAGTAATGATGTCAGCATAACACAAGCATGTTGGTTAACATACAATTTTCTCCAGGAAGTTAACATTTTGAAGCAATCAGGGCCAAGCTTTCTCACAGTTAAAGGGGAAACCTTAGTACTAAAAGATCTTCAGAGGAAAAAGCTGCAAATCTACAGAAGTGTCTTCCTTTGGATCCATGGTGGCTGGTTTAGTGACTTCAAAGACCACCATGTTTGTCACAATGTTATGCCTATGGCAAAGCCATGAATGCAGATGAAGAAATTGCAAATATATTTCTCCCTTATTAAAATAACAGATAAATGAAAAAGATCACACCTTGGATCACATTTTGAATTTTGATGAAAACGATCCCCATCAATAGTTAATATCTCCAGACCAGCATCCCCAAGGAGGAAGCATAAGCCCCACTTTCAAGGCTGCAAAGTGCTGCTGAAAGCAAATGCTCATGGAAATTTACCTATTCTAGTGTTTCTATTAGCATCATTATTGGTTTTGTAGCACTCTGAATATAAAGTTGTATACAAGAGGCCGGGCACAGTGCCTCACACTTGTAATTTCAGCACTTTGAGAGGCCAAGGCGGGCGGATCACGAGGTCAGGAGATCGAGACTATCCTGACCAACATGGTGAAACCCTGTCTCTACTGAAAATACAAAAATTAGCTGGGCACGGTGGCGCGCACCTGTAATTCCAACTACTTGGGAGGCTGAGGCAGGAGAATTGCTTGAACCAGGGAGTCAGAGGTTGTGGTGTGCCAAGATCGTGCCACTGCACTCCAGCCTGGCAACAGAGTGAGACTTCATCTCAAAAAAAAAAAAAAAAAAAAAAAAAAAGGTTGTATATAGGTTTTTATCTTTACTTTTTTTTTTTTTTTTTTTTTTCGGAGTCAGGTTCTCGCTCTGTCTCTCAGGCTGGAGTGTTGTGCCACAATCACAGCTCACAGTAGCCTCAACCTCCTGGGCTCAGGTAATACCCCTATACCTTAGTCTCCCGAGTAGCTGGGAACACAGGTGCACACCACCACACCCAGCTAATTTTTTATTTTTTTATAGAGACAGAGTCTCCCTATGTTGCCCAGGCTAGTCTGAAACTCCTGGACTCCAGTGATTCTCCCTCCTCGGCCTCCGAAAGTGCTAGGATTACAGGCATGAGCCACCGTGCCCAGCCAGTTGCATATATTTTGAGCAATCTGTCTCTAACTCTATTTTTTCCATGAAGTCTTGTTAATTTTAGCGTGTCGTTTTGAAGAACTGAAGGTTCTTTAAGAATGCATATAGCAGGTTATAGCAGAAACGCTTATACTCAGAATGAAGCTGGGGCTCTCTC
Source organism: Hylobates moloch (assembly GCF_009828535.3). Lineage (NCBI taxonomy): Eukaryota > Metazoa > Chordata > Mammalia > Primates > Hylobatidae > Hylobates > Hylobates moloch. The sequence continues at coordinate 37,030,551 of NW_026652288.1, read as the reverse complement.
TTCCAACAAGCATTTTTGAGTGTCCCTGCTAGGTAGCCAGGAGACCAGGTAACCCACTTCCCTCTGAGAGTGGAAAAATTTCCCAAGGAGCCTGAGGGGCAGTTCTCCGGAGTTTGGGCACTAGAGCCCCTCTTATTTCCTCTTCTTCTCTCCTCCCTCTAGACCCCATACCACTCAGGAAAGGCCAAGTAAAAAGAACCAGAATTTTGCCTCTTACAAGCTTAGAGATCTTGAGAAAGTCACTGAACCTCTGCGGGACCCACTTTCCTAATTCTTTAAATAGAAAGGCAGTGTGTTTTTTGTTTGTTTTTTGTTGTTGTTTGTTTCTTCGTTGTTTTTTTTTTTTGTTAATCGTGGCGATGGTTATTAATTTTTTTTTTTTTGAGACGCGGTCTTGCCCTGTCGTCCAGGCTGGAGTGCTGTGGCGTGATCTTGGCTCACTGCAACCTCCACCTCCCAGGTTCAAGAGATTCTCCTGCCTCAGCCTTCCAAGTAGCTGGGATGGATTACGGGCGCACACCACCACGTCCGGCTAATTTTTTTTTTAAATAGTAGAGACAGGGTTTCACCATGCTGGCCAGGCTGGTCATGAACTCCTGGCCTCGTGATCCGCCCGCCTCGGCCTCCCATAGTGCTGGGATTACAGGCGTGAGCCACCGCGCCCAGCCTGGTTGTTAATTTTTAAAACTGCCTTTCATTCTTGCTTTGCCATTTATAGCTCTGTAGCCTTGCACAAATGACTTCACTTCTTATGAGTCATCTGTAAAATGGGGCTCTTTGTGAAGACTTAACGATACCACGTGTACAAAGCACCGAACACAACATGCATATTAAGCTCCCCAAAATTGAAACTCCTATAAAATAGGAATCAGGGATTCTCAAGAGCAGGAGTTCTGACTTCAGCAGAGGAACCCAGAGCTGGTGGGGAAAGCAGATGTGGCTGTGACATCCCCAGGGACACTAAACGCATCCTCCCAGCCCCATCTTCCCCGCAGAGTCCCGCCACCGGCCCGACCTCTAACTTGCTCCAACCACCAGCCGACGCCCGCAGCCCGCGGTTTGGGGGCCGCCCCCTGCAGCGCCAGGTCCCCGCGCGGACTACAGTTCCCAGCGTGCATCTCGGCTCGGGGGTCCGAGGGGCCGTCCTGCCTCAGGGACAGAGTCCAGGCTGCGTTCGCGGCTCCGGGCAGTCACAATCATGCACGCAGCTCCTATTTTTCGCGTTGCTAATCGCGTCCGTTGCAGTCCACCCCATCCTGGGCCGCGGCCCCCGCAGGGTCTGTGAGGAGTACTTACCCCTGCCCCGGGCGCCCGCTACGCCGCGTCCGAAGGAGGGGCCGAGGCCAGGCTCATCTCCCCGGGAGGACTCCCTCGGCCTCGTGGGGTGTCATGTCCACTGCGGCCCGAGGCTGGCAGCGGGGCTCTGCGGGAGGGCGCTGAGAGCCGGACCCCGAGGCCGCACAGCCGGAGACTACAACTCCCAGGCGGCACCGCGGCGGCGGCGCCCATACGTCACTCGGGCCCCGCCGGCGACCCGGGGAAGCAGCACGGGCGGGGGGCAGGGGCTGGGGCCGACCGGGAGGCCGGTGCCAAGGATGGGGGCTGCCCGGCTGCCCCGCGCGTGAGGAGGCCGAGGGGGGCGCCACCCCGGCCCGGGGCGGCCGCCCCAGGGGCCCCGCCACCCCCGCCCGGCCCAGCAGTCGTGGCCCGGGATGCGGAGCCGGGGGCCGCCGGTGGAGCTGCGCGGGGTGAGCGGCGCGGGGAACGGGGACTGCCTGCCGCCCTCGCCCTCGTCCCCCACCGGCGGACCCCGGCGGGCATTCGAGAGCCGCGCGGCCAGGCCCTCTTAGTCCTCTGCCGTTTGGGGGGCACGGGTGAACCTGCCGCCCCACTCCCACCCCGCCCCGCCCGGACAGCCAAATCGGAAGGGACGAGCTTGCCCTTTGAAAGGGGTTTTTTTCTTGCTCCTGCGGAGGGCGCCCCAGCCATGGCCCTCAGGAGCTCCCTAGACCCCGCAGGGACTGCCCTGCATCCCGGCCGCCGGGGCCCGCCCTCTGCATCCAGCGGGCAGCCTGTGTGAAGCGGCCTTCCGCAGCCCCCGGCCCCTCCCCCATGGAGGAGGAGGAGGGGGCGGTGGCCAAGGAGTGGGGCACGACCCCCGCGGGGCCCGTCTGGACCGCGGTGTTTGACTACGAGGCGGCGGGCGACGAGGAGCTGACCCTCCGGAGGGGCGATCGCGTCCAGGTGCTTTCCCAAGACTGTGCGGTGTCCGGCGACGAGGGCTGGTGGACCGGGCAGCTCCCCAGCGGCCGCGTGGGCGTCTTCCCCAGCAACTACGTGGCCCCCGGCGCCCCCGCTGCACCCGCGGGCCTCCAGCTGCCCCAGGAGATCCCCTTCCACGAGCTGCAGCTAGAGGAGATCATCGGTGTGGGGGGCTTTGGCAAGGTCTATCGGGCCCTGTGGCGTGGCGAGGAGGTGGCAGTGAAGGCCGCTCGGCTGGACCCTGAGAAGGACCCGGCAGTGACAGCGGAGCAGGTGTGCCAGGAAGCCCGGCTCTTTGGAGCCCTGCAGCACCCCAACATAATTGCCCTTAGGGGCGCCTGCCTCAACCCCCCACACCTCTGCCTAGTGATGGAGTATGCCCGGGGTGGCGCACTGAGCAGGGTGCTGGCAGGTCGCCGGGTGCCACCTCACGTGCTGGTCAACTGGGCTGTGCAGGTGGCCCGGGGCATGAACTACCTACACAATGATGCCCCTGTGCCCATCATCCACCGGGACCTCAAGTCCATCAACAGTAAGTGGTGTCCTCTCTCCAAAATTCCTTCCACAGAACCTCTCAAGGCCAGGCCTAGGTGGCGGGAAACAGGGTGAGGGACACCAGATGACACTGTGCCTGGAGTGAGAAGGGGCAGCAGTATGATACCTTCAGGGTGAAGGTGAGGTAGGCCTTGCCCGCCTTAAGGGAAAAAAAGGAGGCTCAGAAAGGTTGAAGGACTTACCTGCCTCCCAGGCTGCAGAGTCACAATCGCTCAATAAACATGTATCCATGAATACCTGCGTTCCCTGCATGACCAGGACAGATGCAGTGCCTGCCTTTAAGGTGCTCGCCATCCAGCCATGCTGCCAGAGTCCACCAGGCAGAGACAAAAAGAGCCTACCCCGTCTGGAGTCAGTGTCTCTCAACCCCAGCACTATTGGCACTTGAGGCCTGATCATTGTTGTGGGGGCTGTCCTGTGAATTGTGAGTTGCTTAGCGGCATCTTTGGCCTCTTCCCACTAGATGCCATTAACATTCCCTGCCCCCTATCCCCAGCTATGACAACCAAAACTGTCTCCAGGCATTGCAAATGTCCCCTGGGGGGCAGAATCACCCCCAGTTGAGAACCATTCCCTGGAGTCTTCATAGGCCGAGCTGGCCAAGGCAAACTGGGAAAGATGAGGGAGGAATTAAATAGATGTGGCTTATATAAAAGCTTCCAGGCTGCCCGACAGGTTCTCCAAAGTTGATTGGTTGGTTGAATAAATAATGGATCCAGGTAGAAGGGAACATTCTACAAGACTCATTTCTAGATCGAAGAGCTTCATGTGGTGTCAGCAAGTATTAATTGAGCACCTATTAAGCAAGAGCTCAACTGGGACTAAGACAGCCATGGTTTCTGCCCTGACGGTACTCACAGGCTAGCAATTTCATTCATTCATTCCACAGATATTTCCAGAGTGCTGTGTGCCAGACCCTGTCCCAGGGATACAGCAAGAAAAAATCCTACGTTCCTGGCTCTCCCATTCGTGCTGTGCCCCATCTCACTCCCTTTCATTTCTTCATTCATTTGTTCATTCTTCCATTTGGTATTTACCAGGCCAGATCATGTGCTAAGCAAAGGCATCAGCAGTGGAGGAGGTCAGCATGTCCCTGGCCCTCATGTCACTCACACCTAAGCCCCAAAATGTGAGGGTGCCCCCTTTGCTCTCAACACGCACGTCTCATCTACTCCTGATTTCTGTCACTTCTACATCTTGAAATTTATTTTAATCCATCCCACTATTTTTAGGAATATATTGCTATTCCCCCACCCATAGCAATTGTAAGCCCCTAGAAAAGAGGGACTGCATCTTCCTTGCCTCCCAAACCTGACATCTGTGTATCAACAGAGAGGTTGGCTGGGCATGGTGGCTCATGCCTGTAATCCCAGCACTTTGGGAGGCCAAGGTGGGTGCATCACCCAAGGTCAGGAGTTCGAGACCAGCCTGACCAATATGGTGAAAGCCCTTCTCTACTAAAAATACAAAAATTAGCTGGGCATGGTGGCATGCGCCTGTAATCCCAGCTACTCAGGCTGAGGCAGAAGAATCGCTTGAATCCAGGAGGTGGAGGTTGCAGTGAGCTGAGATCGCTCCACTGCACTCCAGCCTGGGTGACAGAGCAAGACTCCATTGCAAAAAAAAAAAAAAAAAGAGCTAACACATGACCACGATGTGCCAGGGCCAGTGCCGTGTCTGGGGAACTGATGCTTATGCCCCAGCACCTCTGAAATGTTGGGTAAATGGAGGCAGGGCCACCCAGCATGCTCCTGTTGAAGGCTGGGGCTCCTCAGCCCTTCCTCACCCACCCCTGCTGATTGACAGCACGCCCCACACCCCCAGGTTTTTTGTAGCCAGTGCTGTCTGGCCAAAGGGTCAGTGGGCCTCTTATGGCCAGGGCTTCCTCCTGGGGTGATGGGTCTGCTCTGTGCCAGAAACAGAGGACACAGCACCTCCACAGCACTGCTTCCCCACTCATCCTACCCTAAGGAGCGCCTCATCTGCCATCATTCATTCATTGGTTCATTCCACCAGTAATTCTTAAGTACCTCCTCTGTACTAGGCACTGTCCTCAGCTCTGAGATTACGGAAGTGAACAAGGCAAGATTTCCCGCTCCCCCAGCTATGGAATTTATATTCTGGTGAACAGGAATAAATGATAGATAGATGGATACCAAAATTTCAGAGAGTATCAGGGGCTGTCAGTGGACTAAGGCAAAGGCTGGAGCAGAGGGTTCTCTTTATTTAGATCGGGTGGTCAGGGAAGGCAACATTTGAGCAGAGACCTGAACAAAGGGGACCCAGCCTTACAAAGATCTGGGGAAGGGGAACAGTGGGGCACATGTCCTGAGGTGGGAGTGAGCGTGGCTCATTGGAGAACAGCAAGACCAGAACAGCAGGCATTGAGGCAGAGATGGGAGGAAGTAGGATCAGAAAGGCTGGCAGGAGCCAGATCACATAGGACCTTGGGGGCCATGGTGATGACTTGGGATATTTTATTTGATGTAGTGGAAGCCATTAGAGGATTTGAAGCAGGGAGTGACGTGATTACATACAGATTTTGAAGGGGGACTGACTTAGGCCCAGCCTGGGAAATAGAGAAATAAAGCATAAAACCATGAGATGTTCCCTCTGTCACAGGGTTTCGATACAAACAGGAGAGGTGGGGACCTAAGAAGGGAAAACTGCAGAGGTGGAGTCACAGACTAGGAGTTTACAGTGGGGGTTTCCAGGAGGAGGTGACATTGAAGCCGGGCCTTTTTTTTTTTTTTTGGAGACAGAGTCATCTCACTCTATGACCCAGGCTGGAGTGCAGTAGCGTGATCACAGCTCACTGAACCTTCCACCTCCCGGGTTCAAGTGATTCTTCCACCTCAACTTTCCAAGTAGCCAGGGCTACAGGCATGCACCACCACGCCTGGCTAATTTTTGTATTTCTAGTAGAGACAGCGGTCTCGCCATGTTGGCCAGGCTGGTCTTGAACTCCTGACCTCAGGTGATCCGCCTGCCTTGGCCTCCCAAAGTGCTAGGATTACAGGCATGAGCCACCGTGTCCAGTCTGAAGCTGAGCTTTAAAGGATGGGCAGGATTATCACTTGTGTGACCCTGGGTGATTTGCCAATCTCTGCCACCTTCAGTTCCTTCATCTGCCAAATGGGCATGATAGTAGAACTAGCTTACTATTATTATTATGACTGGGAAGTAGCCAGGAATGGCAAAAGAGAAAGGTGGAGAAATTCAGAACAATTATGGAAATATCACACACTAATAACAGCTAACACTTTTAAAGGCCCTGTTGCTTCAGGCAATAAATTTTTACTATAACAGTAGAAGGTAAATTCTGTTACCAGCCCCATTTAACAGAGGAGAAGTCTCGGTGCGAAGATTAAAATAAACTGTACAAGGTTATGCAGCTAGGAAGAAGCAGGGCTGAGATTCAAACCCAGGCAGTACACTATATACTTTGGGGCCTCTGTGTGATGGAAGGTAGTAAAATATCCCAGCAGTTAAGAGACTGGGCTCTGATGACAAAACTAATTCAAGCATTTGTCCTGCCATTTTCTAACCATGTGACCTCTTGGCCAAGTGACTTCTGAGCCTCTGTTAGCTAGTCAAGAAAAATGGGTTGTGGCTGGGTGCAGTGGTTTACTCTCGTAGTCCCAGCACTTTGGGAGTCCAAGGCTGGAGGATTGTTTAAGCCCAGAAGTTTGAGGCTACAGCAAGCCATAATCACACCACTGCACTCCAGTCTGAGTGACAGAAAAAGACCCTGTCTCTTTTTTTTCTTTCTTCTTTTTTTTTTTTTTTTGAGACGGAGTCTCGCTCCGTTGCCCCGGCTGGAGTGCAGTGGTGCGATCATGGCTCACTGCAAGCTCCGCCTCCCAGGTTCATGCCATTCTCCTGCCTCAGCCTCCCAAGTAGCTGGGACTACAGGTGCCCACCACCACGCCCGGCTAATTTTTTTGATATTTTATAGTAGAGACGGGGTTTCACCTTTTTAGCCAGGATGGTCTCGATCTCCTGACCTCGTGATCCGCCCACCTCGGCCTCCCAAAGTGCTGGGATTACAGGTGTGAGCCACCGCACCCAGCCAGACCCTGTCTCTTTATTTATTTATTTTTTCATTGAGATGGAGTCTCGCTCTGTCATCCAGGCTGGAGTGCAGTGGCACTATCTCGGCTCACTGCAACCTCTGCCTCCTGGGTTCAAGTGATCCTCTCACCAAAGCCTCTCAAGTAGCTGAGACTACAGGCACCCACCACCACACCCAGCTAATTTTTGTATTTTTAGTAGAAACAGGGTTTCACTATGTTGGCCAGGCTGGTCTCAGACTCCTGACCTCAAGTGATCCACCTGCCTTGGCCTCCCAAAGTGCTGGGATTACAGGCATGAGCCGCTGCTCCTGGCCAACCCTGTCTCTTTAAAAAAAAAAAAAAAAAAAAAAGCGCTGGGGGGGTCATTCGTGAGTCAATTCATATAGAGAACTTAGCACAGTACAAACACTAGCCATGATCCTCATCGCTGTTAGTGACAACCCAGGTAGAAAGTAAGCTAGAACCATCCAGTATGTTTAGGGAATACTTCAGTCAGATTTTTTCACAATAATGCTGTGTAATAAGCTACCCCCAAAACTCAGCATCTTAAAACGACCATTGTGTATTACTGCTCCTGCATTTGTGGACCAGCTGGAGGGTAAACTGATGGAGGCTGGGCTCAGCTGGAGAGGCTTTGCTACAAGTAGCTCTCATCTTCCTGGACAAGCAGGCTAGCTGAGGCATGTTGTCATGGTGATGACACAAGCGCAAGAGGGCCAGCAGACATGCGAGGCCTGGGCTTGGAATTGGCACCCTGTCATTCTTAGCCAAAGCAAGTCATATGGCTGAGTCAGAGTCAGGGTACACTCTGCCTTTGTTTTTTTTTGTTTGTTTGTTTTTGTTTTTTCGGAGATAGAGTCTCGCTCTGTCACCCAGGCTGGAGTGCAGTGGCGTGATCTCGGCTCACTGCAACCTCCACCTCCCAGGTTCAAGTGATTCTCATGCCTCAGCCTTCTGAGTAGCTGGGATTACAGGTGAGCACCATGATGCCCGGCTAATTTTTGTGTTTTTAGTAGAGACAGGGTTTCACCATGTTGGCCAAGCTGGTCTCGAACTCCTGACCTCAAGTGATCCGCCCGCCTCAGCCTCCCAAAGTGCTGGGATTACAGGTGTGAGCCACCATGCCCGGCCATACTCTGCCTCTTTAGCAGAAAGAGTGGCAAAGTCTTATGGCAGAGGGTGGACACAGGAAGGGGTAGAATTGGGACCCTGACTGCAGTGTGCCACAGGGGTGATAGACACGAGGGGGAAGCCACGTTCCTCCCTTCTGCCCCAGGTTTGCAGTTCCTGCTTCCAGGGTAGCTGGGAACTCAAGGCCTGGAGGACCAAGGCCTTGGCTGTTGTTTCTTTTTTTTGAGACAAGGTCTCACTCTATTGCTCAGGCTGGAGTGCAATGGCAAGACCATGGCTCACTGCAGCCTCAACCTCCCAGGCTCAAGTGATCCTCCCAACTTAGCCTCCCAAGTAGCTGGGACCATAGGCACGCATCACCACACCCATGTATTTTTAAAAATTTTTTTGTAGAGATGGGGTCTCGCCATGTTGCACAGGCTGGTCTCGAACTCCTGGGCTCAAGTGACCTGCTTCAGCCTTGGCTGTTGGTTCTTGACCATTCATGGAGCTCCCCAAAGCCCAGGACAGAGTCAGGAGGGCAGAGGACACAGGAGGAGATCCCTACTCCCTCGTGGGAGCCTGGGACAGGGATTAGACCTGGGTGGAGGGGCTCATGGATGTTCCAGGCCAGGAAAGGACCTGCCACAGAGTGGGGCAGCCTGAGGCAGTGAGAGGAGAGACATGTTTCTAGCTGAGGCAGCGGGCCAGAACACTTGGGTCTGCAGCACGGCAGGTCTGGGGTGACCCACCTTTCTTCCCACCCCACAGTCCTGATCCTGGAGGCCATCGAGAACCACAACCTCGCAGACACGGTGCTCAAGATCACGGACTTTGGCCTCGCCCGCGAGTGGCACAAGACCACCAAGATGAGCGCTGCGGGGACCTACGCCTGGATGGCGCCGGAGGTTATCCGTCTCTCCCTCTTCTCCAAAAGCAGTGATGTCTGGAGGTGCTGAAAGGCGCAGCCGGGATGGCGTCTGCGGAGTGAGGGAGGGAGGAAGGGGTGAGGGCAGAGTGGGAGGGAGGGTCTCCTGCTGAAGCCAGGATCTCGGTCTGACAAAGGGACCTGCTGGCAAGGTCAGGCCACCAGACAAGTGCCAGTTACCTGTTCAGCTAGCACAAATGGCAACTAGGGGGCACATTGGATTAGAATAAAAAATTCATAAGCTCTAGAGACAAGGCCGGGCACGGTGGCTCACACCTGTAATCCCAGCACTTTGGGAGGCCAAGGTGGGTGGATCACTTGAGGTCAGGAGTTTGAGATCAGCCTGACCAACATGGTGAAACCCCATCTCTACTAAAAATACTAAAATTACCTGGGCGTGGTGGCAGATGCCTGTTGTCCCAGCTACTTGGGAGACTGAGGCAGAAGAATCACTTGAGCCCGGGAGGCAAAGGTTGCAGTGAGCTGGGATCGGCCACTGCACTCCAGCCTGGGTGACAGAGCGAGACTCTGTCTCCAAAAAAAGAAATAATTTTAAAAAGCGTAGAGACAGCATGTGGATGCCAGCACTGAAAGCCCCCTCAGACACTAGCCCATGCACTGTCCCATCTGTCAGATGGGAAAATGATGAATTCACTCGATCATTCCTTCATCTAACTGCACCCGGTTCTAGGGATATAGCAGAGAAGAAAAATAGACGCAATCCCTGCCCTCAGGAATAGTAAGTCAGTCAACATACAAGAAGCTCTTTTTTATAAAGCTGTTTTTTAAGAAAATTATAATTTTTAAAGACAAGTACACCAGAAAAAAGTGTTAGTACAAAGTGCGAGGAGGCTGAGAGGAAGGCACTTTGAGGGCTGGAAGACTACTTTTGGGAACGCTTCTCTGAGCAATCTGAGAAATGATACTTCATCTGAGTTCCAAGTGGCAAAAAGGAACCAGCCACGAAAAGTTTGGAGGAAGAAGGAGGTGCCGAGGTGAGCATGGTGTGTCCCAGAAACAGCAACGAGGCCCATGTGGCTGCCACTGTGCAGGCAAGGAAGAGAGAGGTAGGAAATTAGGTAGGAGCGGGAGCTGGAAGGCCCTGTGGGTGAGGGAGTGGCCTTCAGGTTTTATTCTAATGAAGTAGGAAGCCATGAGGAGCCATGTCTGGATAGAGTGGTAGCTCACACCTATAATCCCAGTACTTTGGGAGGCCAAGGTGGGAGGATCACTTGAGGCCAGGAATTTGAGACCAGCCTGGTCAACATAGTGAGACCCCATCTGTATGAAAAAGAAATTTTTTAATTAATTTTTATAAAAGGAAGTAAATAACTCATTTGGAGGCCAGGTGTGGTGGCTCACGCCTGTAATCCCAGCTCTTTGGGAGGCCGAGGCGGGTGGGTCCCTTGACACCAGGAGTTTGAGACCAGCCTGGCCAACATGGTGAAATCCCATCTCTACTAAAAATACAAAAATTCAGCTGGGTGCAGTGGCTCACGCCTGTAATCCTGGCACTTTGGGAGGCCGAGCTGGGTGGTTCACTTGAGGCCAGGAGTTCAGGACTAGCCTGGCCAACATGGTGAAACCCCATCTGTACTAAAAATACAAAAATTAGCCAGGCGTGGTGGTGGGTGCCTGTAGTCCCAGCTACTCGGGAGGCTGAGGCAGGGGAATTGCTTGATTGCAGGAGGTAGAGGTTGAGATGGTGCCATTGCACTCCAGCCTGGGTGACAGAGCAAGACTCCATCTAAAAAAAAATGTTTTTAAATAAAAGCTCCTTTGACTGTTAGGTAGAGACGGCCAATGATGGGTGTGTTGCTGTCACCAGTGAGAGTTGATGGTGGCCATGGAGACTTTCAACCCAGGACCTTCTGCTTGGTTGGAGCCAAACCTGGGTCTCCCCATTTACTGTTCCCGTCAATTCCCAGCTGAGGCTCCAGATTGTCCAAGCAGCAAATTAATGGGTATGGGACCGAGACAGATCAGACAGGAAGTCTCCTGCTCAGCCTAGAGCAGAGCAGCCCTTTGGGAGAATTTCCAACTGGCTGTACATCAGGCGTTCATTTGTGCTACCTTTTTTTTTTTTTTTTT